>NC_136425.1:27570000-27622500 GCF_052625555.1 Lactuca saligna | reverse complement strand
AATCCTTGTACTGTATTGAAGGATATATAGAAGTATAAAATGTGGTGAAATTCTCAGAGATCCATGGGGGATTGGATATCTTGGAAGGAAGACGAAGGGAATTTGAAAGAGATTATTTTTTGATATTGATTGCTATGAAATATGTCAATCCACTCATATTCAAAATCTGTTGATTCATATATTTTTTTTCAGCCTTATTTCGAATCCAGACAAAAGGGAGATTTGAGAATTACTCTCATGGTGATTGGAAGTTCAGAATGCTCTGCTCAATATTACACATATATTTAGATGACTTCGAAGATGGTTGAATCTTCACAAAGGAGGAGAATGTTGGCTAATACTTTCTCCCTCTCAAAATTATAGTCCATCTTTCCTTTTTGGTTTGTCCCAAAATAATAGTCCACTTCTAAAAATAAATAATATTTTTACCAAAATACCCCTCATTATTACTTAACCAACTAAGCATTTAATGGAACATTAAATGCAAAGCAAGGACAAAACTGTCATTTTATTACATAAAGTTAGTGGTAATTAATGTTTTCTTAATCTGTGTGTTTTTTGTCTGTGGACAATAATATTGGGACGGAGGGAGTAGTTTTTATTGTGAAGTGTCCGCAACTGATGATATCCAAAGTTGGAACATCCAAAGTGAATGAGACTATTTGAAATGATGTCTGTACTAAAGTAAAGTAGGTGCTAAATTATGCTTATTAATCTCTTCTGTTTGTTTCACGTGGTATAGATAGCTTATGGCGTATGTTAGTCTAAGATGGTTAGTTATGCTTAACTGTTTTAGTCCACATGTTATTTTATATTTAGATGTACACCTTGTGTCTATATATAAGTTGTTAGTCTTTGGTAGATGTTACAAGAGCTATTTGTATGCTCAGAACATGCTAGTTATTTGAGCTATTAATATTGTAATGCTAGCTATCAACATCTAATCAAACAATATATTTACATTTGGTGTTCATATTTTCATTGAGTCAAATACTCATCAGGTATATATAACCCAAGTAAAAGAATGTTTCATTTTTTTGTTCTTAGCACAGTTGAAACTGTTCCTTATCATAATGACAATATCTTTTGGGTGTTATTTAAGATAGAACATCTCTGGAAAATGCCAAAGGGAGTTAAGATAGGTGGGGCATTGGAAAACATGTTTGATCTCCTTTTTCATTCTTCTTCACATGACCGGTCCAAGTAAATTTGAGGTCAGGCGAATTTTGGTTTTCCCCTAAGGAAACATAAAATTCTAATTGTCATGAGAAACTAAAGGTAAGACTTCAGATATTTGGAAAACCGAATATATGTTTGGTTTAATTTTTCTATATATGAATACCGGAATATATATATATATATATATATATATGTATAGTACAAGATGGAAATCTTAATCAAATGATGGCATTTTATATATAATTTACTTGATTAAATGCAGATAAAACTATTATTATCACTGTCTTATATATATTTTTAGTCAATTTTAGAAAAAGGTCACAGATTAGCATAAGAACCAAACTTTTTATTGACCCAAATAGGGGTGAGCATTTGGACCGGTGGACCGAACCGGACCGTTTTTTTGGACCCCCGGGCCGGTTCTCGGTTCTAGGAATCCATCCCGGTCCGGTCCGGTTTTTACCGGGTTTAGAACCGGTTTAAAAAAATTTGTAATTTGTGAATTTTTTTAAACAACCATAACACATTCATTTTAAGTCGGATTGACACGCGATTTTTTCCAATGTTTAATTTACAATTTGTAGATGAATTTAGACTATAATTTTGTTGATTTTGGTATTATATTCAATGAGTTACATTCTTTCAAAGTTGAGCTATCAAAGCTGAAAATTTTCAGCTTTTCAGCAACATTTTTAAAACTTTGTAATCTTTGAAAATTTTTAAACAACCATAACTCATTCATTTTAAGTCGGATTGACACGTGGTTTTTTTCAAAGTTTAATTTACAGTTTGTAGATGAATTTAGACTATAATTTTGTTGATTTTGGTATTATATTCAATGAGTTGCAGTCTTTCAAAGTTGAGCTATCAAAACTAAAAAAAATTAGTTTTTCAGCAAGATTTTTAAAATTTTGTAATCTGTGAAACTTTTTAAACAATCATAACTCATTCGTTTTAAGTCGGATTGACCTATGCTTTTTTCCAACATTTAGTTTACAATTTGTAGATGAATTTAGACTATAATTTTATTGATTTTGGTATTATATTCAGCGAGTTACAATCCTTCAAAGTTAAGTTATCAAGATTGAAATATTTCAACTTTTTAACTATTATTTTAGACTTAGACTATAATTATGAATTTTATGTATCTTTGAAAGATAAATCATATGAAAGAGATCATGGTGAACTTGATTTATATGTTAGTTGTTTTTATTTGGAAAATTAATTTTGCAAGTTATAATATTCTAACATCAAGGTAGATTAGTTATGCATGAAACAGAAACGTAATCATTTTTACAAGTTATATCGTATCAAACCCAATAACATATTCGTCTTAACGAGTTCTATCAAACCCAAAAACATATTCTAATGAGTTGTACTCTATGCATGAAACGGAAACGTAGTCATTTTTACAAGTTATATCGTATCAAACCCAATAACATATTCGTTTTAATGAGTTCTATCAAACCCAAAAACATATTTTAACGACTTGTACTCTATGCAATTAAAGTTGTACCAGTCCAAACGGGTCCAAGAACCGGAAAACCCGGACCCGGACATGGACACGGACACGACTCATCCGGTCCGGTCCGGTTCGGTCCAAATGCTCACCCCTAGACCCAGATATTATCGATTTACGAGAAAGTAAATTTTGTTGAAAACCTTACGACTTTTTATTACTAAATCAATTATTCTAAAACGGCAAGGCTTTAAATTATTTTACAATTATATCTTATGCAACATTGTTCTATTGTTAGATTTTTGGTTAGTATAATTAAAAAGTGTTTATAAATTATGTAGTGTTATGAAATATTAGTTTGTGAATGACCATTGGATTCTCCATTTCTCCCATAACTCTCCATCATTATTTAACATTAGTAACAACCATTTCAATGTGTTTTATGAATGTAATAATACACCATCATAACGTGCATTCATATTATAGCTCATCTTTTTTCTTATTTGGATAGTATAAATAGTGACCATATGTATTAAGCACTTGATGATTTCATCACAAGTATTGGAATAAAAGTTTTCTCTACTCTCTTGTCTTTATTTACTTTATAATTTATCTTGTTATTTGATCATATTTTATAACACGTTATCAGCACGACTCTACCATAGAGCTCTACCTCCTTATTGTTCTGGTAATTTTCAGGTATGTATTTTTTATAATTTTACATGTACAATGCTTACAACTTATTTTATGGAATTTCTTAACTAACAATTCCTTAACATACAAGTCTTTATTTTGATTTCTATTTTCATTATGGAAAACAATGCTAGAGAAAACTTTCTCTAGTTTCATAGTACTAACATGCTCTTGCAGTAGCAATATCATGAGAAATATTTAAAATAAATATGAATTAATCTCATGCTTACTTGTAGCTAAACAAAACAATGATTTATTGATGAAAAATCACCAATTAATCCCGACCGGTTCTAGTGCATTCCCTGAAGTGAATGCAACATTATATAATCATAATAGTCGTGGATCTAACCGAGGTCATGAAGGTTATCATGATATCATAAAAATAACAAGATTACAAGTAATCACCAGAAGTTGGAAAATAACAAAAATCCACATCCTAATTATAAACGTGGTCAAGGAAAAACAAAGGTGGAAAATGTTTATCACTAATGTGGAATGACCGATCGTTAGTCTTGTACATGCTGCTTACCAAAGCATTTTGTTGATCTTTATCAAGATTCTCTAAAATATAAAGAAAAATATCGAAACAAATTTTATTCAAAGTGATATCCATGAAGATCAACCAGAAATGACACATTTGGATGTTGTCGATTTTCTTGTCTACCCCGAAGGGACAAGTGGTGATATGGATGGTGATTGATCAGAATAAATGTGTAGTTTTGTTTCATGACATTTATTATGTTTTTATGTCGTATTCGTTTCATGAGAAATGATGACGTCACAATCTTCCTAAATTAATAAAATATGACTTTATTTCTCTAAGTCGAATATTTCTTGTATTTTATTTATTTATTGAAAAGAAATATGGATATTCGCAAAAGAAATAAGGAAGATATGTTTCTTGCAGACAATGCAATACCACATAACATTTTTAATAATGAAAAATATTTTGCTTACTTATCAATTAGATAAGCAAATGTAAATATAATAACAGGTAATGGCTCCGGAAGAGCGAATATAATATTACAACAAGGGACACTAATTATAAATTAGTGATACATTATTTTCATCTAAATCACCAAGAATGAAGGCTCTGGAAGAGCGAATATAGTATTACCACAAGTGGTAATAATTACAATTGGTGATGCATTATTTTTATTAAAATCACCAAGAAATTTATTAAGTTTTAAGGATATTCGGTCTAACGGATATCCTATTGAAACAACTAATGATGGTAATAAAAATTATCTCAACATTACAAAAATGATATCGGATAAGAAAAGTTTTTTTTTGTAAAAATTACTTGTATTGTCTTCCGGATTGTACTATACAAATATTACAATTATTCATGCTATTAAAAATATTACAATGATTCATGTTATTGAAAATAAAAAAGGTATGATATTACCTTACTAGTTTGGCATGACCGGTTGGGCCATCCCGGATCAATTATGGTATGTAGAATAAATGAAAATTCAAGTGGTCATTCCTTGAAAAACTAGAAGATTTTTCAAGATAATGAATTGTGTAGCATGCTCTCAAGGAAAATTAATTTCTAGTCCATCATTGAACAAAATTGGGTATGAAAGTCTTAGTTTCTTACAAAGAATTCAAGAGAATATATATGGACTAATTCATCCAACACCATGTGGACCATTTAGATATTTTATGGTTTTAATTGACGCGTCAACTAGATGGTCACATGTGTGCTCGTTGTCTAGTCATAATTTGGTTTTTGCAAGATTACTTGCATAAATAAATTGCCTAAGGGCACATTTTCCCGATTACCCGATTAAAATTTTCCCGATTACCCGATTAAAAAAAATTTGACTTGACAATGCTGGAGAATTTACATCACAAGCTTTTAATGACTATTGCATGTCGATTGGGATAACTATTGAATATCCTGTTGCATATGTTCATACAAAAAATGGTTTAGCTGAGTCGTTAATCAAACGCCTTCAATTAATTGCAAGACCATTACTAATGCATTATAAACTTCCTAATCAACATAAGGGCATGAAATTTTACATGCAACATCACTTATATGCATAATGCCAATTAGTTATCATGAGTTCTCCCCTGTTCAACTGGTTTGCGATCAGGAACCAAATATTTACCATCCAAGGATGTTTGGATGTACAATTTATGTATGCATTTCTCCACCTCACTTCACAAAAATGAGTCCTCAAGAAGAGTGAAAATTTATGTTAGATATGAATCTCCATCTATAGTAAAATATTTAAAATCATCAATCGGAGATTTATTTATAGCTGTACTTGATGATTATTATTTTGATGAATCATATTTTCCAACATTTGGGGGAGAAATAAAGAAGCTGGAAAATAAAATCTCTTAAAAGGAATTGTCACTTTCAATTTTAGATCCTCATTCAAGTCAATGTGAACTTGAAATAAAAGATAATTCTTTTACGAAATGTAGCAAATCAATTGCCAAAAGCATTTACTGACCCTAAGTGGGTAACAAAGTCTCATGTACTAGCTATACTTACTCAAGTTAGAATTGATATCCCAGAAGGAAGAAAAAAAAAACTGCAAATGAATCTTAGGCATGTCTGAAGTGTGGAAGATCAACCGGTTCCAAAGATAAAAATCCTCGAAAATGAAATAAAGCAAATACAATTGATGGTCCAAAAGAAAAAACAGAATCTCTTGAAAAGATTAATGAAGCTCTAGAAGAGCCTAATGACATAACAAAAGAAAATAAGGTACCTGAAAAAATGAAAATGATGAGATCTCAATAAATTATGTCATGAAAAGAATAAGATGGAACCGAAATAAGATAGATGTCGATGATAATTTTTCATATCATGTTCCGCGCGCGATTATAAAGAAAATGAGGATCTTGAACCTAAATCTATTGAGTAATGTATGAATAGAAAATATTGGCCAAAATGGAAAGATGAAATAAATAAAGAGCTTAATTCTATTACTCAACGAAAAGTTTTTGGACCTGTAGTCCGTACACCAAACAGAGTAAGACTAAGGGGACACAAATGGGTATTTGTGCATAAAAGAAACGAGAAGAATGAAGTTGTGAGATATAAAGTAAGACTTGTTGCACAAGGTTTTACCCAAAGGCCCGAAATTGATTATGAAGAAACATACTCTCCTGTGATTGATGTAATTACATTCCGTTATCTAATAAGTCTGGCAACACATGAAAAATTGGAGATGCGTCTAATGGATGTAGTTACCGCCTATTTATATGGTTCACTTGAGAATGATATTTATATGAAAATCCCAGAAGGGTTTAAGGTGCCAGAAGCACAAACTCCTAATTCTCGTGACGTATATCGGTAAAATTAAATAAATCTTTGTATGGATTGAAACAATCTGCCCGTATGTGGTTCAATTGTTTAAGTACATTTCTTTTAAAATAGGGCTATAAAAATGATCCATTAAGCCCATGTGTATTCATAAAAAGATCCGGATCAGAATTTGTGATAATTGTTGTTTACGTAGATGATTTGAACATAATTGGAACTCTTGGAGAATTGGAAAATGACACTTCTTGTTTGAAAGAAAATTTTGAAATGAAAGATCTTGGTAAAACGAAATTTTGTTTGAGTCTTCAAATTGAGCACACCAAAAATGGAGTTTTAGTACATCAATCTAGTTATCTAGAAAAAGTGCTTAAAAGGTTTTATATGGATAACTCACATCCATTGAGTACCCCGATGGTAGTAAGGCATTTAGATGCCAAAAAGGACCAGTTTCGGCCTTGTAAAAAACATTAAAAACTTCTTGGTCCCGAAGTACCATATCTTAATGCTATTGGTGCACTAATGTATCTTGCTAATAATACAAGACCTAATATATCTTTTGTTGTAAACTTATTAGCAAGATATAGTTCTTGCCCAACAAGAAGACATTGGAATGGAGTTAAACACATTCTTCGATATCTTCGAGGTACAATGGATATGGGCTTATATTATTCAAATTCATCAAATGCGGAGTTAATTGGTTATGCAGATGCTGGATATTTTTCTAATCCACACAAAGCTCGATCCCAAACAGGTTATTTATTCACTTGTGGAGGTATCGCAATTTCTTGGCGTTCTCTTAAACAAACTTTAGTTGCTTCTTCTTCTAACCATGCAGAGATTATAGCAATTCACGAGGCAAGCCGTGAATGTATTTGGTTAAGAAATTTAACTCATCACATTCGTGAGAGTTGTGGTCTAACTTCTAACAGGGACGTTCCAACCATACGATATGAAGATAATGCGGCTTGTATAGCCCAATTCAAGGAAGGGTTTATCAAAGGAGACAAAACCAAACATATATCACCAAAGTTTTTTTTACTCATGATCTTCAAAAAGAGCGTGGCATCAACATCCAGAAAATTCAATCAAGTAACAACTTGGCAGATTTGTTCACTAAAGCGCTCCCTACATCCAAATTTGAAAACATGGTACGAAATATTGGAATGCGACGCTTTAAGGAAATCAAGTGATGTGATGATCAGGGGGAGTTGGAAACACATTGTACTCTTTTCCTTAGCTATGTTTTTCCCACTGGGTTTTCTTAGCAAGGTTTTTAACGAGGCAATTGTTCCAAATATCTATTATTAATCATATACTCTTTTTCCTTAATAAATAGTTTTTCCCATGAGGTTTTACCTATTAAGGTTTTAACGAGGCATGATACAATCGTCATTCAAGGGGGAGTGTTATGAAATATTAGTTTGTGAATGACCATTGGATTCTCCATTTCTCCCATAACTCTCCATCATTATTTAACATTAGTAACAACCATTTCAATGTGTTTTATGAATGTAATAATACACCATCATAACGTGCATTCATATTATAGCTCATCTTTTTTCTTATTTGGATAGTATAAATAGTGACCATATGTATTAAGCACTTGATGATTTCATCACAAGTATTGGAATAAAAGTTTTCTCTACTCTCTTGTCTTTATTTACTTTATAATTTATCTTGTTATTTGATCATATTTTATAACATGTAGTTAATATTGTATTATTATTTGATTTTGGGTTAGTATAATAAAAAGTGTGAATAAAAGGAATCGAACTCAGCCATGTTTTCTTAAAAGAGAGCAAGGGGTGGGTCAGTTACGGTTTTGACAGCACATTTCTTCTTCTATTTGACTTCTTGAACATCATAAGTGCATGGGAAGAGAAGACCAATGAGCATGGATAGGGAAGGTTATGGGTTTTGTACGAAAATTGCAGCCCCTTTGATTTCTTACTTTCTTGTTCTTCTTCTTGCTACAACCGAAAATTAATAAGGAATTGACCACTCTAGCACTCCTTTTTCTTTGACTTTCATGCCTGACTTGTAGAGCTGTTGTCTTGCCTTAATTTTGATATTCTTTTGTTTTTGCTTCAGGAGCATCACGTGGAATATGGGAGGAAGATGTCTATATGGGTTTAAAATAAATGAAATCATGGTGGGTAATAGGGATGTAGCTTGTACCATAACGACTAAAAAATGAATGATTTATTGTACTGTTCTTAGTTTGATTTTGGTGGACGTAATATACAAGCAAATGGAAAGTGAGTCTTAATTCATAACGACTAAAAAAATGAATGATTTATTGTACTGTTCTTATTTTGATTTTGGTGGACGTAATATACAAGAAAATGGAAAGTGAGTCTTAATTGTTGTAAAATAATTTGGTTTGTTTAGAAATAAATTATAGCAAAGTGTGGAGTGTACAAAAAAGGAACGAAACCAAAAAATAAATAAATAAATAAAATAAAATAAAAAAGAACGAAGGTAATGCACATAAAATTGATGCAAGAAACTAAAATATCATCACAAAAAATTTCATCAAGTATAGCGCATTGGGAATTGAATCGGTTTTGTGTAAGGTTTCAATTCCGCATCAACTTTTATAGAACTTTTCAAGTAATTAAACCAAAATCCTAAACAAAGTATATGCCGATAATGCAAAACCCCGAAATGAAAACCAATAACACATTGTTTTGATCGAAAAATGATTAAAGGAATATCAACCAAATTGTATGAAAAGTTGTGGTGTTGTCATGAAGTGAAAGTAACACAAGTAACCATAAGAAAACCATTGATCCTTGCTAGGATCTCTGACACAAAACTTTAGGAGGTGATAATGATCAATTGTCTTTTTTAATCTTATTAATCGCAATGTAAATTAAATCTTATTAATCGCAATGTAAATTACAGAAATGTGTTTGAAAGTACGAGTAAAAATGATTAAGTAACTCTAAGTGTGTATGTATGTGTGTGATCTCTACATGTGTTTTACAACCTATGTTGACTAATGAATGTCCTATATTCTCATGATGATGTTGAATAAGCATTTGCATGCTATTTTGACTTGGCAGTTCCGAGTTTTAAGCTTGACTGGAACGATTCTTAAGTGTTGACATGTCTTTAGTTTACGATTTATGCACATGTGAATAATAAATAAGAAATATATTCGATAATTCCGTTAGGAAAATATATTAGTAATATTCATGATCATGAGTGTTTTTCTTAGGATCCTGACTTCACTTCAAGATTCGAGATCAGTGAATGTTTCAGAATCTTGACCACTAACAATTGCCACAAATTATACCTACAAAATATTTGAATTAATTCTTAATATTTAAAGAGTATTGTTTTGCTTAAAAATTACACAAGTGAAACCCAACCAAATTGTATGAGAGACTATGATGTTCACGATAAAACAAGTACAAAATGATGATCAAAGTGACACGAGTGGTTTACAAGGAAAGCCTTTGATATTTGCTAGGACCTCCGGGACAAAACCTTTGGAGGTGACAATGATCACCTATCTTGATGATTTTATTGATTAAAAATGTTTATTACATAGATGAATGTGTAAATGTAAGTGCAAATATCATAGCAGAACTAGTCATTGTTTTGGTAAAACAAGCAAGAGTCAACCAAATTTTATGAGAGGTTGTAATGTTCCAAAGGATGGAAAATGGGAAGATGGATGGCATAATGGTCTTTGAAGTTAAGCACATATGACATAAAATACAAACCAAGATCTGCTATAAAATCCCAAACAGTGGCATATTTTGTGGTTGACTTTAGTGATGATCTAAGAGTCGAAGTCAAAATAAAAGCCAAACAAATTCTAGAAGAAGAGAACATGGGAAGATGAACGCTATTCACAGATGGAGCATCAAACCAAAGAGGAACGATTTTGGCGATCACATTAACATCACCATAGTGGGACATCCTACCCCAAGAAATCAGTTGTGAGTTCAATGTGACCAACAACGAAGCAAATTACGAGGCACTAATCATGGGACTACAACTAGCCAAAGATCATCAAATCAAGGATCTTCAATTATTCGTCGATTCTTTATTATTAACTAACCATTTTAAAGGATTCTATGCACTAAAAGGAGACAAGCTAGCACTATACCTCCACATGCTCAAAAACCTGGCCTTAGAAATCGAAACATTTAGCCTAAACTGTAACATCCATAAAATTCATAAAATTTAAAACTTTTTCAAGCATTCTGATGTGTATTTTTCATGCACTGGGTTTTTTATTTATAATTCCTAATTTATCGCATCTAAACTACACCTTACAGGCAGTGAACCCGATCGAGTATAGTATAGCTTTGATAAGAAAGGGTGTCGAACACAAGGGGAATGGTAGTGAATTAATTTAAAATATTTGATTATAGGTTACAAAACACACGAAAGCAGTAAAGAAATGGTTTATTAATTCTCAGGCGAACAATTAATTAACAAATCTCGATAAACTAACAGGAAAACAAATCTCTTCAGGTACTTTGGTTTACATAAATTACACCTTAAAAGCATAGATAATTGCATACACAAATTCATTTATTCACGTTCACTGATTCCTAAAATGATTAGATTCGTGTTCACTATTACTAATCCTTTAGCAAACAAGTTAATTCAAACAGTGATTAGTTAATCAAACTAACATGTTTCCTAGTGTTCAGTTCGTATCAAGCAAGACTCGAAATAATAGTTAATCAAATTACTAATTCAATTTAACCTCTTGTTGATGGTCATCAAACAAGGCTCACACATTAACTTACTTATTTCCGAGTTAACCCTAGGTTCATGTTCACTAATACTAAGCATATAATGTTGTTTTCACGAAACTATATGATTCAAGCAATTAAGAAGATGTTCATACAACTCAATAAACTTGATTATTAACATCAAATAATTATCATTAACACATAAGGATCTTTTAACAAGGTCAACAAGATAAATTAAATACGAATAAAACAATCCAAATAGCAATTAATCCATAAATCAAGGTTTAATCTAATCATAAACACAAAGCAAAAGGTTTTTTACACCTAAATTAGAAAGTAAACACATAATTAAATCATAATGGAATGCTAAACATGATAACAAACCACATAATTACCGACATGAATCCACTCTCCAATCCATTAGATCTCCGCTCACATTAGCTTAACGGCCGCCTGGCCGCCTCCTAGACCCTCAAAACGGCAGCTATGGAGTTTTCTTGTCGCACAAGTCGAAGTGGAATATCATAGATTATGAAAATGGTGGAATGATATGGGGTATTTATAGTTGATGGAGATGGAATTATATGGAATATTAGAGTTGGATTGGAATAAGGAAACTAATGGTGGCTTAGGGATTAAGCAAATAAAAATAAGATAAGTGGTGCTTGGGGAATAAGTAACTTGGAGGGAATTTCCGTCCAGCTTTTATGCTTCATCTTCAAGGCCAATTTTGGATAAGATAAGTGTCAAATTAGCCAAAAGTCCCTGTCACATAAGTCGTAGGAAATTTCGTCTAGTTTTCAGAACGTTTTGAATCTCGTCAATTGGACTTGTGAGTCATCAGATATACCCGAAACACTGAAGATGGTTCAATCTGCCAACAATATCCTTTTCGCATCTTTTCAGCTCCATTCTCTTCCTTTTGCATTCCAACTCCCATTTTTACTGTAATTGAATATTTCAAAGCATGTTAAGTATCTTTTAGTTCCAAATAACATAAAAACATAGAATAAGATAATAAGAAAACATCATAAATATATGCATAAAATAGACGTTATCACATTCAAAAACCATTACTTATTACAAAATGTTTTCAAAATAGATTCATATAAGAGTATCCCATAAATCAAAATAATAAAACGTGACGAGGTGCACGATCAAGCCATCGCATTTCCGCAATCATCTGAATTACCTGAAACCAAAACCAAAATTGTAAGCTCGAAGCTTAGTGAGTTCCCCCAAAATACCCGCACAATAAGCAACATATACATAATAACAACATACTATGGGCCAAATCAACCATCGGGTTGGAATGCCAACATACTATGTGTCTAGTCATCCTCGGGATGGTATACCCTCGGCCCACAACCATCGGGTTGGAATGCCCACATACTACGAGTCCAATCATACTCGGGATGGTATACCCTCGGCCCACAACCATCGGGTTGGAATGCCCACATACTACGAGTCCAATCATACTCGGGGTGGAATACTCTCGGCCCACAACCATCGGGTTGGAATTCCCCAGTCTGTTGGCTCTCACACACAACAGATAATTCTCAACCACCAATCAACCATGTGCACATATATATATATATAGGACAATCACATAACAGTCTACAGACAGACAAACCGATTTACAGATCACTATGCATAGCAACATCCTATCTACCAGGATACCGATCTAACTGATCATACCCACATAGAAACATCCTATCTACCAGGATACTGATTTAAAAGATCACACTATCAATAAAGCAGGATAATAATCCAAAGGGCCGACCTTGGTGCCTTAGACCCTTGAGTGTAGTTGAAAACTCACCTTACAAGTAAAGTTGAATTGAAAAGATCAACTCCAAAACATGCGCTCAAAACTCAAACACCTACAACCACCATTGATCCAAATTCCATAAATTCCTAAATTAACAAAATGCCCTCAGAAGTCAAACTTGGTCAACCCTGGTCACAGTCATAGTCAACGGTCAAGGTCAACAGTCTATGTTGACCCAACTTGTCGATTGCAACTTATAGACTCGTCGAGTTCCTTCAGAACTCAGAAAGTCGTAAAAACCCCAATCAACTCATTGAGTTACCAAGTAACTCGTCAAGTCCATGCAACATCTAGAATATTGAAAAAACCCTAACCAACTCGTTGAGTTAACTATGCAACTCATCGAGTTCCTTCAGCCCTTATTGCCATTCAGACTTTTTCAAACTAAACCAATGCTCTAAAATGTAGATCTATCCTCCTAGTGTGTAGTTACCACGTAAAGTTGCTAACTTCGCGTGCATGTAAGGCTTGAAGAAGCTAAAACACTCAAAAGTAGTCATAGGAAGAGGTTTAGGGCATGTAGAAGAGCTAAAGCTTCATAAAGCTTCAGGATTTATGTCCATGAGGGTCAAGAGGAGTCCAGATCTGAAGTTACAACTTCAAATCGAGCTCAAACAAGGAATGCTTCAAGAATAAGCTAGAAATGATCCTAAACTCTAGAATGAAGAGATCTAAGAAGAAAATGATCAAGGTAATGACTTTTTACCTTCAAATGTATGCCAAGACGATGTAGATGTTGGATCTACAAGCCCCTTCCCGTTCCAAGCTTCTAAATCTTCAAGTCTCTTCAAGAATGCACCAATAAACACTTTTAGCCTAACACACTGATATAGGCATATTTAGTCATCTAATTCATGCATTATTTTAATACTTTATGTTGATTTTATCTCATTTAAAGAACAAAAGGTGCTTAATTAGTTTAGAATTTCAATTTTCAGCAATAATGACATGCTCGGATGGAAAAGGAAGCGGAATTGGCGATTGGAAGCTTGGATCTTGGATTTTGAAGAAAGAAGGATGTTGATGGACAGCTTGACCCCTCGTTAGTGTTTTGGCCATAACTCATGAACCGTTACTCCAATTGACGAGATTCAAAATTTTCTGAAAACTAAACACAATTTCGGACGAATTCCGTGTTTTGATAAAATGTTGATTCCAAGCAGATTCGATGATTTGATTCCATTCAACGCGGGCATTGTCTATATTTTTGAAGATCGTTTTCCGAGCATTTCCAAGAAGCTTTTTCCGGAATATTTAGAGCTGTCAACCACACGAGACATTTGACACCCAAGGCGTGGATGAGTTGTTCCCATGCCAAAGTCAGCTGAAGTTGGAGCTTAAAAAGAAGAATAACAACCTCGCACTTACTATCCCAGGGGAGTTTGTTCCAATTCTCTCTTTAGTTTTATGTTTTTTATACAAAACATGCAATGGGGACATTGCATGAATTAAGTGTGGGGTAGGGGTTGGTTACATTAGTCATATTAGAATCCTAGGTATAATTTTAAAAATTTTAACAAATTTTTGCATAAAAATTGCTAGGATTAATTTAGAAAATCATGGTAAAAGCAATTAGGATTCCATGCTAGTATTGTGTTTGATGATTCTTTGAAAAACCTAAATGTTTAGTTGGGCTAATATATGTTCTAGGGCATTTGTGGCCTCCTATATTCTAGTGAAATCATGGGAAAAAAAACATGAACTCGCTTAGTTTGAGGGATGCAATATGTTTAGCATCGTGATCCATAAATGTATCCAGGAAGACTAATACTTTAACCAATAAAGGTTGAAGTGGAGCACCCTTGCTTAAGAATGTAGGTTTTAAGTGAAAAGAGAGAGAAAGAGAAAAAGAGAGAGAAAGAGAGAGAGAGAGAGAGAGAGAGAGAGAGAGAGAGAGAAATTAAAAGAAAAAGTTGTAAGAATTTTGGAGCAGTTAAAGTGAAGATCAAAAGATCAAAATTCTCAAAAAAATTCAAAAAGTTGAAGATACCAAAAATCAACAAGGTGGTGAATTCAAAGAAATCAAAGATCAAATATCAAAGAAGTAAAGAATTCCAAAAGAGCTCCATAGTGGTATCGAAAAGTTGTAATTTTCTAGATTATGTACGCTTGGGGTGCTTAACCAAAAATACTTTGAGGTTAGGAAGTTTTTTGCGGATGGATTCGGTGGGATGCATAAAATGAGCGTTCTTCAAAAGAAGTGGGTGAGTGTTTATGAGGATTGTGAGTATTTAGAATTAGGGGGGTCCTTAGGAAATATTTTAGACACAAATGCATTCGTTACGGTCTTGACATAATGGCTGGGATTGGTTGGAGTAATTTTATGTGATACTAGTATGCTGAAATTTAGTTTTGCTTGGGGACAAGCAAAAGTCAAGTGTGGGGTATTTTGATATAGGCATATTTAGTCATATAATTCATGCATTATCTTAACACTTTATGTTGATTTTATCTCATTTAATGAACAAAAGGTGCTTAATTACTTTAGAATTTCATTTTTCAGCAATAATGACATGATCGGATGGAAAAGGAAGCGGAATTGGCGATTGGAAGCTTGGATCTTGGATTTTGAAGAAAGAAAGATGTTGTTGAACAGCTTGACCCCTCGTTAGTGTTTTGGCCATAACTCATGAACCGTAACTCCGACTGACGAGATTCAAAATGTTCTGAAAACTAAACACAAGACAAATTTCGTGTATTGATAAAATGTTGATTCCAAGCGGAGTCGACGAGTTGGGCCTCAACTCAAAGAGTTGGTCAGAAGTTTCGCGATTCTTAACGTTGACTTGCCGTACACAGGTTTTAAATGATGGACTCGTCGAGTCGGTCACTGGACTTGTCGAGTCACCCCTGTTTTCAGAATTTATATATAGAAACGCTTCTCATTCGAACCCTAACTAATGGGGGAAGTTTACGACGATTTTTGGAGGCCAGAAGGGTTCTTAGAAGCTGTGGTTTTCGAGATTTTAACCTAGATATCAATTTGGAAGAAGATCAAAGGAAATAACACACTACCTTTACCTTAATCTTTTGCATAACCCATGTTTCAATCATTAGATTATGTTTTTAGTTTGTTATTTGTTGTAGATATGAGCTAAAAACTCATAACATCTATTTAGGATAGATGATTTTATAAATATGGTTTGATTTCATGATTGGATTGACTCAATTTGGTGACTTTGTTTTGTTAAGCTTGTTAAAGATCCTTATGTGTTAACAATAACTATTTTCTGCTAATTAACCAGTAATTAAGTTGCATGAACATCTCTTGGTTGCTAAACTCATATAATTTATGTGAAAACATTGTTATATGCCTAGGAATAGCGAACATGAAACTAGGGTTAACTAGAAAATAGGTAAGTTAATGTGTGAGCTTGTGTGACGAACCATAAACAAGAGGTTAATTGAATTAGTAATTTGATTAGCTAAGTACAAGTCTTACTTAACCCGAATCAATATACTAGGAAACTCATTAGTTTAACCAACTGGCCACTGTTTGAATTAATTTTTTTTCTAACGATTAGTAATAGAAAACGTGAACCTAATCACACTAATCGGTAACTAATGCCAATTAATCCATTGCACTTGCCATAAAATCAACCATAGGAATAAATGATTCAAACCTAAACAGAAGTCTCTTTTAATATTGAATTTAGTTACCTTCTAGTTCCTTAGTTATTAATTTTATTTGTTTGAGTGTTAATTGATTGTTTAAGTTTCTAGTCTTGCAAAACTAGAGAACCCCCCTCTTTTATTAATTGTTTTAATTAGATAATATTAGTATTTAATTTAATTATTACCGTTCCCTGTGTTCGATACCCTATTTACCTAAACTAAACTGATAATCGATAGGTACACAGTCTTTCGTGTGTTTGTCCTTGTGTTTAAGTTAGTAGGATTAAAACTAGTGCATTCCACATGCGTTACACACACACTCAAAAGTAAGTTAGCTCGATTATTGATTATGGAAGTGCAAAGTGGTAAGGAGGGTGGAGGAAAGGACTTAAGGTCCTTTAAATAGGGTGCAAACCATAAAAATTAGGCGTTTCAAAAACAGCCTCTACTCGTCGAGTTGGTCCTCCAACTCATCGAGTAGGTCCTAAAGTTTACGCGGGCTAACCAGTCTCTACACGACGAGTTGGGGCAACCAAATCGTTGAGTAGGTCCACAAATATGACTATTAAAGATTCAAACTTATACATGGGAGTCGAGATATTGCAATTCACCCCTACTTGAACTGGACTTCGTTCTCAAAGCCTGTTGCAGCGAACAAATCCGGGTAACGCTCCGGCATCTCAGCCTTGGGCTCCCAAGTCTACTCAGACCCCCTTCAGTGCTCCCATTGTACCTTTACCGAAGGTACCTCCTTGTTCCGTAAAGCCTTCACTTTCCTCTCCAGAATGGACACTAGCCTCTCCACATAATTCAGACGCTCATTGACCTGAATATCATTTAATGACACCACTGCCTCCTCATCCAATATGCACTTCCGCAAATGCAAGACGTGAAAAGTGTTGTGAATCTGACTGAGCTCTTCTGGGAGGTCCATCGTATATGCCACCTTGCTAACCCTATCAACTACCCGAAAAGGTCCAATGTATCGGGACCCAACTTCCCCCTCTTTCTGAAGCGAATCATACCCTTCTAGGGTGAGACCTTAAGTAGTACCATGTCACCAACCTGAAACTCCAACTCAGATCGATGTCGGTCGGTGTAACTCTTCTGCCGACTCTAAGCAATCTGCATCCGCTGGCTGATCTGCTGAATCCTCTCGGTAGTCTGCAGAACTACCTCATTCTGTCCCATCACCATGTGACCAAACTCACCCTAACAGACTAGGGTGCAACATCTCTCTTCATACAACAGTTCAAATGGTGGAGCATTAATATTGGAATGAAAGTTGTTGTTGTAGGAGAACTTTGCAAGCGGTAGGTAGGAGTCCTAGCTCGCATCGAAGTTGATAATGCAGGGTCTCTACATATCCTTGAGAGTTTATATGGTCCACTCACTCAGGCCGTCTGTCTGCGGATGAGAAGTTGTATTGAAATGCAGCCACGTGCCCAGTTCCTCGTGGAACTTCTGCTAGAAACGGGAGGTGAACCGAACATCACAATCTGAGACAATAGACACTGGTACCCCTTGGCAAGCAACGATCTCGTGGATATACATGTCGGCCAGCTTCTCAGCCGATGAACTCTCTCGAATAGGTAGAAAATGGACACTCTTGGTCAATCGATCCATGATGACTCAAATAGTGTCGAATCCCTTAGTCGTCCTTGGTACCTTGGTGATAAAATCCATCATGATCTGCTCCCATTTCCACATGGGAATCTCCAGAGGCTGCATCTTGCCATGTAGCCTCTGATGCTCGGCCTTGACCATTCGGCGGGTCAAGCACCTCTCAACGTACCATGCGTTTTCCATCTTCATACATGGCCACCAATAACTCAGTGACAAATCCGGGTACATTTTGGTAGACCCAGGTGAATAGAGAAGCGAGACTTATGATTCTCCTCAAGTACAATCTGCCTGACCCAACCAGACATCGGAACCCAGATCCGACCGCAACAGGTCAACAATCCGCGACTATCCTGCACAAACTGGGTATTCTTGCCCCCAATCCTCTCAAGCTTCCAGTTCTCCTGTTGCATACCCTCAGCCTGAGCTTCCCTAATCAAGCTCACGAGTGGATAATCCACTGATATCCTCATACATGCAACTGGAACAGAAGATCCATCCGACTTGCGGCTCAGGGCGTCCACAACCACTTTCTCTTTACCTAGATGGTAAAGGATATCGCAGTCATAATCCTTGACTTCGTCTAGCCACCTGCATTTTCTCATGTTCCGGTTCGGCTGATCCATGATGTGTCTCAGGCTCTTGTGGTTTGTGTATATGGTATAGAAGACCCCATAGAGGTAATATCTCCAAATCTTGAGAGTGAATACCACAACTCCCAAATTCAGATCATGAGTGTGGTATCTCGTCTCGTGCGCCTCAAAACTCCTAGTAGCTCACGAATATGCTCCTCATGCTGCTCCCTGGTCTTGGAATACACCAAGATGTCATCTATAAACATAATGACTGAGCGATCGAGTATCGGTCTGCATACCCGATTCATTAGGTCCGTAAACACTGTCGGCGCATTAGTGAGACCAAACGGCATCACCACGAACTCGTAATGTCCATAACGAGTCCGGAACGTGGTCTTCTCCACGTCCTCCTCCCTAACCCTAACCTGATGGTATCCGGACCTCATGTCTATCTTTGAGAACCAACATGCTTCCTGCAACTGATTGAAAAGATCATCTATCCTTGGGAGTGGATAACGGCTCTTCACCATCAACTTGTTCAACTCCCTGTAGTCAGTGCACATCCAGTGTGAACCATCCTTCTTCCTGACGAATCGTATTGGCGCTCCCCACGGAGAACTGATCGGACGGATGAACTGCTTACCCAACAGTTCCTACAACAAATATGACAGCTCATGCATCATTGTGAGCAGGTCGGCCATATTTCTGCTTCTTCAGTCTATTAGGGTTGTGTTCGGGAGATCTTCGGGGTATTCTTCCCGATAGACTTGATTTCGATTCCCATGGGGGATGTATATGTGATTGTGGGTTTGGACTGGTTGAATTGCTTCGGTGCCATGATCGACTGCGAGGGTCAGTGGGTGGTAGTTCGAACCCCATGTGGGGGAGAACTGGTTATCTACGGTGAGGGCACCAGATTGTCTTTAGGATTTTGCTTAGATGTCAGGGCTTGGCAGTGCTTTCAGGACAAGTGTGCGTGTTATTTAGCGTATGTTGTAGATACGTCGAAGATCTATAGAATGCAACCATGCGTCGGCCTGGCAGCTAGTAGGGGACATTGGGCCATTATATGGCCCACCTGATCACAATGATAACAAAGTCTAACCCCAGAAGTTGGAGTTCGCTGCCTACAATCCCTGTCAATGTGGCTCTGCTTGCCATACTTGTGGCATCCTGAAGAATACCGACAAACCCATCATGAGCCTTGTCGCACTTCCCACAAGTGCGACCCTTCTGACTCCCCTTGCCTGGAATCGGTGGCCCTAAATCGCTTCGGCGCAGGTTGTGACTGCATCGGGGCCTGTCTCTGCTCTCTCAGCTATAACTCAAACTCTAACTCACGCGGCCTAGCAGCCTCCTGTAACTCCAGTAATGTGTCACATCGTTGGGTAGCAACAAACTGTTTGATGTCAATCTTGAGCATGCTCAGATAACGAGTCATCTGCTCCTGCTCGGATGCAAACTCCAGGAAAAACATCACCTTCTCAGTGAACAGGAAGGTGATCTCCATCACCGACTCAGTACCATGTCACATCTCCAGAAACTCTTGTGCCAGCCGCTCTCGCTCAACCCGTGAAATGTAGCGAGCACGGAACATCTCCCTTAACTACTCCCCAAGTAACTGTAGCTCTCTACTCATTAGAAATTACCCTGTCATCAATCTCCACCATTCTTTTGCTCTGGACCTCAGCAGGTTCAGAGCACACCTGACCTTCTGGTCAGTAGTACTGGACATGAACATGTGAAGAAGCATCCCTCCACATCAGATAGCATGTAACGTTCTTGTTTCTAAGCAAAGCATTAGTATAACGACGTAATAGTTATGTGAATTATGTGATTTTATGTGCTTATATACTTGTTTATAATGATATAACAAATTAAGAATGAAAATAAGCGTCAAAACTAAAATTTTAGATAAACCCTATATCGATGAAGAAATTTGTAGTGGTTGTGACAAGGATTCCGTACATATAAAGAATGTCGAACTCCGAGTTATAACGAAAAAGTTATGGTATGTCGAAGTTTCTCGACAAAACCAGCACGACACTGCGTGATGTAAATAATGGATTTACGATAGAGGACTTTTTGGCCTTAGTGATCTAAATGAAAGTCGTAGAATACGTTAAACCATGAGCATACATGCAAAGAACGCCCAAATATGACTTTGTATGAGGAAGTTATGATTTTTCTAAGTTTCGGATCAGGAGTACAAAGCCCGGAGTTCGACTGTTAAATTGACCCATATTTGGCCGACACAACCTAAACATTAATCGAATGTATCATTAATAGTAGTTCTACGGTAAAAAGACAGACGAAAACGGACGTCGGATGAAGAAGTTATGAATTTTTAACGGACTTTTCCTGTCCCGACCTGTTTAAAATATAACTTTAAAAATAAAGTCAGAATTAGCCGACACATTCTAAACGAAAGTTGTAGAGTCCTGTTCTGCCTACGCGTAGATATAAAGAACGTTAAAAACAAAGCTCATATGCAAAAATTGTGAATTTTGGAAGTCGGCATGCGAATTGGCGAGAGTGATGATGTGGCAAGATCTCGGCCCTCCCTTTCTCCCCAAGGTCTCACACTCGGATGCTGATACCTGTCATTTCGGACACACAGCATACCCAAGGAATGCCTCGCATCAAAGTACGCCCTGCGTATGAAGGAAGGACGTTGCACGGTCTCGTATGCTCAGTCTAGGAGAAGTCACGCCGCACCAAGCCGCTTCAGACACGTGTTGTACAAACTTTTCCTTACACCCCGTGTAGATTAGCAGTACGCCCAGCATACCGAGGCCTTGCACCCTATCAAAGGGTTGCGAGGGCAGCCTTACAATTCACACCTTTTCCACTACTCTCTAACCTATCCCAACCCCTCACCCCCCCCCCCTTCCCCCCCCCCCCCCCCCAAAGCCTAGGGAACCCCCTAGCACTAAAAGAAACCTCAGGAGTGCCCGATGGCTCCGAGAAAAAGAGCTTTTCTGCTCAGAAGCTCTGCTTCAGCGGAGCCTGGTTTTTAGTAAAACCCGTTGTAAGTGAGATATGCCTACCATACTTTAAATATAGCTTATATTTAAATATAATACTATTATTATGAACCTATAAATAAGATTTATTAGTAATTTAAAGTCGTTATACTGATTGATCTACTTACGAGAATGATGTCTAGGCTATGATTTAGTGGGGTGTTTAAAGTGTGATTTCCAAACAGTATACTTTGTATACCAAATGGACCCTACCTCTGATATGATCCTACCTGGTTGTTCCTTACTTGATAGATCATGAAGTAGACTCCGAGTTAATGATGAATATAGACTAATAATTAGTCGCAATGAATACTAGACTAAAAACTAGTGGTAATGATACTAGATTTCGTCGAAGAAAAATAAATTAAGCAAAGCGCTGTCTGAGTTCAGAATCCCCACCTTAACAGGTGAGTGCATAGTTACTTTTATCTTACACATAGATATGAAGTATTTTATATAAATTACGTGTTATGTGTGCATATTATCTGTATACTTGCTATCTATGTCGGATGAACAATTTTATACATGTTTAAATGATTTAAACAATATATGTATTTTATATCTACAAAAATGTTAGGTAAAACATGGGTAGATGTAATAGATGGTGTGTGATGAAATAGAATGATGATAGACCTCGAATTTTCTAGACAGTCAAGTCATCTAGTGGAGTATAGATGACGACCACGGAATTTTCTAGACAGTCCAACGGAACACTAGCAGGCTCACAACCTGTAGGTGTTTATTTGAACTAAGTGTTCACCAGTAGTACTCCATCCCCCTCATCGTTTCCTTATTTGACATAAACTGCTAAGGCACCCCCGAAGCAGTGTTGTCACCCCGATGAAAATCCTTAGGATAGGACCCTTATATTATATGCTTTAGGGACGTAAAGTGAGGATAACGGGAATGCGTAATCGGGTTTGTTTGGTTTGATGAAATTAATAAACTTATTATTATCGGTTGAAACCCCTATGTGCCCACCAGGCTCCTAAGCTTGATCCACTCAGTTTCTTGTATTACAGGGTGTGGCACAAGGGCATAGTTGGATGACTTGACGAGGGATTATGGATTATAAGCCAGTAGATATAAATAAATATTGTAAGGCCTATGTTGTTCTGTTTATGCTTTTGATCTGTATCGAACATGACATCCCGAGGTTTTAATATAATGAAATACATTTCTTCGGAAATGCTTTGATAAATCTTTATCATATTCATTTTTTGGGAACAAATTCTGCAATACTTTTCTTTAAAAGGTTATTCTAATTTTCAAACAAAGCATAAACAAATCGGTCTCTTCTGGCCGTGAAAATGGGGATGTCACATAGCCACCTCATGGCTATGATCGGGTCCTACACTCCATCGAAGGTCGGAGGTTTCGTGTTATATATCAAAGTCCAGATACTGAAAGGCCTGACCTGCCCTTGCACCTACAGTCTCTACGGCTGCGGATGCTACGGCAGCAGCTGTCTCCGTAATGGATACATATATTTCATTGAAATACTCCATCATGGCGGTCTTTATAGACCCAAACATCTTTGGAATCTGACCCCGAACAATCTCGACCACTTTCTCCCTGATGCAATCCTCTGTCAATGATGGCCTATCCTGGCTGACAGCTCCTCATACTGAAAATATACCAAGAAGATATCAGATAAACCGTATAGAAAATGGGGAACCAACTCCCAAGGAAGCCCTAGGGGTTTTGATTACCTTGCTACCTGTATGGTTCCTATGATTTCAGTAGTACGAGCCCATACTACCTTCCACACCTACCCATATTTGTCTCAAGTATCATCACAACGCCCTAACAATATACATAAGCATGGAAAGTGCTCAATCCTTACTCGTAGAGGAAGGCTAAATATCTCATAACTGGCAGACTGACCCCGCACAACTCATCCATGAAACTTCCACGAACCTTGCAGCACTTGTGTATGTTAGTCATACATAACGTTGGATCCTATAGACATTCGAATATATGATCCTACCCTAAGGCCAAACCAAACATTCTCAGGCTATAAGATCTTAATTATATACAAGTATGATGCATACACTAAGCAACTACAGTAATGATGTCAATTTCATATAAGGAAACCCCTAGGCTATCATGCATCATATAATCAGGCAATTCTATCATGCAGTTCCTGAATATCCCTAGCTTATCACTAGCATGTTGTTGTAACATATCACATTATTAAATAACCGCATGGTATTTTGGGGTCTACTTACTGGCTCTAGTTGATCGTACACTCTGTGTGCTCCTTTCGTATTTTAAAAACCCTTTGAAAATCTTTTTCCATAGTTTGAGACTGGATTCACACGAGTGTTCCTCCAATTCAATCAAACTAAGGCTCTGATACCAAATTATAACATCCATAAAATTCATAAAAATTTAAAACTTTTTCAAGCATTCAAAAACCATTACTTATTACAAAATGTTTCCAAAATAGTTTCATATCAGAGTATCATAGAAATCAAAATCATAAAACATGAGGAGGTACACGATCAAGCCTTCGCCTTCCCGTGATCATCTAAAGTACCTGAAACCAAAACCAAAACTATAAGCCCAAAGCTTAGTGAGTTCCCCCAAAATATGCGCACAACAAGCAACATACACATAATAACAGCATATTATGGGCCCAATCAACCATCAGGTTGGAATGCCAACATACTATGGGTCCAGTCCTCCTCAGGATGGTATACCATCGGGTTAGAATGCCCACATACTACGAGTCCAATCATCCTTAGGATGGAATACTCTCGGCCCACAACCATCGAGTTGGAATGACCCAATTTGTTGTCTCTCATACAAAGCATATAGGCCTCAACCACCAACCAACCATGTACAAATATATATCAGATAATCACATACCAGTCTACAGATAAAAAAATCAATCTACAGATCACTAAGCATTCCAACATCCTATCTACCAAGATACCAATATAACTGATCATAACCACATAGAAACATCATATCTTCTAGGATACTAATCTAACAAATCATACTATCAATAAAGCAGGATAACAATCCAAAGGGTCGGCCCTAGTGCCTTAGACCCTTGAGTATAGTGAGGAAAACTCACAACACGAGTAATACTGAACTGAAAAGATCAACTTTGAAACATAGCTCCAAATTCAAACACCTACAACCACCATTGATCTAAATTCCATAAATTCCCAAGTTACTAAAATGCCCTCAGAAGTCAAACTTAGGTCAAACCTGGTCAAAGTCAAATTCAACGGTCAAGGTCAATAGTCCATGTTGACCCAACTTGTCGAGTGCAGCTTATAGACTCGTCGAGTTCCTTCAGAACTCAAAAAGTCGTGAAAACCCCAGTCAACTCGCCAAGTTACCAAGTAACTCATCGGGTCAATGCAACATCTAGAATATCATGAAAACGCTACCAACTCATCGAGTTGACTATACAACTCGTCGATTCCTTCAGCCCTTTTCCCATTCTGACATTTTTAAACTAAACCAAGGCTCCAAACTGTAGGTGTAGTTACCACATAAAGCTGCTAACTCTATGTGCATGCAAGGCTTCAAAAAGATAAAACACTCAAAACTATTCCTAGGAAGAGGTTTAGGGCATGTGGAACGGCCAAAGCTTCATAAAGCTTGAGGCTTTATGTCCATGAGGGCCTAGAGGAGTCCATATCTGAAGTTACAACTTCAAATCGTGCTCGAACCAGGAATGCTTCAAGAATAAACTAGAAATGATCCTAAACTCTAGAATGAATAGATCTAACAAGAAAATGATCAAGGTAATGACTTTTTACCTTCAAATGGATGCTAAGATGATGTAGATGCTGGATCTACAAGCCCCTTCCCGTTCCAAGCTTCTAAATCTTCAAGTCTCTTCAAGAATGCACCAAAAAAACACTTTTAGCCTCACACACACACTCAAAGTAGTTTAGCTCGATTAGGGTTGGATTCTGGATGTGCAAAGTGGTAAGGGGGGCTGGAGGGAAGGACTTAAGGTCCTTTAAATAGGGTGAAAACCCTAAAAATAAGGGTTTCCAAATACATCCTCTACTTGTCGAGTTGGGTCCTCTAACTTGTCGAGTAGGTCCTAAATTTCACGCGGGCTAACTAGTCTCTACACGACGAGTTAGGGAAACCAACTCGACGAGTAGGTCCACAAATATGATCATTAAAGCTTCAAATTTATACTTGGGAGTCGGGATGTTACACTAAACCATGTTCCTAGAG
This sequence comes from Lactuca saligna, assembly GCF_052625555.1. Classification (NCBI taxonomy): domain Eukaryota; kingdom Viridiplantae; phylum Streptophyta; class Magnoliopsida; order Asterales; family Asteraceae; genus Lactuca; species Lactuca saligna. The sequence continues at coordinate 27,596,274 of NC_136425.1, read as the reverse complement.
AAGAAAAGGTTGAAGCAGATGCTTTGGCCAATCTAGGATCTTCCCTAAGGATCCCGCTAGAAACCAGGATCCCTATAACCCGCGTATTGATCCCGACAGTTGAGGAGTCTTCTAAGATACTAAAGGATCCTAACAATCACATGGAAACTACTGACGTCGCTACAAAGGAAGATCCCGATTTGATGATTCAACATCAGGACACCAACATCAAGGATCCTTCTCCACCCTTAGGATCCTAGATCTAACCCATTACGAAATACCTCCAAAATAGCACGATCCCTAAGGAAGAAAAAAGCGAAAGGGCATTCAGAACAAGGATCTCAAGGTTTGCTATAATCCAAGGTAAGTTATACAAAAAATCTATAGCAGGTGCATACCTTAGGTGCCTAGAAGATCATGAAGCTGAAAAAGGTCCTAAAGGATTTACATGAAGGAGACTGCGACAACCACACTAAGGACAGATCCTTATGATCCAAAGCGTTGACGACAGGATACTACTGACCAACCATGAAGAAAGATTCCTTCCTTCATGCCAGAAATTTGATGCTTGTCAAAGACATAGAAACATCCTGCATCAACCAGCAAAACCTCTACATCCTATCATCTCCTCTTGGCCTAGGGAATGGATATAGTAGGTAAATTGCCAATAACTCCTACAGGAAAGGTCTTCATGCTAGTGATGATTGGATGCTTCTCAAGATGCATATAAGCTAAATCCTTCGTCCAAGTAAGAGACAAAGAGGTAGTTTCCTTCATTAAATGTAACATCTTGACTAGGTTTGGGATTCCTACGGAAATTATATGTGAAAATGGATCCCAATTCATAAGAAAAAGGACAATGGACTTTTTCATAAGCTGGGGAATCAAGATGGTAATGTGTACTCCTGTCCACCCTCAGGCTAATGGCCAAGCAGAATCCAACAACAAAATTATAGTTAACAAGTTGAAGAAAATGTTGGATGAGAAGAAAGGAAGATGGGCAGAAGAACTTCCTTTTGTATTATGGGCAGATAGAACCACTTCCAAGGTAGCTACAGGCCAAACCCAATATTCATTAGTGTTTGGAACAGAAGAAATGATTCCCACTGAAGTGGTGATCCCAACAGCAAGATACCTACTTCAAACCCAAGAGGATAATAACAGGATCCTGGCCCAAGATCTTAACACTATAGATGAACTTAGGGATCTTGCCAAATCCATATTGCTGCTCATCAACAGAGGATCACCAAGGCATACAACAAAAATATAAAAGATAGAGGATTCCAAATAGGAGACTTAGTACTAAGGAAAACATTCCAAAATACCAAGTATCCTAGTGCAGGTAAATTGGCACCTATATTGGAAGGTCCATATCTCATAAATGCCGAAACAGGAAAGGGGGAATATTAGTTAGCCACCCTACATGGAATTATCGTGCCAAGATCCTGGAATGTTATACATCTCAAAGCCTAATATATGTAAGTAAGATTAGTCATTTCTCAACACACTTAAGGTACGCATGCTACTTACTTTTACCCTTTATTTTTATTAATATTTATTCTCTTCAAAAACTATTTGTAACTTAAGCGTCGGAGGGGCGTTAGCTAGGCTAATGCCTACGCCATGCTAATGTTTGCTGCATGCAGGGACTTAAGGATCCTGACCTATAAGGATCTTGAAGGATGAATATTCACGGATCCTAACCTCTAAGGATCTTGACATATGAATATTCAAGGATCTTGACGTTCAAAAGGACATTGGCATAAAAGATTTTCATGACTGCAAACATTCGACAATTCACAATACGAATTTCCCAAGAACAGAGACTAATCATATTTTCTACGAATAAGTGTACTTAATCCCCTCAAAGGTTTAAAGTATTAATTGCCTCTTTCACACAAGTGAAGGTTTATACACCTTGCTTGGATGCACGCTATCTAACTATGGGATGTGAATAAGAGAATCATTTCACGTTTTAGTGACTTGGAAACCCTCTTATTTCTGAACATAAGTTAAGATCCTAAAGTTGAAATATAAGCTTTATAACATTTTAATGTTATCTTAAGTTGCGATCCTCCCCAGATAATTCCGAAGGTTTATAACATTGACATGTTATCTCAAGTTGGGATCTTCCCCAGATAATGCACATGGCTTATAACATTTTCATGTTATCTCAAGGTGGAATTTTCCCTAGAAAACAACTAAATTTTATAATATTTTTATGTTATCATATGATTTGGGATCCTCCCCAGAAATGTACTAAGTTTGGAATTTTTCCCAAAGTTCTTCGATATTTATGATACCAACGCATTTCTTAAAGATGGGATACTCCTCAGAAAATATGTAACATTTGTCGCATCATAATGTTGCAATAGTTCCATCAATTATTTTCCAAGTTATAGTCGTTTCCAGTAGATTCCTAAGGATAGATCCTTCTTAAATATTACTGAGTTAAAGACAATCAAGGATCCTTCTATGGACGAACTTTGTGATCCTATAGAATTATTTTGAACTTCTCCAAGAAGTGAGTGCCAAAGGTCGCAAAGTCCAAAGATATTTGGTTCTATGTATCCTTATTCTTACTAGTATTTCTTATTAAAGACTTACCTTAAGTAGATCCCTACTATTTTGGGATCCTAATTGGAATGCTAATTGTTTTCAGCTTCGTGCATGTGTCTTGGAGTTCGGTGGTAACTGGGATAAATACTTACCTCTTGTCGAATTTTTGTATAATAATAGTTACCATACTTCAATCAAAATGCCACCATATGAAGCATTATATGGTCGCAAATGTCGTACGTCATTATGTTGGCGTGATGCAAGACAGTAGATCCTTGGAGGCCCTGAAATGATTCAAGACACCACCGACAAGATTTAAATCGTACACGAACGAATGAAAGCGGCCCAGGATCGACAGAAGTCCTATACAGAAAAGAGGAGGTGACCCATAGAATTTCAAGTGGGTGATTTTGTAATGCTAAAGGTATCCCCATGGAAAGGCCTTATGAGATTTGGGAAGAAAGGAAAGTTGAGTCCCAGATTTGTTGGACCTTTCAAAATCATCCAGAGAATTGGAAAGCAAGCATACCGCTTGGAATTGCCTGAAGATTTGGCAGGGATTCATGATGTGTTTCATGTGAGTTATCTGCGCAAATGCTTGAGCATATATGATGAAACGGTTCCGTTATCCGAGGTGAAATTGGATAGTAAATTAAGATAAGTAGAACAGCCCGATGAGATCGCAAATGAAGAACGACTAAGTTACGTAATAAAGAAGTAGATTTGGTTCTTGTCAAATGGAAACACCATCGAGGCCCAAATTATACTTGGGGAAATAAGAATGAGATAAAATCGAAATATCCCCATTTGTTTTAATCAATGTAATTTCGGGGACGAAATCCTTAAAAGGAGGAGGTGTTTGTAACATACACGTTTTGAAATTGTGTTTTATAATGAATAATATTGTGAAATATTATATGAATTTGAGTATTGAATTCTAACATATAGTTTTTACTAGAAATAAAGTAAAACTATGTTTAGAATCACTCGGAAAATATTGGAAGTCTTATGAGATTCTAATTAAAAGTCAAAAAGTGAACTTTAGTGAAAATATAAATTTTGGAATAAGTAAAATTTTATTATTGAAAATTGTATATAATCTCGTTAGAAACATTTAGGCGAAAACCTCATCGAAATCCGAGTTATAACGAAGACGTTATGACCAATCGAAGATCCGCGACAAAACCAGCACAACACCGAATGACGTAAAAAGTGAGTTTTTGATAACCTACTTTTTAGCCTTAGTGATCTAAATGAAAGTCGTAGTATTCGTTAAACCGAGAAGTTCGAAAAACATAACGCAAAAATCTGACTTCGTATGAGCAAGTTATGATTTTTCTAAGTTTCAGCCTAGCATTAGACAACTAAAAACTCGATTTTTAGATCGAGTGATTTTTAGCCGACACAACCTAAACGAGAATTCAAGATCTCTTCAATAGTAGTACAACGGTAAAAAGTCTGATGAAAACGGATGTCGGATGAGGAAGTTATGAATTTTTAACGGATTTTCCTGTCCCGATCTGTTAAAAATAATAATATTAAAAATAAAGTCAAAATTAGCTGATGTAGTCCAAAAGAAAGTTGTAGAATGTATTCTCGCCTACATGTGCATATAAATAGCATAAAAAACGGAGCCCGTATGCGAAAGTTATGGATTTTAGAAGTTTGGGGCACATTTTTTGAGAATTTTTGCATGAATAGTACCGACCACGTCACCTCGCACGAAGCAGCTACGTCACCGAGACGTGTCACGTTCGAGGTGTGACGTGTGTTGTGTCCGGGCCTCGCTGCTGCGCCACCTGCCTCCTTGCGTGTCCGAAGCTCGCACTTGCCACCTGCTGCCTTCGCATGTGCTATGCATGTTGCATCCGAGCCCCTCGCTGGCACCGCCTCTTCTAGGCCGACTTTTGGACCTCACCCCTATAAATAGGAGACCTGCGAGATTTCTCAGGTAATTTTGAGAAATTGCCCTTTTTCACCCCTAATTGCATATTTTCACTATTTTGACATCCCCCGAAGCCCCAATGTCATTTCTAACACCCGAAACACGCCCCAAAGTGCCCGTGAAGCCCGAAAAATTTATCTTTTCGGTTTTGAAGCTCTACCTTCGCAGAGCCCGGTTTTCGATAAAGTTCCCAGTTTTCAACATAGAAAGTCATATTTAAAGCCGAAGTGCTACCCAAATTACTATTTTGACCCCTGGTTAATTCAAGGTGAGTTCAATATATAGGAACAATTGTATGTCATGTGTTATATGTGCTATGTGCTTTTCAGTGTTATTATTCTGGGTTATTTTCCCGTGTTATTTTATTTGCTATTTTAATAGAAAAAGTAATACCTTTGACCATGTGATTAGTGAAAGGACTTAGATTCACATTGGTACTGGTATGTAGCCTCTGGCCATGTAGAGCATGTCTCTGTAAGATAATGACTTCTATTCTATGGCATTGGCAAATAGTTAGACATAGCCGTAGGCCTGAAATCTACCAAGATGTTAATTAGAAATCTTATGTCTTCTGTGTCATTTGGGCCGAAGCTTTATTGATGTATATCAAGGATGGAAATTGTTATGTCTCATTGATTTTATATCTTTGAATCAAATCAATGATTGAAATGGAAAGCTTAACACATGATTTACATATGCCTTTGTTGTTCCTTGTTTCTCTTTGCTTCTGCCATATTGAAGTATATATATGGCATAACGTTATATTGTATCTATTATTGAACTCAATAAGCGTCACCGCTTACCCTATTAATGTTTAACAATTGCAGGAGATAAGTAACCAGTATGATCGTATACTGTTGAAAGATTTAGAATAGTTTGTAATAGTACTTTTGTACTTCAGTTTATGTTTGTATAAAATACAATATCCTGAGTAGTTATGTAATATATAACACTTTGTAATAGTTGATTTGTATCCAGTAGTTTGTAACCTCTTTATCAATATAAAATGTTGTTTTTATGAATATGCAAGTAGCATGTTTTGGAGTAACTATATTGTCAAGTATGAAAGTTTGGGTCATTCAGAAATACGAAAGTTTGGGTCTTTCAATCCATAACGTTCCAATGTCTTCCATGTCGTTCTAGAGTATTCTACACTCTTCTGGTATATTTTGGAGTCTTCCATAATGTTCTAGAATCTTCTAAAGCATTCTAGAACAAACTACCTTCTTCTAGATAATAATATTGGCTCTATTAGGCTAGTATAATCTTTAAAAGCATCCGTCACAACTAATCCCAAAGTTTATTGGGTTCCATTCAAGATCTCATCTTGATTCTTAACATTCTACTAATTCGTTCAGCTTATGTGGCCAAAAGAATACATTGTTTAGTTTGTATTCTGCATTAGAGCATAATAAATGTTGCATATAACTTGTTTATCCATAACAACTACTTCGATAGATAATACTTCTTTCTCTTTTTTCCGTATAAATTTCCATAGCCTCAATTACACTCAAACCTTAAAGGTTGTATCATCTGATGGTACTCCAATGTCTTTGAAGTAGGTAATTTTGGTAGTAGACAGTATTCTGAAATTAAATGGTAAACAAATACAATTAAACACAACATATATATATATATATATATATATATATATATATATATATATATATATATATAGACAGAGAGAGAGAGGGAGAGAGCATCCAGATATAGCAATGAACTTTGTTTGTATATTAAATATGATAATCAAAAATCAGTTATAATAGCTGTGATTAATCAAGAACATATACTATTATACATTGCAATTATATAAATGTCACTGTGTGGAAAGTAAGGAAAAAAGAATTGTGTATGAAACTGTTACAGAAATGGTCCCTATGGCAGTTTTTTTTTTACAGAAATGTTCCTTTTTGTGACAAACTGTTTAAAGAGGCTTGTGTGGCATGGACAACATGAAAAAAAGGATAAATTAATATTACTTTTAAAGAAAAGACAAATTGCATAGGATTTTCAATGCAAGGATTTTCAATGTAGTTGTAACGAAAACATTGGATAAATCCAAAAATAGCAATGTACTTTGGGCTTTTCTAAAAAAATATCAATAAACCGCATCAAACATAAACAAACAAATATATATATATATATATATATATATATATATATATATATATATATATATATGGAACGGTCCATCTGTTAGGAAACTAATGAAAAAAGGATCGTGTAACAAACTGTTATAGAAACGGTCCTTAATGCAGAATTTTTATACACAAATGGTCCTTTTGGTAATAAAATGTGTGGAAAAAGCTACTAAGGCATGAAAAACAGTTATATCCACTACTGTCAAAAACATTAAATAAAAAATAAAAAAATTAATTGAATATATGTTGATATATAAAATCGCAAAGAAAAAGAAAGTATAGTATTATCGTTTTAATCAAGAAATAATAGGCATTTGTACACAATCATATACATATACATACAAACACGATGGAACAACATCGTACTTTGTGTTATTCCCTGAATAAGAATAGAAATAACAGAAAATCAAAAGTATCTTGTTATTCCTTGCAAGTTGTAGTTTCTTAAAAATAGACAAAGTTCCAATAGACTTTTTGTTGTGTCATAATGCATATATGACTTTTTTGTATCACAATGCATATACGTGGTTTTTCCCCAATCTTTTTTCCTGCTCTTTTTCCATTGTCAATTACTGAAAATGACCTTATTTTCTCTCTTAAAAACTGATTCCTGAATTGAAACTTCCTATTGTGCCCATGTTGACCGGATATACACATGCTGTCAAATCCACTAAATAAGGTCAAAGGTAATTAAGGTAATCCGATAACTGTCAATCCGTTAAATAAGGTAATTCGATATTACCTTTATATTCGTTTTTTTCTCCTCTTTTGATTCAATATTAGACAGGCTATCTACTTGAAATCCGGTCGCCATACTTAACTGGAAAAAAAAAACTATAATATGGAAATTTATATACAAAAAATAAATATTCAAACTATCACAACCTTATTTAAGGTGATAAACATAATGAGTGTGTTCGACACGGAGCATTTGGGAGCTTCTGACGTTTAACAAAATGTTCCGCTTTGAACAGAATGTCTTGTTTGGCGGTTACAAGCTTCTAGTATTTAGTTTAAACGAATTGCTCCAAATCTAAAAGCTACTTCATGTAGCGTTTAACAAAACGCTACCCGTTACCGGCTAACCACTACCCGCTATCAGCTATTTTTTTCAAACGCACACTAAGAGTACTCTTTTATTAAAGTAGGGGAGAGGATATTTGTATAAAGATCATTTTGAAAAATATATCAAATCATGAAGTGTCATCATATAAATAAATATAAATACAAGGTTAATAAACCCTAACATTTATCTTGCAAATTATAAATAAGAATTGTGAAATTGATAATATTTGGATAAATAGGTAAATTTAAAGAAAAATTGTGTGTTTAACTAATATGCAAATCTTTGTATCAAATTATTTTAGTACCGATTTTTAATCCATAATTTAATTAAGATACATATTTTAAATAATTAATAAATATATAATATACTTATCACATTTATTTCTACTTATACTTGTAATATAATAATAGATGCAAAATATGTATTCCAACCACTATCTAGCAAAATCTTATGACTTAGTTGTTCCATGTCTCAAAACTCGAGTCGCCGTCATCTTTGGAAAACCCTTCATGGTCGGTCGGGCTTGTTTTTTTAGTTTTTGGGTGGTTCTCTTCGAGAGTTTTACGTAAGGGAGTCAACCGATGTGGTATACAACTGCAATGGCGGCCAATTGAGGAACTGATCAAGAGGGTTTGGATTTGACCTATCGGTGGTGATGGTGTCAGAGTTTTGTTGAATGGAAGATAGTTCGACTGCTGTTTTTTGTTTTCAAGAGAAGGAGAGGGAGAGTATTATTAATAATAATAAAATATTTAAAAAAAATAATGAATAATATATATTAAGGGTACAATAATCATTTTAGTTTGGAAGGACCAAATCCATAATGAAAGCTGTGGGAAAAGGACAAAAACTATAACTTTGAAACAATAAGAACCAAAACCTAAAAAGAATGCAAACAACAGGGACCATTTTTGCTACTTTGTCTACTCTAAATATGACTATAAGATGCTTTAACATATCAACCAAATCGCACACAAAACATATCTGATCAAAGAAATACAAGAAAAAAAACATGCTTCTTCTTTTCATCCACGTTCTATTGGCGTTGTTGTCTGAGAATAATTTTGTAGGTGCCTCTCTTAGAGGTATTGCAAAGCCAAACTGCCCAACAGATTGCGGGAATTTAAAAGTTCCCTACCCATTTGGAATGGGTAAAGGGTGTGCCTTAGACGAGTCATTTGAGCTCATCTGCAACTCCACTTTTAATCCCCCAAAGCTTTTTATCAGGTCTGGAAACATTCAGATATACAATATCTCGGATTCCGAGATCAGCATTTTCAATTCTGTTGCTTACTCTTGCTACAACGAATCTGGGAGTTCTGATAGTGTTAATTCGATTACATCATTTGAGGAGACAAGCCCGTTTACGTTTTCGTCAATTAACAAATTTACTGTCATTGGATGCGATAATTATGCTTGGATCAGAGGACTGCATGGATCCGACTACATGACTGGCTGTATGGGCATATGTACCAACGTAAGTAATGTGCTCAAGAATGGTAAGTGCTCTGGAGTTGGGTGTTGTCAGACACCAATACAAAAGGGTCTCAAGGGTGTCAATATAACAATTGGCTCCTTTGATAACCATATGAATGTACGGCCCTTCAATCCTTGCGGTTTTGCATTTCTTGCTGAGGAAAACCACTTTCGCTTTGGTGGTGCACGTGATTTGTCTCGTGCTTCAAAGCTTTATTTAGATTCACATGTCCACATCCTGGTGGATTGGGTAATTGGACGAGGCAAGCGGAATTGCTCACAGGCTACAGAATGCAAGGCAAATAGCTTCTGCACGGACGATGAAGAACTTGGTGGATATCGCTGCAGCTGCAACAAAGGTTACCAGGGCAATCCTTATCTTCTTAATGGCTGCCAAGGTCAGTTTCCAATATTTTAGAATAAAATCTGTTACCATAAAAATTATATATATATATATATATATATATATATATATATATATATATATATATATATATATATATATATATATATATATATATATATATATATATATATATATATATATATATATATATATATATATATATATATATTTGAACCAAACTAACCCGAATGAATAGATGCTCTCATTGTATCAGTCCAAAGTTAACTTTTAAAACTTATTTTTCTATAAAGATGATAGACATAAAAACCTTATTAATAAAACACATATGAAGAGAACTAGAGTATAATTTAATTTATGGCCCATCCCACATCAAAAGTGTTGAGAGTTGAGTTATGCTTATTAAAAGCAGGAGGAGGGGAGACCTTCTTAGGTTTTGGTTCATTAATTTTAAACTCACTTGCATTAAAGACCCAATTCTTTATTTATTTATAAATATAAATATTTTATTTTATAAAAAGTTTGGTTTACAACATTCAACTTGACCCGTTTAACTATATTTTCGAGTGAACTCGCTTGTTTTAATCTAATTACAACCATTGTTTTTAAGCCGGAGGTTTGATCCATTTCGATTGAAAACAGTTAAACTCTATTAGTCTAGTCCTATTTTTAAAACATCAGTGTTTTTACCTTACTAATGATTTACAATTCTTTTTTCAATTAAAAAGCATTCTCATTTCCACTTTATTTATAAAATTATTCAATATTTTATGTAAAATAAAAATATATATAAAAAAAATTGTTCTTAAATTCCACTTTGTTTTTTTTTTCACATCGAATATAAGATTAAGACTCCTAAACTTTAACTTTGAAAGAACATTATTTATAAACTCTATAAATTAAGGTTAACTTTTACTTGTCATATTTGTTTTTTCAAGTTTAAATTTATTTATATCTAGTTTATTTAACATATTTAAAATTTGAGTTTATTTATTTAGTATTTGTTTAATTTTATTATTATATTTTAAATATTAAAAAATTTTCAAATATATTTTAAATTTAAACACTTTTTAATATGTCTTTGTTGAATTTTTTTAAACGTATGTGTCATATTTCGTTAAATATATGTATAACTTCTTACAAATGAGTTTGAATATTTATTTTGATGGCTTATGAATGTAATTATTTATTTAATAAATTACTTGTTATATAAATATAAAAATTAATTTAAATTGTTTTTTTGTTTTATATATATATATATATATATATATATATATATATATATATATATATATATATATATATATATATATATATATATATATATTTATTAATAAAAATTTTAAGATTACTAAAACAAAATGATTTTAGACAAACTGTAAAAGTCTTTTAAATTGAAAAGTATTATTGAATATATAAAAATCTGAAGAAAAGGAATATACTGGGGATATATTTTTGGGTCTAAAAAATTAGTGAAAATTAAGGTGAAGATGGAGATAAATTACTATTAGCATTATTATTTTTACTCTAGTGTTAAAGATGGTTTAAATGGGATACGGAAAAATAAATAGTAAACCCTTGTTGTCTTGATTAGTTAATTTTGAAATTAGATACAAAACACACACACATATATATATATATATATATATATATATATATATATATATATATATATATATATATATATATATATATATATATATATATATATATATATATATATATATATATATAGGCTTAGGTTATTTTGTTTTTACTAAGTATTGTGTGCCAGAATGCACAAATCTGGACCAATGGATGAAATTAATCAATGAACATGATTTGAGGGTGTATGATATTACAATGGGGTAACATGTAGCATATAATCACACAATTTTAAGTAAAAGGGTATTTTGGACAATTAACTACATTTATAAAAGGAAATTTTCGGATTTTTAGGGATGATTAATTCTCCTAATTTTAAAAAAATCTGAATTTTTTAATTAATTCAATTCAGTTTTTTTACCGATTTTATTCTGTTAGAATATTATTTGTTAGAATGATGCTCTTTCAGAATTTTATTCTAATAGAATATTATTTTGTTAGAATGATGCTCTTTCAGGATTTTATTCTAATAGAATATTATTGAAGAAAAACAAAATTCTTGAATCAATTCTAATATATTCTTATACATCCAAACTTAATACAAATTCATACATATTCTTACATTCTAATATAATTATACATATTCTAAAAAAATATCAAGGTCTTCAACGCCTTCTTCCAGCCATTCCTATCACAAATACAACAAAAACTAATACTTGTTAAAAACATGTTACTTACAATTATCTATAACTTAATATATTCTGGTAGAATACATAGAATATGATATAATACATATAATACATTCTGGCAGAATACATCGATTTTATTTTGATAGAATAAATTCTAATAGAATATATAGGATACATTCAAAGGTATTGTATTTACAGCTAGTAATTCTGATAGAATGCATACCACAAGGTTAAATTCTTTAAATACTCTTTCAGGCATTTCAACAAACACTTGTTAGACATTATCATCAAACAAGTCAAAAACCATATTTGATTTACATGCAATAGTTTACATATAAACATAATTTCCAGCAACATGATTTAGAATGCATACCACAAGGTTCAAAGAGTAAATTAATTTGTGTTGATGAAAAATAAAAAAGCACAAACAACCTAGAATTGTATTCCATAACCGAAAGAAAAACAAAATATATGGCAGACCCATTAAAGCATAGAAACGTGGTTTTCATATAAGATTTGAAAACATTATTTTGTAAGAAAGAAGAGCATCCACATAAAAGAAATTGAAACTCATCAACTTGAACACATGAATAAAGAATGTTACTTACATTATAAGGCCCTGATACAAGAGCTGGAACCATACGAACTAACATCTTTTCCTATGCTTCCTTCTAACTGAAAGTGACTCATTAAGCAAGAAAGAACAAATTTTCGAATAAGTAACTGAAGTTCACTGAGACATTTTAACAAACAGTTGGTGTGCAAATCAGAATATTTTCAATTCCACCAACAGTTCAATAAGACAGCAAGTTGGTCCTTCTTTCAGGAATTTAGTCGAGCACCTTATGTGCATAGCTCGTTCTTCTTGAACACGTTAGGTTTTCACTTACTTAACCATCCAATTCAGCGAACAATAGAAATAGATAATTTGAATCACAAGTTAACGATCCATAACAAATGAGAATTGAAGAGTTGTTACCGGATAAATAAGGGCATACGAAGTTTGCTCAATTTGGAAAAGCTCTAAAGAACCGATCATCGAAGGAACTGTAACAATGATGCAGAAACATACACTGACTTCTTGTGACTCCAAAATTGCCTTGATGTTGAAGCTAGCTTCGATTGGAGATGGAGCCACCGAGAATAACATCTTCTTAATCAATGGAATGGGGAAACAGATTTCCAGCAAGAGGTTTGACTACCTCTTTTGATCAGACGATCTTCATTCGTCCATAAGAAAATTGGAGGAGGCATATTACGTATGATATAGAAGGCTAGGGTTAAATAGTTGGTCAAACAGATTTTTATGGCAATTTCCATGAATAAAGGGATTTTATTTTAATTAGCATGCTAAAGTTACATAATTACCCTTATTACCATTTTTTATTATTTAATTATTCCTAAATTCCTATTGGTGCACATGGGCACACAATAGTTGTCAAAAACATTTGAACCTATCTCTCTCTCTCTCTCTCTCTCTCTCTCTCTCTCTCTATATATATATATATATATATATATATATATATATATATATATATATATATATATATATATATATATATATATATATATATGACTAGGCATGTGTATTTAGGCATGTGCATTCAATTTGTAGTATTAGCAAACCATGCGTATGCCATGTTTTGTACTCTTTGTTTTAATACTTGAATAACTTTGTTTGCTAGACATCAACGAGTGCGAGGATAATAGCACCTATCCTTGTTATGGAAGATGCTCTAATAGTCCCGGGAATTACAGTTGTACATGTTTGCAAGGATACGAAGGTGAAGCAAAAGAAAAATACGGCTGCCGACCGGTTGCTAAAAAATCAAAATTTCCAGTGGTGGTGTTCTCTATCGGTATACTTCACACAAGTATTATTATTAATGATGCATTAAATACTTAAATCTAACTTCATAGAATTAGGTACAATAAATTAAGCATTGCAAGTCAAAATTTGTCCGGTCACCAATCCTTTTAACCAATGCATCAAAGTTGATAATTTATTTTGTCAAAATATATTATCTTTTCGAAATTACTTTTTCAAGTGGCTAAAACTAATATATTTTATGATTTTTTTTTTCATCCGGTTAACATTTTTTCATGAATTTTGCTTTTCCAATGTACATGTTTCCCAAAATATATAAAAATTTTGCGAAATCGGCCATTCATTTTGTTTCAAATGTATAGAAGATTAGGTTCAGAAAAATTGGTTGGTCAAGATGCCCGATATAATTAGACTATAAGAAGATAGATCACCAAATATCATTATATAACGTTTTTTTAAATATAAAAGTAAAAATTTGTTGGGTTGCTAATATTGGGTTTAATTTTGGACAAATTCGTTGGTAGCTAATGTGTATAAAAACTATTATTTTATAAATATTTGATTTGAGTTAGGTTGAAAATGAGACAAGCCTATATAAGTTCTATGTTCTATTCTATCCAAGACTACTTTTTCCATGTAAAATATGCATTTGAACCCATCCTTGACTATTTTTATGTGTAAAAATTTATGATACTCATTTACATTTAAATGTGTAAAATGGTAATGTGTGTTTAACCTCAAAAAGGCAAACACGATTAACCAAAAATTTATTGTCCCTACTTTTGTTTTTAATCCAAAATATACTTATATTCTTTTTTTATTTCACAAAATGAATTATTATTATTATTATTATTATTATTATTATTATTATTATTATTATTATTATAAAATATCATTTTCAATAAAAAAAAAATACATTTCATGGATTAAGAACCAATTTTTGCAAGATAAGTTGTAATTATTTCGTGATATATGTAATTGTTGGAAATTAAGGTGGATTTATTGCAAATGATGTTCCCATGTTTAATTAGTATTCATCTGGTTAACTGATCATTTTCCTTATATTTCTCCATGTAGTTTTGGTTGGGGTTATGTTGACATTAGCTGGGATCACTGGGATATTCTTTAGCATCAAGAAGAGGAAACTTATGAAGCTACGAGAGAAGTATTTTGAGCAAAACGGTGGTGTGTTGCTCAAACAAAAACTGAATTCGCAAGAGGCTGCTTACACCGTGACTGTATATAGCATGGAACAGCTTCGAAAAGCCACAGATAACTATTCAAACGAGCGAATTGTAGGGAGGGGAGGTTTTGGCATTGTTTATAAAGGAATTATGCCGGATAAACGCGTTGTTGCAGTTAAGAAGTCCCTTTCAGTGGGTGAGACCGAAAAGGAACAGTTCATAAACGAGATATTGGTAATAACACAAATCATACATGGAAATGTCGTCAAACTATTGGGTTGTTGTTTTGAAGAGGAAGTACCGGTATTAGTGTATGAGTTCATTCCCAATAACACACTTTTCCATCACATTCATAATGAAGAGGGTGGAACGAGTTGGTTATCATGGGAGAATCGGTTGAGGGTCGCTGCGGAAGCTGCATCTGCACTTGCGTACCTTCATTCTCATGCCACCACCCCCGTCATACACAGAGATGTCAAGTCCTCAAATATATTATTAGACGATGAGTTCAGAGCGAAATTTTCGGACTTTGGTATTTCCAAGTTGTTTTCTAAAAAAGAAGAAAACGTCAACACTGTTGTCCAGGGCACACTTGGGTACTTGGATCCCGAGTACCAAGACACAGACAATTTAAACGAAAAGAGTGACGTATACAGCTTTGGGGTGGTTCTTGCAGAACTAATCACCGGTAAAAAACCCCTTCTTGTAGAGAGAGTCTACCAAGAGAGGTACTTGTCAAAGTATTTTGTCAAGTGCATGGGTGAAGGAAACCTCCTACAAATGGTGGAACCACGCTTACTTAATGAAGCGGGTATTGACCTTCAACATTTAAATGCTGCAGCACAGCTTGCCAACAGGTGCTTGGAAATATCTGGTGTTAACAGGCCGACAATGAGGTCTGTTGAACTTGAGCTTGAAGCTTTAAGGAGGCCCACTACGACACATCCCATTGTTCCACCTGAACAGGTCGCCCATGAAGAAATTTCTGGATCCGTGAATCCAGAAATTCAGCCAGCTGATTGATAATCATATACCCCCAATGATCTTCCAGATTGATCCGTTCTTATTTAACTCCTTTTGTCTTCTGTAGTCATGGTATATTGTTTGTTTGAGTTGAACCAGACTTTTCGGTTAAGTCCTAACTTTTCACTATTTTCCCTCATTTGCTTTTCTTTCCATTTCTCAAACATTTATCTAGATAATACCTCATGTGAAATAAAGCCTAGCTAGACTATCAAATCTTGAAAATATAAATTTAGAGAGCTAGAGTGACATATTTAAAGTTTTATAAGTCAAAAATATAATAAAATGTTAATACATATAAAAAAAATGTTACTTTTGCATAAGACCTTTATAGGATCCATATGCAGCACACGTGACAATTTAATCAACTCGGTTACATCTTCTTCACCTATAAAACAGATTATAACATTGTATGAAGGTATGGCCATGCCTCATAATACACATGAAGGTATCCAAGACAAAATCTTGTTAAAAAAATAACCTTTCAGTTCACTTTCATACAAGTTGAACATATGTTTTCCCTTCAAGGGCACAAGAGAAAGTATTTCAAAATAGCAACTTACTTCCACTTACAAATATGGTAAGAAAACCCTAAATACAAAAAAAAATAATAATAATAAATCAATAAATAGCAAACTAAATTGTTATTTCTTCCATTTTGTGCAGAAATTACTATAGTTAAGTAAGAGTTGATTAAACTGTTTGTTTCCCAAGTCAAAAAGATTTAATAAAACTAAACCATTTTTTAATTTTTATTTTCACCTTCAAGCATGGCTATATAACAAGAGCCCATGTTATGTGCAAAAGGCACTCACTTTTCAGTTCATTTGAAGAGCAAGAACCTTTCTCAGCTTCAGCACCCTCATTCTCACAACCCTGTAACAGAATCGGAAATTGAAATGATAAGGGTAAAATAGTCATTTACACTCATTTAAACGGTTCATGCAGTAAAAAAACAGTCACCATTCACTATAATAATAATAATAATAATAATAATAATAATAATAATAATAATAATAATAATAATAATAATAATAATAATAAAACTTCTGCTTTTATTGACTACAGATGCATATTACAGAAACTACTCATCAATCTACTTCACTGTATGTACCAATGTTAATCATTATAGATGCATATCCGTATTAGTAAATATTTATGATAAAAATTCTCATTTGATTGTTGATTGATGCTCTAAAACAGACAGATGCATCACTTATTCACTTTATATATCAGCAAAACAACTAAACTGTGATTATAAGCAGCAAAACACATCTCATTTAAGCATTTTTAAATCATTTGGTAAGCTCTTTCCATAACACTAAATAAACATTTTTACATGACATGTGTTTTGAACGAATTTAACATTGTTTCTAAAAGAATTTAACAAGAGCAACAAATTTAAAAACATCAAAGAATATTACGTACCTTGACCTTCCCATAATTCCAGTCAATCCCTCACAACACCTGTGCAGTAACGATCTAATAAGTCTTCTTTTCTTTATGTTTTTTAGACAGGTGTTCATTATTTGGTTAAAACCAAATTGTTTAATTGAACTATTTTGATTGGATTATTTAGTTTAGATATTCGGATTTTTTTATTACTTTTAAGCTAATAAGCAATAAGTTTTTTGACAAACACCCCCTTATATGATATGGGCAAAATTACAACTTAGCAGCTTTTTTTTTTTTTTTTTGTCTTTTTCCTTTAGTTCTTTTAGACACTATAATCAGGTATTCATTATTTGGTTAAAACTGAAGTGAACTATTTTGATTGGATTATTTAGTTTAGATATTCGAATTTTTGGATTACTTTTAAGCTAATAAGCAATAAGTTTTTTGACAAACACCCCCTTAATATGATATGGGTAAAATTACAACTTAGTGGCTTTTTTTTTTTTTTTTTTTTCCTTTAGTTCTTTTAGACACTATAATCAGGTATTCATTATTTGGTTAAAACTGAAGTGAACTATTTTGATTGGATTATTTAGTTTAGATATTCGGATTTCTGGATTACTTTTAAACAAACCGAATTATTATTTTTGGATTTGTTTTGATTTATAAAATAAAAAACGAATAATCCAAAAAAAACCAAATAAAAATTTCTTATTTATTTATATATTTATATATATATATATATATATATATATATATATATATATATATATATATATATATATATATATATATATATATATATATATATATATATATATATATATATATCTTTAATTTTATAAATTTACTAAATTATTTATTAAACTAGAGAAATTTATATAGAGTGATAGATGATCGAGGCATGTTCAGTATCATTTTGAGATATTTCGAGTTGGCCATGGAGGTTTTTTTTGTCAAGTTAATAACTAAATCACATAGATATCTTGGTATATAACAGAAATTCATATTAAAAACAAAATTTAGAAATTTAGTCGATTAAAAATGGGTTTTATTTCCTAGTTTGAAGAAAAAAACATGAAACATAACCGAATTGAAATGAGTACGTCATATCCATTTACAGGTTTTCATAATCAGATTTTGATAATCATTTACGGATTTCAATAATCCGATATATCAAAAATTTTGTTTTAATTTAGTCTATGTAACTCAATTTTTTTTAAATATCAAACTACTAGCAATAAAAAAAATAGTTGTGAAAATATTTTAAAAAATCAAAAAAGAAGAAGCAAAAGAAGAAATTGATATAATTATAAATATAATCTACATAATAAAATTTAAATGTAAATGCTAAGATAAATTTAAATCATTTAAATTAATTTATTTAATAAAAAAATAATAAAATATATAGTAATTTATAAATAAAATAATAAAAAAGAATAAAAAATTATATAAAAATGATAGTTATTTATTAGATTTTGATGACTAAGGGGTATTTTTTTTAGATTGAAAATGTTGTTTTCAAAAAAAACCTATTTAATTTATGGCTCAACTCACATCACCTAGCAACAACAAGTTGTTGAGAGTCATAGAGTTACTTGTATTAAAAACGATATAAGGTAGACCTTCTAAGATTACATTTAGGCTTTGGTCTATTAGTTATAAATTTAGGCCAAACACTTGCATTAAATACTCATTCGATTTAAAAATGAAATTTCAAATAAGGTTTTATTTATTTATTTATAAATATTGTGTTTTATAAAATCTGGTTTTCAATGTTCAACAATGTTGGTTTTGAGTGTTTGACTAACTATGTTTTCAAATGAACTCACTCATTTTAATCTGATTATAAACCAATGGTTTTTCAAATGGAGACCTGACCCATTTCGGTTCAAAACAGTTGAACTCAATTAGTCTAGTCTTATTTTAAAAACCTCATTATCAATAGAGGTGTGATAAAAACCAAAACTGAATAACTGAACCAAATCAAATGATGTTTGGTTTATTTGGTTCGGGTTATTTGGTTATTCGGTTAATTCGGTTTGGTTAACCGAATAAGGATGCCTTATTTGATTTGGTTTTTGGTTAAATTTCCATGACTTTGGTTAAACCGAATAAACTATTTAATTGTTATATATTTTATATTTTATATATAAATTAACATTTTATATTTAAATTGATAGCTGGTTACTAAAAATATTTTCATAACTCATTATTTAGTTATTTAACCATTATGAATTTATAATTGTTTACATATCGTATTAAAGAGCAACAACTAAATAGCCAAATATCATTTAACCTTCGTTTATTTCTTTCCTCTTCATATATGTATAAAGCTATATTATTGCATCTATAACTTGTGTAGCTACATCGATACCTTAAGAAAACATATCATAAAAGACTAAGACCCCGTTTGATACGCATGTTTCCAGGTTCAAACGGATCTTTCTGACTGAATGGACCGAAAAGACTGTTTGATTTGCACAAAAAAAGGGGTCTTTCCCGGTAAGATATGTCTTTCCCAGAAAGCCTCAAAATCAAATCTTTCTGGTTGAATGGGCTGGAAAGACAATTATGCCCCAAACCCCGCCTCTTTCTTTCTTTCTTGGATTATTAATTTAAATAACTTTTTTTAAATTGATTTTTTATTGAATTATTACTTTTTTAATGTATTATTTTATATTAAGAAATATTATTTGATATATAATATTTATGCATTCATAAATATTATTTTATTGGATTATTAATTTCTTTTAAATAATTATTTTTTTATAATTTCTTTTTTATGGATTAATTCTTTTTATTGGATTATTATATATTCATAAATATTATTACATTATATAATATTTATATATATATATATTAATAAATATTACTTTATTAGATTATTAACTTCTTTTAGTTAATTTTTTTAATTCATTTTATTGGATTAGTTCTTTTTTTTTTTTTGGACAACACCACCACCATCCTAATTTATTTTAAAAAATCTCATCCATCCCGCCACTATCAGATATAAATCGGATCATTTTTCTATCATTCAACACAGTCAATCAGATGTACAATCAAACAACATTATTTCCTTCCCCGACAGCACTTTACCAGACAACACTTTCCCAGACATAAACTATCAAACAGACCTAAATATAATATATTGTGTATTAGTGCTTTTTATTCATTTGGTAAAACTTCAGTAAGGTATTTTTTTTCTTTTAGTGTTATATTTGTTTTTACATGTAAAATTTTATTTGGCTTAATCGGTAAATTAAACCGAATTAACCAAAACCGATTAAATCGAACGTTATTTGGTTTTGTTATGGTTAGTTTTAAGATGTAAAAAAACCAATAAAACCAAACCGTATAAACTAAAAACCAAAAAAACCAACCGAATAACACCCCTAAATATCAATAATATATGTACCTTAATTACTAATGATTTACAATGGTTTTTTTTTAATTAAAAAGCATTTTCATTTCAACTTTATTTATAAAATTACTCTATAATTTATGTAAAAAAAATGTGCTTCACTTCCACTTTATTTTTAGCATCATATATAATATTATGACTACTAAACTTTAAATTGAAAGAATATTATTTATGTTTAATTTTTACTTTTTCATATTTGTTTGTTTAATTTTATTTACATCTAGTTTATTTAATATATATATATATAAATTTTGAGTTTATTTATTTGGTATTTATTAATTTTCTTATTGTATTTTAAATATGATAATTGTTTCAAATATATTTTTAATTTAAACAGTTTTTAATAACTTTTTGTTAAATTTTTTTAACGTATATGTCATATTTCTTTAAATATATGTATAACTTTTTATAAATGAGTTTGTACATTTATTTTGATGTGTTATGAATGAAATTATTTATTTAATAAGTTATTTGTTATATTAATAATAATATTAATTTAAATTATTTTATACGAATTATTTGTTCTGTTATATTTATTTATTAATATTCATTTGAAGGTTATTAAAACAACAATATTTTAGACTAAGTGTAAAGCCTTTTAAATATAAAGTTATTATTGAATATATAAAACTGGAGAAAAATAACATAGTTGGGATATATTTATGAGTCTAAAAAATTAATGAAAAATAAGGTAAAGATAGAGATAAATCACTATTAACATTCTTTTTACTCTAGTGTTGAAGATGGTCTAAATGATATATGGAAAAATATACTTGAATGAGTAAACCATTTTTGAATTCATTATGTTGTTTTAGGTCTAACTCTAAGCTTTTTTTGCTATATCTTTGCATAGTTTATTTTCAATAGTTATTTTCAACATGTAACTGGGAAACCATTAATTAATGGAAGCTGGTTCGTACACAACAATTTTTCTTTATACACAACAATTAGTGCTTTAAAATGTTGTATGGTACAACTATATAATGCATGAATTGTTGTGTATGACAAAAAACTGTTGTGTACGAATCACTTCTCTTAATTAATCCTTGTAAGATTTTCTAATGTTCGTCCACGACTTAGGCCCTGTTTGGTAGCCTCTTAATTGAGAAATTAAGAGGTAATGTCTTAATTTTTCAGATTCAGACCGTTTGGTTGGATATCAATTTATGCCTCTTAATTTATTAGATGGCTCTTAATTTTTCAGATGTGGAGGCGTGTCTGAACCTAAAAAAGAGAACGACTATTCCTCTTTTGCCCTAATACCTCGCTCCTTTCTCTCTTCTCTTTCTTTCAGAAACATCGACGCCCCTTCCAACTGTATCTCCGATTCCGCCTCCCCTCCACCACTAGCCGGCCACCTTCTCCGCCAGTGCTGTCATCTCTGCTGGCAGTGAACCCCCAAGTCCACGTATGTATCCCAACAACAAAAGAAATCGAACTCCACTTCTTGTCCTGTCTAAAAATTCGATCGGCACACACCCTTTTCGATTCTAATTGTAGCCTTCCTCCTCTGCGTCTCCCGTGCTTCTTAATTGAAGGTCTGAAAATGGTGGCATCGTGAAGTGGAAAGGACGATCAAAACAGGAATCGTAGGTGAGGGATTAAGTTAATGGTCAGTTTTTTGTGTTTTTTTTATTGAGTGATTTGGTATTGTCAGTATAGGTTGTGATGATGGTGGTAAAATGTAGGAATGGTTTTTGTGTGGGTGGTGTTCGGTGGTTCAGGAAGGAGTGAAGGAGGGTAATGTTCGATTTTGATTAATGGCTATGGAGGTTGTGTTGGTTATGGTGGCTGGATAGTGGTTGATGGTGGGTTGTAATCTTTAACATTAAAGATTTAAGGTTTGTAATATTTGACATTAAAGTTGGTTGCTAATCATAGATGTTCATTTGGATTTGTGTTTTAATTTGGATTGTGTAAGGTGTTTATATATATTTTATAATTGTTCAAGAAGTTAGATTCAGTTATTTTATAAACCTAAACTTTGAATTCAGCAAAAAAGAATAAAGAAGGGTAAAATGGTCCTTTTATAATTCAACACAACAATTCAGATGTTCTAACCAAACAGAATGTTAAAAATTCAGATCTTGAAATTTCAGACTCTCTTAGAAATTTAAACCTCTTAAAAATTCAGATCCTGCCAAACAGCCCCTTACTAGACAAATTATTAAAAAATTTCACCTCAATTTTTTAGGCATCATTTATTCATACCCCCATTATACTTATCACTACCATTTAATGATTATTTTATAATAATTAGATTATTAAGACATGCTTTTTACTAATTAATATTACTTTTAATAATTAGGTTATGATTATATTTTTTTACTACCATATTTATAATTAATAGTTTTTAATATATAATAATTAATATTTATAAATCTATTTAATAAAATACTTATTTATTTTATTTATTCCATAAATATGTTATTAAAAAAAACTATTGTAATATTCTATGATTATTGAAAAATAAAATGACTAATTTTTAGGGCACACAAATAATATAAAAAGATATGTAAGTAATAGTTTTCTATAATTTTTAGATAATTAGTAATCGTTTATAATAATTTATGGTTTTTTTTAAAAACTATTAAATAATATTTTAATAAATAGTTTATAACAGTTTTCTTTAAAAATTATTATAAAAATTGGTAAATAAAAAAACTATTATAAATTTTTCCATAAATGGTTATCTACGCTCAAATAAAAAAGATTATTTATTTTATTTGTGTAATCTATTAAAAAGGTTGTTAATAAAATTAGTGTTTTTGTGAAAAGAAAATACATAAATTAAGTTAAATAATTTTTTGATAAAAAATGGATGTTTATTTTTTAAATCAATATACGCAGAATATATATATATATATATATATATATATATATATATATATATATATATATATATATATATATATATATATAAAGGGTATAAAATGTCATATCTTCAAAATAGATAGGTTGTTAATGTAAAACTATAGGTTCTTTACTTTCTCTTAAACTTTCTTTACTTTCTCTTAACCTTAGCAAAAAATTATGCAATATCCAAGAAAAAAAGTTGACCGATTTTCGGCGAGTTGCATGCATTTTTCCGGCGATGTTTCACGGTGGTTTTTAACGATTTCCGTTGACCTTCAAGCGACCTTCATACGTCAATTAAAGTTGCGTTTCTTTCTCTCCTTCTATCTATGAAAGGGATGACTTTACACGTTGACTAATCGTTTTATTTAATATGTAAATAATTATTATTCATAAATCTATTTACTAAAAGAATATTTATTTCATTTATTCTATAGATAACTTATTAGCACTATTTTTATAAAATACGCGTAAATATTTGTGTTCAATTTTTTTTTTTAAAAGTTAAAACACGACACACCATTAATCTATTGAAATATATTATAAAAATTGATACTTTTATTAAAAAATAATAAATAAATAAATTATATTAAACAATGTTTTGATAAAAAAAAAAAATTGATGTTTTTTGTTAAAATAAATGAATATATATAAAAACTATAAAAGATATAAATATAAGAGTATAAAATGTCATACTATTGTTATTTTAAATTTTTATTACTTCAAGCTTAAGTTTAGAACGAGAAAAAAACGTTATAAATACCACAAGTTGAATATATATATATATATATATATATATATATATATATATATATATATATATATATATATATATATATATATATATATATATATATATAGAACAGGTGGGTAAATTATAAACATATAAAAAAAAAAAAAAAAAAAAAAAAAAAAAAAAAAAAAAATAGAAGCCACAAATAAGTTTTATAAAGGTTAATAAAAAAAAATTGTGAACAATACTTACCCTTGCATTTTTATGGTCAATGATTAGTCTTAAATTTGAAAAAAAAAAATGGAAGTCGCAGGTAAAAAGAAAGAAAAATAGAAGTGCTAGTTCTATTAGTTGGCTCAAAAGTCTGTTATGATATAGGTGTATAGTAAATTTACTAAACTTTTAATAATTAAGGGGTAAGATTATAAAATATAGGGTGTTTTTTTAGTTAACCCCTTATTTTAATTTCTAGGATTCCCTTTATCATAAGAATATTGTTAATCCCAATATATAATCATGTTGGAAATGATGATTTTAAAATTTTGACTTTGACAAAGTGGCATATAACAGCTTTGACTCAAGATTTTTCTTTGAAACACTAAGGACGGGATCTTGTTTAGGTGTGGGAGGAACCATAATTGAATCGTTAAGTTGTCAACAAGAGGATGCACATTCTACATATATATGCATGAATGTGTTAATGTACATGTATCATTATTAAATGTAAAATTGTTCGATGCATCAAAAGGTTAATTATAAACACGAAACTAGCTTGTTGTTTTAATTTTGGTAACAGGAATCAAGATAAGTGTGGAATGAAAGGTACATTATTAGGTGGTGAAGTGGGTTTTGGTGATGATACCTACTGCATGCAAAAATAATTAGGAAAGTGTTACTAAAAAATATCGTTGCTGCCATGGTTGGTGTTTGGATAATGAGATCTCATTAGATGCCACATTCCCACATGCTCGTATATGGATTTAGAAGAAATCCATGACTTTGTACACAACTTGGATTTCACATACAATATTTTTTTTTAAGACACCATTGCATAGGGTGGAGCCCCGTGTTCACCTTATTTAACCAATATGTTTTTCTCCTTAAAATTTTAATGTTGTCACCCATAACAGAGACAAATTAATATATTAGCAAAAAACACTTAGAGCATTGGGTATGGGTCGGTATTATAACGAGTTCTTACATGCTACATCAGCCTTAACACCACCATAACACCATGTAGGAAATGGTGTTTCAATGTTAGAACTTGTTAAGAGGTAGAAAAAGGAAGAGAGAGAAAGAGCGAAAGAGAAGGAGAAATGATTTTTATTGGTTCTTATTCCCGTTTTGATACATTGTAATGCCCACGAGATGCAACACAGCAAGAAGGGAGGCGGTGTGCAACGAGATGCAATGCCGTTTTAGGTGTCCGCCTCAGCCCCAACGAGTCTCAACGAGACTCATACCTTACACTCTTAAATAATTGTATATGTGAAAATTTCTACAACACTTTAAGTCCATCATCAATTAATTAATAGATTTACTTACATTGTTTATCAAAACTTCAAATCCTTCATTAGCAACAATCGCTTTCATGAACTTTAGAACATAATACCGCATTCCATGTAACCTGGTTGAAAGTGACACTATACATTTACATAATAAACTGATTAGTCAAAAAAAATAATAGATTAACCAAATCCAATTGAAGTTTAAGTTGCACTTTGTGCTAACTAAAATATTAATCTGGTTGACATTAACCATTTTCTTTAAGCCACTTTCTTGGACGCAAGACAATTCTCTACAAAAAAAAAATGGATAAAATATATCAAATAAAATTAATTTAACGTTTCAATTATTTATATTACTTACTCTTTAATCATCTGCTTCAAG
Source organism: Lactuca saligna (assembly GCF_052625555.1). NCBI lineage: Eukaryota > Viridiplantae > Streptophyta > Magnoliopsida > Asterales > Asteraceae > Lactuca > Lactuca saligna. Next base: position 27,570,138 of record NC_136425.1, on the reverse strand, counting down.
TCTATATCAACATCTAAGGGCCTTAGAGAATCAACGTGATAGCAAGTTGTTGTTTGCATGTGTAGTACTGCCAGCACCCAATGGCCATTATAAACCCAAAAACCAAATAAAAATTTCGACAAATAATTTTAAAAGAAG
>NC_136425.1:23830000-24205000 GCF_052625555.1 Lactuca saligna | reverse complement strand
ATTTAAAGAAGAATAAAAATGGAGAATTTGGGTTGAGATGGTGCTCCACCTTTCCATAATACTGATTCATGTTTGTTCTTTATCTTTTATGTATTGATGTCGTATGTCTATCGGCTTATTGTTTTCTTTATTTCTCCTCATCTCTATTGCCCTCTTAATATGGGTCTCTCTATTTGTTTTGAGTTTCATGATCAGACATAATCGAAGCTGTGTGTTCTTGCTTCCCGTCAACCATAAACACTACACACACACCTTTTTTTAAGTAATTGATGGTCAAAAACTAAAATGGATAAATCGTTCTCCCTTTTGTTTTCCTTTTAATTAGACAAACTAAAATAAGGAATATCACAATTTGAAATGCTTTTTCTTATTATTTCTTTTTTAAATCCGAAATTTCCAATAATAATATCACAAAAATTGTACTATTTCCTTTTAAACAAAACTTCAAAAATGGTCCATGTCATTTTCAAAAATATCAAGTATAGTCCCTAAGTTCAAAAAACCTCACAGATGGTCCCTGTGGTTTTAAAACTTTTAACATTTGGTCCTTCCGGCTCACTCCGTTACATTTTAGCTGTTAAATAAGGGGCATTTTTGTCATTTTACTATCCAGGGACCATTTATGAGGTTTTCTATTATTATTTTTAAATAAATAAAATTTAATATGTAAGGGTCCCACCCCATCTCTCTCTCTCTCTCTCTCTCACTCACTCACTCTCACACATCCAAACTGGTGGCTTAAACTTGCTGCTCAAATCAATGTAAGATTGTATTACAATTGTTGTTTTTTAGCTTCGATTTGCTGTATTGAAGAAAGAATTGGGAGCATTGAAGAGAGGCGAAGTGGTGTGTCTGCAACTTTGCATAGATATAAAACAAAACAATGCGACTGTTTCCGATGAATTCGTCCATAGAGCTTAGAAATGGAGGAAGTGATCATGCTTTATTGTATCTCAACTATATGATCTCACCCCTGTCAATAACTACCTCTACTGGTTGGGCTTTGGAATCATCCATTCCGGTATCGAAGGCAAACTAATCCCAAATTCCAAATTCAAAACGATTGAATATATAACATTTGAATTCGGCTTCTTCCAGATTCTTGAATTGATAAACTAGCCTAATTTCTATCAAAATCTAAGTTTTGATTTCAAGTTTTTACTACATCAAGTAGACATATGTTTCTAGATCTCCATAATCTACTCCTATCTGAGATTCAACATTTCCAGTTTCACTATATACTTATTATGATGAACAACTGTCGAATAATCGATACCATGTAGCTTACAAAAGAACTTTTATGAAAACAGGGAATGAAGAGTGAATCAGATTCATGTAGTTAGCAGCGATTTAACATAACAAAACCACACTAGGTTGCACTGCAGCAACAGTTTAGAGATAATGGGGCAAGGAAGATCACTGTAACAGCCCGGATCTCCAGGTATCTTTACTTTCATATTTTTGGTATTCTGTGAGGGGACTCGGCGAGTTGGAGGTCGAACTCACCGAGTCGGGTCGCGGTTTTGGACGGAGGTTCGCGTCCGGACTCGGCGAGTCCAAGGGATGGACTCGACGAGTCCGCGCTGTTTAATGAAACCCTAATTTCCCGGTCCTAAGCCCTATTTAAAGGACCTTATGGCCTTCATTTGTGGCCACCTTGAGCCCTGAGTGCACCCAAACGGCTGAGAGACTTTGTGAGTGAGATAAGAGGCTATTTGTTCATCATTTTGTGTGTTATTGCAAGAAAGGAAGGAGAAGATCAAGCTTGAAGAGTTGGGAGCTTGGATCTGCTTCTATTTCATCAAAGGAACCTTCTTGAGGTAACTTTCAGAGCTAAACTTCGTATTTTGGTTGATGTGTCAAATCTAGGGTTTCTTCTTGCCTTATTTGGCTTGAATTGGAAGTATGAAAGGTCCCATGGAGATATGGAACCTAGATCTGGACCTTAGCAGGTCCAGAAGGCCCCATATGACAAGCTTTTTGTCCATTCTTTTGAGTTGGAAGCTAGGGTTGCCATATTAGAGGTTATTTCTCCAAAATGAGCCTTGTATGCGTTGCATGGCGACCAAGACTGAGACTTTACGTGATAAATGAGCTTGGGAAGGCCGGATCTATGTATGTATGGAACGGATCTGACCGCAAAAGCCAGTTTTAGTTGATGCATGGCATGGACTCGACGAGTCGCTTGAAGATTGTCCTTGAGACCACCCAGTGTGTAGTCCTACCGAGTTGTGGGTGACTCAGTGAGTCACAGAGAGTTAGAAAGGTTTTTGACAGGTGGACCGAGTCGAGTTGGAACTCGTCGAGTTGTCCTTGCAACTCGGTGAGTTGAGTCGCGGTGGCCCCGTGATTCATGCCCAGGTGGAACTCGTCGAGTCAGGGGATTACTCGACGAGTCAAAGGGAAAATCCTTGCGAGTTGGAAAAAACGCGTAGACTCGCCGAGTCACTCTAGTGCGCTCGCCGAGTCCGGTCAATTTGACCAAAGACTGTTGACCAAGTTGACCAATGTTGACTTGATAAGGATGGTCAACCTTAGTGATACAAGTAATAGTTATAGATATATGATGTCATAGGAGGATTACAGCTCGGGGGTTCGAGCACGAGTGATTTCCAGGGTTCACGAGTTATCGAGACATACGAGGTGAGTCTTCTCACTATATTGTACCCGGAAGGGTTTGACTGTGTGACCGGAAGATCGAATATGATATGAGATATATGCTTTATGTGTAATAAGTTATTCGTTATATGTGCCATGTATGATATGCTTGATATGGGCCGGAAGGCAATATGTTATGGGCCGGAAGGCGTGGTAATATGGATCGTAAGGTTGATGTGCGTAGGACTGGAAGGTTTACCCAGGCGAGACGGAAGTCCCCTGAGACACATGGACCGGAAGGTCAGGGCCTGGAAAAGCGTATGTGCGTAGGTTGTATTTTGGGGAACTCACTAAGCATTTATGCTTACAGTTGTTGTGTTATGTGTTTCAGGTACTAGCGATGACCGTGGGAAGGCGCCGGCGTGATCGTACACACACTCGGGGAAACCATTTTGTGATCTTTGTTATGTAATCGGTCGTGACTATATTGTTTACATTGGAACCTAATTTATTACTCGATGTTTTTTATGATTGTAAAAATGAAAAAAATTGGTTTTGAAATTTATGTCGTTACAATCACAAGTGGTGATGAAGGTTTCTCGGTGGTGTTGGAGGTTTGGGTTGTCCACAGGAGGGAAGAAGTTAGAGGGGGGAGAGTGGTTGTGGTGGTGTTTATGCTCGAGTTGGTACCACCGAGATGAAGAAGAGAAGGCTTGGCCTTTGGCTGGTCAATAAGTAAAAGGGTGAAGACACAGGAGGGTGTTCGGTTTTTTTTTGTCCCGTCAGTTATAAAAGAAGAAGAAGAAGAAGAAGAAGAAGAAGAAGAAGAGAGAGAGAGAGAGAGAGAGAGAGAGAGAGAGAGAGATCCTTTGACATTGAATAATTATATTTTATTTTTAATTTTTTTTAAATAGAGAAAACCTCATAAATTGTCCCTAGGTATTGAAATGATGAAAATACATTCACTTAACGGTAGAAAGCTGACGGAGTTAGACGGAAGGACTAAACATTAAAAGTTTTGAAACCACAGGAACCATCTGTGAGGTTTTTGAACTTAGGGACTAAACTTGATATTTTTGAAAACCATAGGGACCATTTTTGAAGTTTTGTCTTCCTTTTATTATTGAACCCTTAAAAAAATCAACTACTTTTACATAAATAACCAATAACCTAAATAAATGTCTTTTGTAAAACAAAAACAAGCTAATAAATAAAAAAGAAAATTAATTTATTGTTTATTATATATCCAATAAATAATTAAAAATTAATTATTTTTAATTTATTATTTAATATTTTAAAACTTAATTCATAGGAATTAATTAATTATGCCTAAAAAATCATATTGATTATTTGAAATAACTAAGAGATAATTTTAAAAAGTATAACTACTAAAGATTAAAATAATACTACCATATGTTTTATACATTGAAATGATATAGTTCCCACTAGCATTAAGAAATCAACACTCCTTGAAACCCTAAAATTGGCCACCCTTAGTTCGAGTTCTCTTTTTCCCTCTTATTTGTCAATCTCATGCAGCCCATATGGTTCGTTTGGTCGAAAACATCATTGTAACACCTATTCCAGGTATGAGTTAATTTTTAAATATTAACTTTTATTTTTGGATGGTCATGACATGGAGGAGTTTCGACATGGCGTGGCTGGTGTTTTTAGAGGAAAACCATTATCTTTGGGTTTTGTGTCCTATTTAAAGAGCATTAAGGCTAGGGTTTCATGATCATTCAGCCTCCATCACCCTCTCAAGCTTAGAAACCCGAACACTAGCCTTCATTATAATTGTGAACATATTCTTGTTGTTTTTAGTGTTCTTTGAAGGAGAAGGAAGCCATTGGTGTGGTAGTTACCTTGCAATGTCACACCTTCAACCTAGCGGCGGAAACGTTGGGTGGCACGACGTTAGGATGTTGGCTCATAGATAAGGATTTCACCTGTCATTCATGACATAAATATCACTTTCATTCTATGATTAATAAACTACAAGAGAACTTTAGTATTATTACGTTAATTTTTGTCTTGGAAATCCTACACTTCGGTAGACTGAAATTCATTCATAACCTTTTGTTGAATGGTCTTCTATCTCCATTGATGACCTAGGAATACATGTGAGTTTTGAAAAGGGTCAACATAATGCTAGTGAGTTCACAGGTTTTTTTTACTTGTAAATACTTTATCAAGTTCTATTGATGTATTCTTATGTTACGTATTAATTGTTCCTTTAATGTTTTTAGTAGTGGGTTCAAATGGTTTAGTGACTAAATCTGAACCTTTATGGTAGATGGGTGTGTTGTATTACATTCGTTGATTTCGAAACCCATTGTTGGTACCAAGGTGATATTCCCCTAATATTCTTTTATCGTGTGGTATGTACTAATTTCTTATTCAAGGCATTTTAAGTTTGATAAGGGTAGTCTAAACTCGTTTCCTCGAGTTCGAGTGTACTATAACTATTTATTTAATTAGTAGTATTTGATAAATAGTTTCAGTTTAACAAAGTTATGATGAGTTCCTATAATCGAGCTATGACCGTTGGTCCCAAAAAACCATGATGCTTCATCGAACGTCATAAATGTGTTTAGAAAGTTATGCCTACTTCAACTTTCCATCAGGTTGTAGCTAGCAACCACGGGTGGGAATGTCAATATTGTATAGATCTATACATATCTCTCCCGCTCACTTATGATTTAACGTTTATAGGTCGGGAGCTAGCTGAAAATCTTTCAGCATGTTGATGGATCGTGTCTCATCTAACTCTTGTTGTGGGGGCCTCCCCTGGTCGGTTGTGTTGCTATTCTTGTTGTGTTTATACGGTTTTATTTATTATATATATGATTTATCTTATACATATGTATATAATAAGTGTGTTTTGCATAGCCGAGTATTTGGGCAGAGTAACCACTAGGTACTAAGCTTATCCAAAGGGAGGCTATAGTAGTGACTAGAATATCAGCATTTCCTGGCATCTGGCTAATAACTAGGTATGGTCTTATCTATCAATATGAATCAGTATAACAAGTAGGCATAATATTAGCTAAAGAGTTTGGGCAGAGTTTCTACCGGGCATAATATTTATCCTAATGTTATGAGAATATTATCTAACTATAGTTAGTAGGGAAAAATGACACAAATTCCCTACGAAGTTTCTAGGGTTGTTTCATTAAATCCCTAAACTATTTATGTGGTTTTATGAGGGAGCAAACACGCTTTTTTCGGGTCAATTATGTCAATTTTGAAGTTTTGAAGGGGTAAGTCGGTAATATTTTTGCCACCTCATTTAAGTGGGCCCCGTTCATCATTTCCCCATACCTCTCTTTCTCTATGATGTTTACCCCATAGTTATTGTTGATGAAGAAGAACACAAACATAAAATTGGACTTTTTTCAACTAAATGGAATCTATTTCTGAAATGTATTTCATCTTTTCTCAGCTTCATCCTCGCTGTTTCGAATTTGAAATCTATTTCATCTCCTCTCAACCATCTTTGCAAATCTGAGTCTGATGTTTTCTGATCACTGATGAGGCAACCTCATCATGATCTCAGAAGGCAACGAGTGTATTGACCGCCTCAGCTGCTCACTTGGCCTGAAGATGGAGATGAAACATCAAGCAAGTTGGTTAGACCAACTACTGCATCAACCATTGGATCCTACCCTTCCCGAAGACTTTGATTCGATTTCGTGAGGCAACGACCAAAACGCCTAGTCATCGAAAATTATAATCACTGCTATTGTGATTATTCCCTGTATGTTTGGAGAGGCTTTGAAGTGGCCTCATGAGGTTAAGATGAGACCTCTTGGTCTTTCACTTATGTCGATTTGAAGTCAATTTTAACATTAGGTTTACCTAATGTAACTCACAATCTAATCAATTCCACCTTTACTCAAGAATGTATATTTACGTTTGGCTGTATATACATCTGATTCTAAAAAGAGCCAATTTTGAAACCTTATTTTTCCAAAATTACACTTGTCATTTATGGTGATGAATCTAATCAACCGAATTGATGGATATGTGTTATAGTTGCTTGAAAATGCATGATTAATATCCATTTACCAAAACATATTGCAGAGTAGATACCTCTTCCATTATACTGAATTTTAGAAGCTTTGATTTCTATAGCAAATAAAGCCAAGCTATGTGAGTGGCTTGGCTTGCTCATTATAGTGTTATCTTTGATGTATGTTGGACAAAGGCACATAAAAATCTAAGCATTCAATCACAATTACATATATTTACTGTTCTTTTATTTTTGAAATAATGACTCGCACTGTAATCATACTACTTATATAAACACCCAAATTTGAAATGTGTTGAATTTATCAAGTGGTCATTCACTACGAAAAGAAGCAACAGAACACGCTTGAAGATAAACTAAAAAACGTAAACACAAAGCTTAGTGCGTTCCCTAAACTACCTCATATCATATATAAAATAATCATATAATGGGCCCTGCCCTGTCATCGGGCTCCGCCCGGCATCGGACCCCGTCTGGCGTCGGCCCTTGCCCAACATCAAGCCCCACTTGATAATGGATCGGGCCTCGACCATCATATATAACATATATCAAATAATCACATACATGTGCAATAATCACATAGATACATAGCATACAAACAGTCACCGAGCCCTAGCCATTCAAGCATATAAACACATACACATGCAAGAATCACGAAGACAACTAGCATATTAACATAACATAAGCATGGGCCGCCATTGGTTCCTTCGACTTGCTAAACCCAGTAAGGAAACTCACCTCGAAAAGCTAAATGAAACAAATGATCCCTCGCTGCTAATCCTACAGCTCTCCGAGCTATCAATTTCCACATTAAACAAATTATCATTTGGGATCTACGTTAACAAAAAATCTCTACTTGGGGTAAAAATGACCATTTACCCCTATCCTAGCTTGGTCCAAGAATGAAGTCCACAACGACAATCCAATGGGCCCAAAGCTAAACAATCCACCAAGGCCCGAAATATGGCCCAAATTCCAATTGGACTCAACTCCTTTACATGGGCCTTATCCCAAGGCCCAATCACATACTTGGCCCAAAAACCACTAGAATCAGACGGCCCAACAAACCCTAATCCCCCAAGCCCAAACCAAGGCCGAAACCGAAAGTCCAATAATGAAATGCCAACAGACTGAGTACGTTGGGCGTACTCATTTAGTACGCTAAGTGTACTGCATAGAGGGCTTATAACCATTTTAACCAACTTCAAGATCAATCTCCTAACCCGTTAAGACTTTTCTCCAGGATGTAGATCTGACCCCTTTTAGCTAAAATACTGCATAACTTTATGTCCATGCATGACCCTAAGAAGCTCTAAAGCTCAAAAATGACTTAATGGATGAATTACTCCCCTAAACTTAATAAAGTTAGTACCTTTATGCCAAAGGAGTCCACAAGGACCTTGGATTTGAAAGAATAAGCCTTTGGAATGTCATAATCCCAACATCCATACATACTATGGCTAAAAACACAACTATTTAACCAAAAAGGAGATATAAACATATAACAATCAAGATGAGAACTTGATACCTCACACTTCTTGCGAAAGGAGTAGAGGTTCTAGATCCAAGACCTCCTCTTCGGGCTAAACAATCTCAAGCTCCTTCAAAATGCATAAAGAAAAGTACCAAAAGATCACACACTCAACAGTGGAAAATAGGACTCAATTTTAGGGTTTTTGGACATAAGAGGCTGATAAGGAGGCCACCTCTTGGGACATAATGAAATTATATAGGGTGTACACCCTAAAAATTAGGGTTTTGGTCCCAACCACGTACGATGCGCGTACCACCCTGTACGTTAAGCGTATGTGCATTCCTCCCCGTTTCACTTGGGCTTGATTATCCCATGCGTACACCAGGCTTATGCCTAGCGTACGGCCTCAGCAAGCCCACACACACAATAAGGCCCAAATTCACTAAGTCCACACAACTTACACAATTAGTCCATTAAATAAATTATTAAATATATAATACCTTGAAACCATCGGGCGTTACAATTATCCCCCACTTGGATAACACTTCGTCCTCGAAGTCCTCTGCCCCGAAAAACTCTGGATGATGCTCTCTCATCTACTCTTCGGGCTCCAAAGTCCATTCCAACCCCTTGTGGTGCTGCTACTGCACCTTCACCAGCTCTACAACCTTGTTCCTTAATGTCTCCGTCCTCCGATCAAAAATTGCCATTGGTCTCTCGATATAATTCAGGCGGTCATCCACCTGAATATCCTCCAATGGTACAACTACGGAATCATCCACAAAACACTTCCGCAGCTGAGAGACATGAAATGTACTATGAACCTGACTGAGCTCGCTTGGAAGATCTAGATGACAAGCAACCTGTCCCACCCGAGCCAAACCCTGAAGGGACCAATATACATGGGGCCCAGCTTGCCCCGCTTCCTGAACCGGATGACACCTTTCTAAGGCGACACCTTCTGGAGAACCATATCTTCCACCCGGAACTGCAATTCTAACCGGCGCCTATCAGCATAACTCTTCTTCCGACTCTTAGATGTCTGGAGCCTGCTCCGAACCTGCTGAATTAGCTAAGTGGTTTTGAGCACCACCTTGGTACTCCCCGTGACTCGCTGACCGACCTCGCCCCAACAAATCGGGGACTTGCACTTCCTCCCGTAGAGCATCTCAAAAGGAGGTCGATCGATGATGGCATGATAACTGTTTTTATACTAAAATTCCACTAACAGAAGATACATATCCAAACTCCCACCAAAATCCAACATGCACACTCGCATCATATCCTCAAGAGTCTGAATCGTCCCCTCACTCTGCCCATCGGTCTGCGGATTAAATGCTATACTGAAATAGAGATGAGTGCCCATCTCATCATGAAACTGCTTCCAAAATATATAAGTAAAGTGAACATCTCGGTCTGAAACCACTAATATTGGCACTCCATGACATGTCACCACCTCCTGAACATAAATATCGGCTAACTTCTCCACATAAATACTCTCCTGGATCAGAATGAAATGTGCGCTTTTGGTCAACCGATCCATGATGACCCAGATAGAATCCACTTCGTGCGCAGTCCTGGCCCCAACAAATCGGGGACTTGCACTTCCTCCTGTAGAGCATCTCAAAAGGAGGTCGATCGATGATGGCATGATAACTGTTTTTATACTAAAATTCCACTAAAAGAAGATACATATCCAAACTCCCACCAAAATCAAACATGCACACTCACATCATATCCTCAAGAGTCTGAATCGTCCCCTCACTCTGCCCATCGGTCTGTGGATGAAATGCTATACTGAAATGGAGACGAGTGCCCATCTCATCATGAAACTGCTTCCAAAATATATAAGTCAAGTGAACATCTCAGTCTAAACCACTGATATTGGCACTCCATGACATGTCACCACCTCCTGAACATAAATATCGGCCAACTTCTCCACATAAATACTCTCCTGGATCAGAATGAAATGTGCGCTTTTGGTCAACCGATCCATGATGACCCAGATAGAATCCACTTCGTGCGCAGTCCTGGGAAGCTTCATGATAAAACCCATAGTGATGTCTTCCCATTTCCATAAACGGTTGCATCTTGTTGTGAGGTCACTGATGTTTAGCCTTGACCTTCCTACAGGTCAAGCACCACTCAACATACTAAGCTACGTCCTGCTTCATGCAGGGCCACCAATAATCAGGATGAAGATCCCTATACATCTTCGTCGCCCCGGAATGGATGGAGAACCTCGACTTGTGGGCCTCCTCCATCAGAACCTAGCGTACACTACCCCAATAAGGAACCAGGCCCACCGATGCAGGGTCAACAATTTACAGCTATCAAAATCGAAGGAAGCCACTTGTCCCATAATGTGCTCTTCCTTCATAGCCTCGACATGAGCCTCTCGGATATGCTCCAGCAATGGAGTAATCGTTGTCATCCTTAAGCATATATCTTGGATCGGAGTCGCGACCTCCTTGCGGCTGAGAGCATCAACCACCATATTGGCCTTCCGATGGTGGTACAGGATCTCACAATCATAATCCTTCACATCATCCAACCATCGACGCTATCTCATGTTCATGTTCGGCTGATCCATCAAGTACCTCAAGCTCATGTGATCCATGTAAATGGTACATCAAACCTTATAGAGGTAATGTCGCCAAATCTTGATGGCGAAAACCACAACCCTTAGCTCCAAATCATGCGTCGTATAATTTGCCTCATGAGGTCTCAACTGCCTCGAAGCGTAAGCGATCACGCGACTCTGCTACATCAATATTGCCCTCAAACCTGTGATCGAAGCATCACAATAAACCAAGAAGTCATCAACACCCTCCAGCAGGTTCAGAATCGGCACCTCACACAATCGCTACCTAAGAGTCTCAAAAGTTGTCTGCTGCTCAGGCCCCCAGCAAAAAGTCACCAACTTCTTGGTCAGTCGGGTCAATGGAATGATGATCTTGGAAAAAAACCTAGATGAATCTCTGATAGTAACCCCCTCGACCAAGAAAACTTCGAATCTCAGATGGATACCTCGGAACCTCCCACAGCATCACGGCCTCAACCTTGGCCGGATCGACTAGAATACCCTTCTAATTGACAAGGTGCCCCAGAAACTACACATCACGCAACCAAAACTCGCACTTGGAGAACTTTGCATAAAGTCTCTCCCTCCTTAAGGTCTCAAGCACCTCCCTCAAGTGTTCCGCGTGTTGCTCCTGAGTCTAGGAATATACCAAGATATCATCAATAAATACTATCACAGATCGATCTAGCATCGGTCTGCACACGCGGTTCATGATATCCATGAATGTGGTAGGAGAATTGGTGAGCCCAAATGGCATCATCAAGAACTCATAATGACCATACCGAGTCCGAAACATTATCTTTTGCACATCCTCATCCCGAACAACATCTAATGATAACCCGGTCGCAGATCAATCTTGGAGAACCAAGATGCACCCTGAAGCTAGTCGAAAAGATCATCAATCCTCGGGAGGGGATAAATGTCCCTCATCGTTACCTTATTCAACTCCCAGTAGTTGATACACATCCGATGAGACCCATCCTTCTTCGTCACAAATAGATTCGGTGCTCCCCAAGGCGAACTGATCGGCCTAATAAATCCCTTGTCGAATAGCTCCTGCAGCTGTATAGACAACTCCTGCATCTCAAGAGGAGCCAACCAATATGGTGCTTTGGTTTTCGGAGCCACACCTGGAACTAAATCAATCCTGAACTTCACCTACCTCTTTGTAGGTACCCTTGGAAAGTCCTCCGGGAACATATTTGTATAATCTCGCATTATCAGCATATCATCCATAGTCACCTTACCCCTATCCCGGGGGTCCATAGGAGACAAAACCCGAACAATCCTAATGAAGATAGCATTTGGCCCTCGCTGCAGAACACATAATTGGCCCATGTTGCGGTCTCTCACCCTGAATCACTAGTTATCCCCCGCTTGGGGTCTGAACCCGAACTAACTGCTGCTCATAGTCGATCACTACCCTATTAGGGGTCATCCAATCCATGCCCACGATGACCTTGTTCCTACACAGAGGAATGGGAACCAGATCAACCAGATACCGCTCGTTAAACAACTAGAGAGTACAATATCGATGAACTCTCACAACTCTAACTATCCTATCATCAGCAATCTTCACAACAACAGAATGATCCATCTCCCCCGGAGCTCTAGCAAATTTCCTGTTAAGCGCAAGCGACACCAAAGATTTGGTAGCCCCCTAATCAAATAATACCAAAGCAAAGATACCGTTCACAAGGAACGATCCTAAAATAAAACACATAAACATAAGCAACAATTCAATACAAATAAACAAATAATGAGAAGATACATACCCGTCACAACATCAGGAGATGCATGTGCATCCTCTGCTGCCAGTTGGAAAGCCCTGCCCTTCACCGTTGTTGCATCTTCTCTGCCCTGACGTCCGTCTGTAATCCTCAAAGTCACAGGGGCGGGTGCTGACACCGATCCTGCTACAGCCAAACTCGAACAATGGGCCTTCTTGTGTCCCCTATGATTAAACTGAAAGCAAATCAGATCAGATAACTAAGTGGTAGGGGTGATAGAAGTACAATCCCTGCTGATATAACCAGTTTGGCCACACTTGAAGCAACCAGAACCACCCACTATGCACGTCCCCTCATGCACCTTGTCGTACTTTCCATAGTGGCTACGGCCCTGCTGGCCTCTTAATCTAGCATCAGACGCCTTGGGCCTCTTACCTGAACCTTTAACACTTGACACCGAATATGTCTTCCTCTTCTTCTCCATCTCCAAGTCAATCTCCTTTTCCCTAGATCTCGTTATCATGTCCTCCAGCGTCTTGCAGCTGGATCGGTTAACAAACTGCCGAATATCACTCCTCGGCATCTCATGGTACCAGGAATTCTTTATCTCCTCGTCTGCCACATACTGCGGAACCATAAGTGCCCTCTCCCCGAACATAGTAGAAGTCTTAGCCACCGTCTCAATAGTCTGACGAAGATCCTGGAACTCTTGTGCCAGCTGCTACACCTCAATCATCGGTGCAAACTCAGTTGAGAACTTGGTCGATAAATCGCTCCAGGTCATCGAATCAATAGTAGCATCATCCCCTATAGCATGCCCTACCTCTTTCCACCAATCATGTGCCATGTCCTTCAAGGGGAAGGAAGCTACTCTGACCTTGTCCCCATCAGGACTTCGGCTGGTATATAAGGCATTAGCAACATCTGCTAACCAACTGTTGCTCTCAATGGGATCCCTCGCCCCATGATAATCTGGCACTCCACATGCCAAACACTCCCTCAAGGTCAGAGAGCATGTCCCGACCTAAGCCACAATATTAGCGCGAAAGGCGCTCAATCTCTCATCAAGAATCTCTAGATTACCCTCTTTGACCGTGCAAAAGATCACAAGGGTCTGCTTAGGGATACTGCGTGTAATCTTAGACGAGATGAACTCCATCGTTTGGTCATCAAGCTGTCTGGCTCCAGAACCTGAGCCTGAACCCTCCCCAATGTTGGAATTGCTAACTGGTCAGCCTCGCGATGCCACCATACTGAAAATAGACCATATAAACCATCAGAATACACATCAAATGGACAAAATTGCAAAAATGGCCCTTGCGGTTGTCAAATTTATTTGTTATTGGTCCAAAATGAAATGTTGGCGCACCACTAGTCCAAAGTTAGATCTCTTTATTGTTTTTGGTCCCTATCAACATAAAAAGACTATTATACCCTTATATTTGTTTTTTTTGTTTTTTATATTTATTCAAATATTTTCATTAATTGAAATTGAGAAGAAAGTCTCTCTCTCTCTTTATCTCTCTCTCTCTCTCTCTCTCTCTCTCTCTCTCGTTTCCATTCAACGAACATACCTAACAAATCAAATTAATAACATTCACCCCAAAATATCCCCTTGATCTTAACCTTTGTTGACATCTGAGTCAAATAGTTGGCAGTTCACAAATCCGTTTATGGGTATCTTCTCAAGTGTGTTCCCTTATTCCCCCTTCATCGGAAAGTTGTCACTGTTAAGAATCAAGCTAAAATTGATGTTTCTAAAGCCTGACAAGATTATTTTTCGTATTTATGGTAAAAAATCCAACATGAGGCTGCAAATCAAGCTAAGATTGATGTTTATGAATCCAAGATGAAGGTATTATGTTGCTTAGGTTTTGAATGGTAGATATTCAGTTTGTGATTCACGATTGATTGTTGTTTTAGGGTGAAATTGGATCCAAGCTTCGCCAAGGCCAGACACTTCAGAATGCAGCGAAGATAGACACATAAACGAAGATCATAGCAACACAGAGACAAGGATATGGGAGGAAGGAAGAGATAAATATGAAAACAGGGATGAAGGTGTTTGAGAACTAGAGGGAGGCTAAAGTGGCCGAAGCAAATGCAGAGTTTGCAATGAAGAAGGCAAAGTGGGCCAAGGATTCAAAGATTAATTTCTATCTGTTTGAACTAAACAAAGGTACAAGGTAATAAACATAACACAAATTAATCAAATGCGATTAATCACCTATGTTTCACGAAATTGAATTTCTATCTGTTTGACCTAAACAAAGGTACAAGAGGCAAATTGGGAGTTGTATAGAAAGCAGAAGGCAACTGAAGTAATTTTGTACGAGAAGGAGTAACAAGCGGAGGCTTAGAAGGCGATGGCAAGAAGTGCCTTAACTCAGTATTATGGATCCTCTGCTTCTAGTAGTATGAGCCCATACTACCTTCCACATATATCCATACTTTCCTCAAGAAGTGCCTTAACTCAGCCAAGTTACTTATATCCTATCAATTCCTCATAGATAAGGCTCCCAACACTAAATCTCATCCTAGGTTTTCCTAGGGTAAACTCCACACACTCTTCGTTATCAGTTACAAAAGGAATTCCTGCTAACTTCCTCTAACTAGCCCACGAATACAATTACATATTACAAAAACTACATAATTCTTCGAATGAGAGGTCCCACACTACAACGGTTGGACTCAAACAAGAATTGCGCAATAAAGTTAAAACCTACCCTCTAAAATTATTTAGTTCCCATAATATGTACTTAGCATATTCGTTTACCAATTAGTTGAAGCTAGTTAGAACTCTTAAAAGCACAAAGCAAGCAGCATTCGAGCATCGAGTAATCAGAACCAAACATAACCTAATCAGGTCATCCTATTACTAACTAATCAGTACTAGCATGCAAATCTATAGGCTCATATAGCAGGTATGCAAAGGCATCTCTCCTAGATCCTTAGCCCTAATCTAGCATGCGATTCACAGATTCATAATTCAAAACATATCATAAACATGTATGGGTATTTTGGGAAAACGTACTTGAGCTCGACTGATTGCATGCACCACACCCTTTTTCTCTTTTAGAAATCCTTTTTATAAAACGTTTTTCTTTTTAAAATTTCAACCAAGTCCTTAGTTTGAGTTCAGACACCCCCGAGAGTGTGCCTGAATCCATCAAACCAAGGCTCTGATACCAACTTGTAACATCCAAAAATAAGGTCCCCAAAATTTCGTTTTTATAATAGATACAATAGTATTTTCAAATATCATCCATACATCTCAACAAAACCAATGTATCAAATGTTACCAAAATCAGAGTAAATATCAAATATGGAATTTCAATGGTGTGTATGATGCAGTCAACTCGAGCTCTTCCCCTTGAAACATGAAGTACTTGAAACATAAACTAAAAATGTAAGCACAAAGTTTAGCGAGTTACCCAAACTACCTCATACCATACATACAATAATCATATAATGGTCCCCGTCCTATCATTGGGCTCCGCCCGGCATCGAACCTGGTCTGCCATCGGGCCTCGCCCAACATCAAGCCCTGCTCGGTAATGGATAGGGCCCCGCCCAGCATACATATAACATATATCAAATAATCACATACACATGCAATAATCACATAGATGCATAGCATACAAATAATCATCAGGCCCTATCCCGTCAAGCATATAAACACATACACATGCAAGAATCACGAAGACCACTAGCATACTAACATAGCATAAGCATGGGCTGCCATTGGTGCCTTCGACTCGCTAAACCCAGTAAGGAAACTCACCTCGAAAAGCTGAATGAAACAAATGATCCCTTGTTGCTGGTCCTACAGCTCCCCGAGCTATCAATTGTCACATAAAAACTAATTAACATTTAGGATCTACGTTAACCAAAAATCTATACTTGGGGTAAAAAGGACCATTTTACCCCTATCCTAGCTTGGTCCCAGAATGAAGTCCACAACCACAATCCAATGGGCCCAAAGCTGAACAATCCACCAAGGCACAAAATATAACCCAATTTCCAATTGGACCCAACTCCTTCACATGGGCCTTAGCCAAAGTCCTAATCATATACTTGGCCCAAAAACCACTAGAATCAGACAACCTAACAAACCCTAATCCCCCAAGCCCAAACCAAGGCCCAAACTGAAAGTCCAATTATGAAATGCCAACAGAGTGAGTACGTTGGGCATACTTGAAACATCCCAAAACTATAGTCCAAAATTTTCATTTTAAAATCATTAATAAAAAACCTGAATACCAATCATCGTATAAAAACCATAAGTCATGTAACTTAAAATAGCATAATATTTATCAATGTATCAAAATCATATCAAATATCAGAGTGAATCATCCCATGCTAATATTGTGGTGTGTGCCATGTAGTCATCCAAAGCTCTTCCCTTTGCTAGCTGAAGTACCTAAAACCAAAACTAAAAACTATAAGAACGGAGCTTAGTGAGTCTCCCCAACTACCACATACCATACACATATCACATAAGCATATCTTGGGCCCCGCCCCTATTATATCGAGTCAAGCTCTTCCCAGCATTGAACCCTATTCGGCATCGGACCTTAAGTCACCTCTCAAACTGGCTACTGATATCTCAAGTGAGGAAATCTCCGCTGCCTGCTCCAACGACTCCCTGACTATAAATTCACAAGGAACACTTAGTCAAAAACTGAAAATCCTTCTAAGGTTAAAATAACCATTTTACTCCTGGTTAAAGTCAATGTATTGGTCAAAGTCAAGGTCAAAGCCAACTTCCAGTTGACCCAACTCGTCAAGTTACCTCCTAACTCATCGAGTTCCTATGCTATTCAGACACTTCATATACTGAGCCAACTCGTCGAGTCCCTTTATAGACTCGTTGATTTCCAACTGATATGGAATCGGGACAAATCGAGTCAACTCGCCGAGTCCCCTTGTCTGTTTGGGCTATCTTGATGGATTCAGCCCCTACACTTCATATCCAAATTTCATACTTCACAAAAACCCCGTAAATGTCCTTTTGAGGGTAAAGTTTCCAACTTTACCCCTTAATACCTCTTCTTAATGGGTTTAGCTCAAACCCTAACTCCTTGGGATTTATAACTTGGTCCTGAATCCATCCATGCACTAAACTAAAGCTTAGAATCACAGATCTAACCCCTAACATTACTTGGACACGTGAAGCTCTTACCTTTTTCCTCATGCATGGTCTTTTGGGCTAAAAAGGCAAAAATGACACTCTAGGGCTTGCATGGGGGTTCTAATAGCATAAAGTTTGCACCTTTACGCCTTAGCAACCCTTAATGATCCCAGATATGAATGGATCCTTGCTTGGTGTGTCCAAATCCCAAATATCAAGCTCTTTGAGTCAAAATCCTCAAAAATGGAAGATAAGGAGATCTAAGAGATAAATGATCAAGTTATAGACTTGATTACCAGAAAACGAAAGGAATGAAATGTTGCTTCTAGATCTACAATATGCTCTTGGAGCCCTTAAGCTTCTTCTTTCTCTTCAAGCTTCAAAACACACAAAAACACTCAAAATGGCTCCCACACTCACACAATGCTCTAGGGTTTTGTGGATTAGGGTTTTGGACTTGAAGGATGGAAATGAGGCCATAAAGTGGGGATTAAGTTGCTTAAATAGGGTAAAAAAACCTCGAAATTAGGGTTTCATCATGTCAGGCCTACTCACAGAGTTGAGGGCTCTCAACTCGTCGAGTAGATGGCTTTAAACCGCGTCCAATCCCGCTTTTACTCAACGAGTCTGGGGCTCCTAACTCGTCGACTAGCTCTACTAAATAAACAAAATACAATTTAAATGTGTACCGGGAACGAGGGGTTATAATTTTCCCTCACTTATTTTATACTTCATCCTTAAAGTCTGCTTCATCTGGAAACAACTTTGGGTAGTGCTCTATCATCTCCTCTTTGGGATACCAAGTCCATTCTAAACCCTTGTGGTGATGCCACTGCACCTTCACTAGCTCAACCCTTTTGTTCCTCAGCTCAACCCTGTGGTGATGCCACTGCACCTTCTCTCGATGTAATTCAGGCTGTCATCAACCTGAATGTCTTCTAGACTCATAATTGTTGTGTCGTCCAATAAGCAATTCTATAACTGGGAAACGTGCAAAGTGTTGTGGATCTGATTGAGCTCTGCTGGAAGATCTAATCGGTACGCCACCTTGCCCACCCGCGTTATGACCCTGAAAGGGCCGATATACCTAGGGCCTATCTTGCCTCGCTTCCGGAACCGGATGACACCTTTCCAATGTGACACCTTCAGGAGGACCATGTCACCCAACTGAGACTCCAAGTCTGGTATCCGCTTGTTGGTGTAGTTTTTCCCCTGTGTGGTCTTGAGTACCACCTTATTACTCCCCATGACACTCTGACCAACCTCGCCCCAAAAGATTGGTGTCCTACACTTCCTCCCGTAGAGCATCTCGAAGGGAGGTCGATCTATGCTGGTGTGGTAACTGTTGTTATACAAATTTTTTGCTAACGGAAGATACATATCCCAACTGCCACCAAAATTCAAAACACATGCACGTAGCATGTCCTCAAGAGTCTGTATCATCCTCTCGCTCTGTCCGTCCGTATGGGGGTGGAAGGCAGTGCTAAAGTGGAGACGAGTACCCATCTCGTCATGAAACCGCTTCTAGAATCTAGAATTGAAACATACATCTCAGTCTAACACCACTGAAACAAGAACTCCATGTCATGCAACTATCTCCCGCACATAAATCTCGACCGATATACTCTCGTGGATCGGGATAAAATAAGCACTCTTGGTCAACCGATCCATTATGGCCCATATCGAATCAACCCCACGTGCAGTCCCGGGAAGCTTAGAGATAAAACCCATATTGATATCTTCTTATTTCCACACGGGAATGTCTAACAACTACATCTTTCCATGGGGGCGCTGATGTTCGGCCTTGACCTTCCTGCAGGTCAAACACCGCTCTACGTACCAAGCAATGTCCCACTACATGCAGGGCCACCGGTAATCAAGATTAAAATCTCTATACATATTTTTCGGCCCAAGATGGATGGAGAACCTAGACTTATGGGCCTAATCCATCAGAATCTGCTGTATTCTACCATATTACAGTACCCAAACCCTCCCATGCAGGGTCAACAGCCCACGGATGTCGTAATCAAAGGAGGCCACCTGGCCTATGATCCGCTCACACTTCCGACGCTCCTCCTTCAGGACCTCCGCCTACGCCTCTCGGATATTCTCTAACAATGGAGTAATCATTGTCATCCTCAGACATATGTCTCGAATCGGGGCCACTACCGCCTTGCAGCTTAGGGCATCAACCACCATGTTGGCCTTGCCCAGGTGGTAGAGGATCTCACAATCGTAGTCCTTCACCACATCTAACCACCGACGTTGCCTCATGTTCATATTTCGCTAATCCATGAGGTACCTCAAACTCTTGTGGTCCGTGTAAATGGTACAATGGACCCTATAGAGGTAATGCCGCAAAATCTTGAGGGCGAAAACCACAACCCCAACTCTAAATCATACGTCGGATAGTTAGCCTCTTGAGGCTTCAATTGCCTTGAAGCATAAACTATCACGTGACCCCGTTGCATTAAAACCGCACCCATGCCCGTGATAGAAGTGTCACAGTAAACCACAAAGTCATCGACTCCCACTAGCAATGTTAGAATTGGTGTCTCGCATAATCGTTGTCTGAGAGTCTCAAAAGTTTCCTGCTGCTTAGGCCCCCAACGAAAGGTCACCGACTTCTTGGTCAGTCGGGTCAAAGGAACTACAATCTTGGAGAAGTCCTGAATAAATATCCAGTAATAACCCGCTAGACCCAGGAAACTTCGAATCTCTGTTGGAGACTTCAGAATCTCCCACTGCATCACGACCTCTATCTTGGCCGGATCGACCAGAATACCCTTCTAGTTGACAAAGTGCCCAAGAAATTGCACTTCGCACAACCAGAACTCCCTTCTAGTTGACAAGGTGCTCCTCATGTTTCTCCTAAGTCTTGGAATAGACCAAGATATCATCGATGAAAACTATCACAGACCGATCTAACGTCGGTCTGCAAATGCGGTTCATAAGATCCATTAACGCAGTTCATGAGATACAATTTAAATGCGTACCAGGAATGAGGCGTGATAGTACTCATCTTGTATGCTAAATGTAATGCATAGAGGGCTTATATGTTTCACGTACAAGCTTGTACGCTCATCATACTCAACCATTTCAGCCAACTTCAAGATTAAGCTCCTAACCCGTTAAGACTTTGCTCCAAGATGTAGATTTGACTCCTTTTAGCTAAAATACCGCATAAAGTCGCTAACTTTATGTCCATGCATGCCCTAAGAAGCTCTAAAGCTCAAAAAGGACTTAATGGATGCATAAGGCCCCTAAACTCCATAAAGGTAGCACCTTTATGCCAAAGGAGTCCACAAGGACCTTAGATCTGAAAGAATAAGCCTTTGGGACGTCATAATCCCAACATCCATCCATACCATGGCTAAAAACATAAGTATTTAACCAAAAAGGAGATCTAAACAAGTAGCAATCAAGATAAGAACTTGATACTTCACGCTTCTTGCAAAAGGAGTAAAGGTTATGTATCCAATACCTCCTCTTCAGGCTAAGCAACCTCAAGCTCCTTCAACTCCTTCAAAATGCACAAATATAAGCACCAAAAGCTTTCCAAAAGCTCACACACTCAACAATGGAATATGGGACTTGATTTTAGGGTTTTTAGACATAAGAGGCTAATAAGGAGGCCACCTCTTGGGACATAATGACATTATATAGGGGTTGCACCCTAAAAGTTAGGGTTTTGGTCATGACCATGTATGCTGCATGCACCACCCTGTACGCTAAGCATATGTGCATGCCTCCGCATTTCACTTGGGTCTAATAATGCCCTGCGTACACCAGGCTTACCTCCAACATGCAGCCTCAACGAGCCCACACACACAATAAAGGCCCAAATTCACTAAGTCAACATAACTTACATAATTAGTCCATTAAATAAATGATTAAATAAATAAAACCTTGAAACCATTGGGCGTTACAATTTATGCCCTTATAAAGCATGGAAAAATGTTAAGGGATTAAATGAAACAACCCTAGAAACTTCGTAGGGTATTTGTATTATTTAGTAATAACTATGTAATAGTTGAAATTTAACATGTATTCCCCCGAAAAGGTTTGAAAAATGGGGTTGTGAACTCACTTGTAATTCATGAAACCGTTGATGTAGGGTGGAATGTGGGAGTTTAGAACTCTAGAGGCACTTCGGGAATGTGAGAAAGGATCATTCTGAGCTTGCTATTTGTATGATTTCTTGAGATGTGCGTCGTGCAGTACGCATGAACCACCAGGTGTTGACACATGTCCTCTTCTTATGGTGCCACATCATCCGTATCTTGACGAATCGGGGTGTCAGAACGCACACAGTGCGCTGCATGCGGGTGTGCGCGAGGATGTTTTATAATCTTTTAAAATTCGTGACTCTTGCATACGGACTCTATTTTCAACGATTCTTATATATCTATGTAGGTTTCGACGTGCTTTACAACTTTCCTTTTGATTGTTTTGGTTAGTTTTGACTTTCGTTTTACGACTAGTTTTTATTATCGTTATGATTTTACAAAAATCATAACGCTCTCATACGGTTTCCTTTTTATGCGTTCCTTGTTTCTTAATCCCTACTTTAAGTAGTACTATGATTGCCTAGTTGGTGACTTTTTCCAAAAGTCAATCAGTTTCCTTGTAGTTTTATTCGTTGTAACTTCTTACGTACAATAGATATTTATTTGTTATAACAGTCATGCTTCACTTATACTGAGTTGGATTGTTGCGAAATTTATTTTTCTGGGATTGCGGTAGCTTATATAATCTGTAAATTCTAATCTGCTATCAAAACGACATGACTTTTCATGCACTTATTTGTTTTGCCTAAAAGTTGGCGTATTCTCCCGGTTGTAACAAACAAGCATCATCTACATCAACCAACACACCTTCTGGACCTTGAGGTGAGTGTCCGAGCCCCAACCTTTTTCCTTGATAAGTTGCTACATCCTAAGATTTTGTTCTTTTTCTTATGTCTTGATGGGTTTGAATGGTGAGATCTTATAAATTTTGAAACTTTATGAATCTCCAGGCTATTTGGAGTATTTGGTGCTTTGGATCTGAATTAGAAATGAGTTTTGGTGTCATGCATGGATTTTTGGCCATTAACCCTCATTTTAACCTAATAGAAGGTCAATACATGCATTGGAAATGCATGTCTGAAAAAGCATGGGTTTTTGTGTTATTAATGGTGCTAGAAACCTTTATGGAATTGTTGGACAATAAGTCTTCAAGATTAAGTGTTTACTGAATAAGCCAAGTTGTGTTTTTTCCTTTTTTTAGACCTCGGAGTTGGGATCTTTATCTCTTGGAGAGTCTTAAGGGATAAAGTTGGAAACATTATCCATTTAGACCATAGATTGGACCATATCTAAGCTTTGGATCCCTTAGAATCAAAGAAAATGACTTAACTCATTAAGTTGTTAGAAACCTAGTGCCTATGACAAGGTCTTAGGTTGCCACGATGTGACATCCCTAATTTCACGGCCATAAAAGACCGATTTGTTTATGCTTTGTTTTATAAATCAGAGTATCCGCTTAAAGAAAATGGTTGCAGAATTTGTTCCCAAAACAAAATATGATAAGAATTTATCAAAGCATTTCTTTAAAGAAATGTATTTTCATTAAATAACAAAATCTCAGGATGTCATGTTCCGATACAGACCAAAAGCATAAACAATATAAAATAGACCTTACAACAATTATTTATAACTACTGATCTATAATCCAAAAGCACTCGTCAAGTCCACCAACTTATACTCTTGTGTCATTACCTATAATGCAAAGAAAACTGAATGGGTCAGGCTTGGGAGCCTGGTGAGCATATAGAGTTTTCGACCCACAATAATATAATTATTATATTCAATCATCAAACAATCAACCCAATTACACATCCCCATTATCTTCTTTATTTCTCAAGGTTTTACCCTATTAATCAACTATCCTTCCTTCATTCATTCCTAAGGATTGACCTAAGGAATTAACACAAACTTCCATTGCTACAAAAGACGCATCTGCCAACATTATCCTTTAAGCGCCTCTGCCAGGATTAAGACATTCACTATTAGGCACATCTGCCAATATTATCTTTAAGCGCATCTGCTAGTATTATGATATTCTCTATTAGGTGCATCTACCAATATTATGCTTAAGTGCATCTGCTAGCATTATGTCATTCTCTATTTAGTGCATCTACCAATATTATGCTTAATCATCTTTCATACCTCATCATTTTATCACATACCAACTATCTCATCTACCCATGTTCTACCCAACATATTTGTAGATATAAAATACATATACAGTATAACTCATTTAAAAAAAACTATATAAAACATCCATTCCACACTTATCTCAAATAAACAACAATATATAAACACATAGCATGTATTTCATAGAAAATAGTTCATATTTATGTGTTAGAAGAGAGTGACTACACACTCACCCAAAACACATACATTATACTTTCAAACAATACTTGTATTAATATCGTGTTTATGAAAGGGATTATACACTCACACATATAAACAACAATATATATAAACGCATAACACGTATTTCATAGCCAATACTTAATATTTATGTGTTAGAAGAAAGTAACTATACACTCACCCAAACATATACTTAATATATTTAAACAACACTTGTATTATACTCGTGTTTATGAAAGGGACTATACACCCACACATATAAACAACTTTATATTATACACATAGCACGTATTTCATAGAAAATACTTAATATTTTTGTGTTAGAAGAAAGTGACCACACACTCACTTGATTAGAAGATGATCAGACAGCACTACGGCTTGTAGAAGTAGTATTCTTCGGTAGATCTGGAAGATCTTCACAAAAACCGGGCTTCTCGTGGGCAGAGCTTCGGCTCGGAAATCTCACTTCTCGGGATCTTCGGGCTTTAGGACTTGATTTGGGTCTCAGGATGAAACCGGGGCTTCGGGGGTACTTCAGGATGACTATGGAGGGTATCGGGAGTGAGAGAGAGGAGTTGGAGCAACCCCAAACTCGGCTGGCCCTTCAAATCTATTTATAGGGAAAATTTTGCTCTTGCCACGTCGTGGTACGGTTTACCACGTCGTGGTGGCTGGGTCGTCACTGCATGCGTCATTGCAAGTGGGTCTGACAGACTCCAGAGCTCCTGCCACGTCGTGGTGGCTGACAGTTTTGGGGTTTCGCACCCCGAACTTCAGAAATTCATAACTTTCGCATACGAACTCTGTTTTTGACGTTCTTTATATCGACGCGTAGGTGAGAATATGCTCTACAACTCTTGTTTAGACTCCGTTGGCTAATTTTGAATTTATTGTTAATATATTATAAATATATTACTTTTATATTATTTTTATAAGGTCGGGACAGGATTCATAACTTCTTCATCTGACGTCCGTTTCCGCCTATCTTTTTATCGTTTCACTACTATAGATGAGATCTTCGATTCTCATTTAGATTGCTTAGGCTAAAAATCACTCGATCTCAAATCGAGGATTCGAGCTGTATACTGCTAAGTCGAAACTTCGGAAAAATCATAACTTCCTCATACGAAGTCAGATTTAGACATTCTTTTTATGCACGCTTTCGGTTTAACGTATTCTATGAATTTTTTTTTAGATAGCTAAGGCTAAATATTGCTCTAACATAAATTCACTTTTTACGTCATTCAGCCTCGTGCCGGTTCTGTCACGAAACTTCGACGGGTCATAACTTATTCGTTATAACTCGGATTTATGCGTTCTTTATATGCATGGAATCCTTGTAACATATATACTACAACTTAGTTAAGATTACTCCTTCTAAATAATCTTCCATCAAAAATCATTTTTGACATTTATCGTCTCTAAATTGACTAGCCCGGATCTACGGGCGTTACACACGACGTGGCGATTGGGCTAGAGCTCGTCTGTTTTTTCGTTTCTATGCCATGGAGTGGCCAAGGATGGCCACGATGTGGCGACCAGATGAAGATTGACTTTTGACTTTTAACCAACGACCGTTGACTCTAATCAAGTTTGACCTTCGGTCGTTTGGGGTATTTTGAGTAATAGATTTAGGCTTGGTCCTTATGTGTTGTACAGGTGAACTGTAAAGCCAGTGTTTGGAGCAGTGATCAATCCAACTATCATTCAGATTGTGAGGTGAGTTGTCCTTACTGTACTTATGGATTGAAGACACAAATATTGTCCCATTAAGTTATGTATCCTGGTATATAGGATAATGTTATGATGGTTATATGTTAGACTGGTAGATCGGTATGATTACCTGTATTTGTTGGTTATGTGTTTATCTGCTGCATATGTAGACATAGTGTGGGTGGGTTGGGGTGGTACTGCTTTGTGTTGTGGGCCAACAAACTCGGGTAAATCCAGCCGGGAGACCGTGGGCCAGTGTAATCCAGTCGTGAGGTTGTGGACCCAACATGCAATGTTTGTATATGTCATTTTGTGTGTGACATTTTGGAGGAAACTCATGAAGTTTTAACTTAGAGTTGTAGATTTCAATGTTTCAGATACTTCAAATGATCGGGGGGGGGGGGGGGGGGGGGGGGGGGGACGAATGTTTGATCGTACACATCATCCTACAGATTTTTATGATTTGAGAGATGTTTTGGATACTCTAATTTGTTATGATATTTTGGAAAATAATGGTTGATTGTTACATGCTTTTTATGAAAATGACTTTAAAAATCACTATGCTTTTTGGGATGTTACAATCCTACACCAAAACAAAGATGCTTGCTTGTTTGACTTGTCAAGGATGCAATATTGTCGGAGGAACTCTCATTTGGATCCTTGATCTTCCAACAATCTGTTAAATATAATTTGTAGAGTCTCTCTTAGGATCAGAGTTGTTATTTTTGGAAAAAAAAAATCATGATCCAATATTCAATCACACGTATTCTAGTTTTAAATGTTTCCATTGTTATTTGTTTGTTTATATTTTTTGAAAAACACGAAAAACACCTTATGAACCAACGTATATAGGAATACGGTAACATTTGAAATGATATAATATATGTTGAAAAATGAGCAACTAATCAATTAAAGAAAGAAAAGTTTCTCTCTTAAACAAGGAATATAAAATAAAATTACATTAAGGGCATTTGTCGATAAGCTTTTAAAACTCTTTATTGACATTAAAAAGCCATAAATTTATGGCTTTTGGAAAAAGTCTTTTCTTTTTTTGTCTAATTCTACCTAAAAATTTAATGTTTACCAAATTTTTTTTTTAATTTATTGGCTTCTTGAAAATCCAATAAATTAATAAATCATTTAAAAAACACTCTCAAACACCTCTAACAAAATATTATCAATCAGACAAAAAGATATGTTTTATTAAGATAATACTTTCTAATATGGAACCTAGAGAATACAATAATAGTATTCTTGCGAAATAATACATTCTTTCATTTATTAAAAAAACACAACTTTATAATATTAATAAGCCCACAATATATAATGATTTTTCTAAAAATTACTAGCTAAAATTTAAATGTATAAATAATTATTTATTTATTTTCCTTTTTCATAAACAATTGGCAAAATTTTATAATATTATTCTAAAAAAAGAAAAATTACGAATTTTATTATTAATTACCTTAATTTCAAGATGTCTTGTAAAAACTTTACTGAAAAATAATAATAATAACTATACTCTGGAAAACGAAAAATACTATCGTTACGTTGACAGGATGATGGTCTTCCACATTTTGGACTACGCCAAAAAGCCATTTTCATCTCCTAAATCAGTTGATGGATAGAAATACCAAAACACATGAGAAAAGGGTTGAAATGGAGTTCCTTCCTTCAACTGCCAACTTCCCACATATTAATGGCCGTTGCTGAAGCTGGCAGCACAAACCCCATTCTCCAAAGCATTAATGTGGAAGATTTGGCACCCACACCCACCCCTTTATCAACATCAATGCCCTTCTTCACTCTCCATTATCAAACTCTGTTTTCACGTTTCTGATTTTCCCCAATTTCTGCTTCAGTACAATCGTTTTTCCTCTCTCATTCTCTCTAGTCTCTCCCCCCACACACTTTCTCTCTCTACAATTACCAATGCCGATCGCCGGCCCCCTTTGAATCTGTGACTGTGATCAATCAAAATCCTTTGCGGTTGTCGGTTTTGATTTTCCTTGAAGAATTTTGACTGACATATACAATTCTTCAAACTTTGTAGTATCCCACACTCAAAAAGGTTCTCATTATCTTGACCCTTTATTTTATCGTTCTTCAGATTTATAAAATATTTTTTTGTTGCTGGGTAGATGAACAAACTTTTGACTGAGTTTACAAAGCAATTTCCATATAAATTTAAACTTTTTCGAATTAGGGTTCTTCATGCTTCACTTTTCATCCTTATTATAGATGACACACCAAAAAGGTAGCTCTGATTTAGGTACAATTCCTACCAGTAAAGTTTGTCTGCTTTTCTTTCATTAAAGTTTTACGTTCTTCACCCAAAACTCTAGTGTAGATGATAAATATACAAGTTACCTAAAAACTCTGCAATTCGTGAGAAATTTTCCATTTTATCTGGTGCATTCATTAAATTCAGAGGCGAGTGTTAACTCATTTGATCTAAAATTGCATATTCGAATCAAAACCATCTTGTTTTCTCGGAAGATATCATGGTTGGTAACATTGAAGTGATGACTTCCAGTCTATTCCAAAACGGGTCGATTTCAAATCATAATAGTTTAGAGGAAAAACTAGATGAATTCCGAAGAGTTCTTGGTAAATCCGATGATGATTTACTCAAAATAGTCGGAGTTGGGGCAGGTGCATGGGGAAGTGTTTTTGCAGCTTTACTTCAAGATACCTACGGAAAGTTTCGTGACAAAGTTCAAATCCGGATATGGAGACGGGCAGGTCGGGCAGTCGATCGGGAAACAGCAAAACTCTTATTTGAAGTGATCAATTCAAGAGAAGACGTGTTAAGAAGATTAATCAGGCGATGTGCGTATTTGAAATATGTTGAAGCTCGATTAGGAGATCGAGTTCTTTATGCAGACGAGATTCTGAAAGACGGGTTTTGTTTGAATATGATCGATACGCCACTTAGTCCCATGAAAGTTGTGACTAATTTGCAGGAAGCTGTTTGGGATGCTGATATTGTGGTGAATGGTGTTCCATCGACTGAAACTCGTGAAGTTTTTGAAGAAATTAGTAATTATTGGAAAGAGCGAATCAGCCCACCGATTATTGTGTCATTATCGAAGGGTATTGAAGCTGCTTTAGATCCTGTTCCTCACATAATTACACCCACGCAAATGATCAATAGAGCAAGTAAGGATTTTTTTTTTTTTTTCTTTTTACTTAATCATGATCTTGTTTCTTGATTATCTGATTATGATTATTCAAACTATAACTCCGATCATTGCACAAAAATGTTGTTTTTGGTGTTGAAATGTACTCCAACAATACTCCAAAAGCACACCATGTTCGTGAACAGTAACACACACAAATGTTGATATAAACTTATAATATTCACTTTTATACCAAAAACGCCAAACTTATTTTCTACACATTAAATCTTAATATATGTAACATAAAAAGTAGAAAACTAATTGGTATATAATATAATCATTAAAGAAAATCTGATCGAGAGCTTTAAGACGATTCCAATATTGAGTGTGATAGTTAAAACTTTTGGCGTACATTAAAAAGTTGTCATTTTAATTTTAGCAAGTTTTGATTAACATAAAATATATATGTAGTATTAGTTATTAAAAAATTGAATACATGTTTATTGATATTATATTTATGGTGAGTGTTGGAATTAAAATAGATATTGTTGCTAATAATTAATAAATCATCATTTTGCTGTATATTTTTTTTTGTTGTTGTAGCGGGGGTACCCCTAGAGAATATTTTATATCTTGGTGGCCCGAACATTGCTTCTGAGATTTACAACAAGGAGTATGCAAATGCTCGAATTTGTGGGGCCGAAAAGTGGAGGGTCCCACTTGCAAAATTTCTAAGGCAACCACATTTCATCGTATGGGACAATAGTGACCTTGTCACACATGAAGTCATGGGAGGTTTAAAAAACGTCTATGCAATTGGAGCCGGTATGATTTTATCTTCCTTCTTTGTTACTTAAATTCCCATTATTGCACTCAATTCAAAATAAAGTTTATGCAAAAGGGTTATTCTCTCAGCAAACCCTGAGTTGACCCACACTATATCCTATCAGCAACATCATGTCAGATGTAAATCAAGTACACAACAGTCTGCTAGGTGGCTGACGTAACACTGTTAATTTTTTTCTTGATGTGTATAGGAATGGTGGCGGCCCTAACTAACGAAAGTGCGACAAGCAAATCCGTGTACTTTGCACATTGTACATCGGAGATGATTTTTATCACTCATTTGTTGACAAAAGAGCCCGAAAAGCTTGCGGGCCCGTTGCTTGCTGACACTTATGTGACACTTTTAAAAGGACGTAATGCATGGTATGGTCAAATGATTGCTAAGGGAGAATTGAGCCTAGATATGGGTGATAGCATCAGTGGTAAAGGGATGATCCAGGTAGTATTTTACTAATTTTGGCAATCTCAATATAAATTTACTGTCTTTACCCCTTTAGCAAGAGCTTAGAAACTTATTAGGCTTTTTTCTTTTCAGGGAGTGTCTGCGGTTGGAGCATTTTTTGAACTTCTGAGTCAATCAAGTTTAAGTGTTTTGCATCCTAACGAAAAGAAACCAGTAGCACCAGTCGAGCTATGCCCAATATTGAAAACACTCTATAAAATACTCATAAAGAGGTGATGGTTTTCTTTACTTTGTACATTTTTGTGTTAGATGTAAGAAATAGCAATGTGTAGTTTTGTTTAAGAAACTATAACGAACAACTAAAAAAAAGTATTTTGTTATTTTTTTCACTTGTTCAGGGAACAAGGTCCTCGAGCAATTCTTCAGGCATTGAGAGATGAAAACTTGAATGATCCTCGTGAAAGAATCGAGATCGCTCAGAGTCATGCGTTCTACAAACCATCACTTCTTGGCCAGCCGTAACTGCTTATAAGATTTTTATGTAAACGGTTTCTGTAACAACTTATGGGAAATTATTTACATATATATTATATATAGCTTTAAAGCTTTCGAGCATGGGAGTGTACTTTCAAAAGTTAAGTTGAACACATTCGTATCTTTTTCTATTCATCTTAATTTATTAGAAGTAATGTTTGTTTACTGACTTGGATCACGTGTTTGTCCCATTGTTGATGGCTATTATTTGATTCTCAATCTACATCAATTTTTGTTGTATTCTTCAACTTCCTTTAGGGTTAATGTCATTCTTGGTCAACAAACTATTGGTGTGGTCATGAATGTGATGGTGACAATTGACAGGACCAGTATTCTTCAACATTGCAACCCTTTTTGTGAACTTGAAGAAGGTGGGAGATGGACAGTGTTCTACATATCTTGAACACCATTAAACATAACAATAGTAATAGATTTTAAAATCAATAATTAATTTTTAAAATTTAAAACAATTGATTTTTAAAAGGAAATACTCATATGGACACCGTGTCAATGACACGTGGACTAGGTCAGATGACCAAAAAGCCATGTGGCATGCCACATGAGTAAGGTAACCAGATGACCCTTTCACAGTTGTCAAAATAGCATTTTTGACATCGACTTTGAAAGTTTGTTGATATGTAATGCTTAAAAAAGATTGATTACCAAATAAGATCAAATTTGAATATTTTCATGGGAATCTCATATCTGTCAAGGGTTCCATGGCAAACTTTGGAAGGGAGGAACCAAAAAAAACTTAAAAGAATATTATGCGTGAAATTATAGGTGGCAATTTTATTATAAGTTTAAATGATACATAATTTTGATTAGGGTGGTGTTATAAGTATTAGAAAAAGTATCTTATGCTATCTTAATTTATCAAATAACTAATAAGATATAAGAATGTTTGTTTCTCATTTATCATGTTAAGTTGTTAAGTAATCATGATTTGACAAACATTACAAAAAAACCTTATTAACTTATTAGTGTGATATAACTAGTAACAACAATAATATATTTCCATTGGAATGAGGAAATTGTTGAATTCATATCATGGTCAATACAAATGAGGTAATCAAGGCTATCAAATTGTGGTTGATATGACATTGTATTGACACGTCAGACATTTAGACAAATATGACACCACATTGTTTTCCCATTTTATCTACTCAAACTCTAATTAAATATGATTGTGCGATATTGTATTTTATTGATTTTAAACTAAAATATTTTGTAAATGATTTAGTGGGTCATATTTGATCCTTTTTGCATAATGTCATCATCCAAATATTCTAGGTTTACCTTTGATGTCAAATACCAAAGGGGTTTTGTTTCAAATCCATTATCTTGTTGTAATGGTCTAATAAGAACAATTATACGGATTAACACAAACATCTAGACCCTTGGAATATCTACATCACTCCAAGAGAGGGGCATGGATCCCACTCAGCATGCACTCTTATCCGAAAACTTATATAAAAAAATGTGAACATAAGAAAATTTAACCCCTAGATTCCATTGACAAAAAATAAGACCTGCTCATTTTTTAAATTATAAAGATCTAGCTCCTCATTTCAATCAAGTTTGAAGAATTGTCAAATAAGGAAAGGGAAGAGGAAGTATCGAAATTTTTTGAAGGAAAACTTTATAAAATATTGGACCCAGTTCGATTTTTTCCTAAATCCACCACTAATTTAGACAACAAAATTATAAATCAAGGCTTTAACTGATACTGTAAATATGATTATTTTCTCTTTATAAAAACTATTAATGGGTCTATGTGGTGTTATTAGTTTACTTTTTCTGAATACAGAAGTATGTATTACCACATCTACCAAATGGCAAATGTTAGTGTATATTTACGCAGAATACAGAAGCAATACCTCCATATACCAACCAAGAATAACAGTAAACAACTATCAACATCACTATATCTCCCATAGGGTTCACTATCAAAACAAGTATATATATCTAGCATGTCAATTCTAATACCGATTCATTCTTTCACTTCTATATAATATACCCCTCTTTGTATATAAACAACCATCAACCAGCCATACCTATGAGTCAAACTATGTCAGTTTCACCACACCACCATCTCCTATCTTTTCTGCTTCCTTTTTCCTACATTCAAATCAAATTAAAACATATATGTATATAATGATAATCTCATAAAAAAAAAATTATAAAAGAAAGGGTACCTTCAACAATCTTGATTCCTAGTGCCTGTGCAAGTTCTATTTTGCGAAGTTTAGAGTAACCTCTTAATCCGCGTTGCCTAGCAATAGCCCGCAAATCATCTAGTTTATAACAATCCATACACTTGTTTGCCACATCAGCACCTTCAATTAATAGGCATGGTGATCTTGAACTTGTCTGCAACATTAATGGTGAATCATTAAGTTTCTCTCTCCTTTTGTATATCTTGGTAGAAACTGAGACATTTTGTTCTTGGAGATCATCTGGATTCAAGTTTCTGTCTGTATATGCCTTTGGTATGGATGATGATTCTATGGAACCTATACTTTCATCATCAGTCTGGTGCAATCAAATCAATAGAATATTAATAAAAATATATATATATATTATATTATACAATGAGATTCTTTAATTTTGTATCTAAGAATAAAAACCTACCTGGGACTTGATTTTAACTAGCTGATATTCCCACTTCTCCATGGAGCCCCGAGAAAGACTCTTATACTGTATAAAAAGTATCACATCAAAAAACAAACACTTGAATAGTACGATTTTATGTTATTGAAACGTTTTACAAATTTAAGCACCACATAACTTACATCTTCTACTTCTTCAGTCTTGACTCTTGTCTGTGAAATTTTATGTTTCTCCAATGAAGAAGTGTTGATGACTTTTTTGTTTTTCTCCATTTGATTAGCATTTGAAGAGCTTCCTGTTTGTTTTTTCTCACTAAACGGGATGTCTGAATGCATTTGACAGCTGGAGCTTGCAATACTTTTGATATTATCTGCAAGCTTTTGATTTTAAAGGGAAAATAAAACATAAAGGAGATTGTCTCTTTTAGAGAAGTATTTGTTACATATATGATATGTATCTTATGGCATAAAATATAGGTTAAGATAAGAGTAATATGCATTGTCAACCAAGTATACTGACAATAATGAATAAAGCATAAAGCAGATATACAGGCAGTACTAGTAGTCTTTCAAAAGTGGACCCCACAAACACTTCAACAACTACTTTATACCTTTTAACATATATCTTGAAAGATTAAGCATGGCATTGCACTTGCATATGCTTTATTGTTTAAATATCTGCTTTATACTTTATTGTTTGTATATCTGCTTTATCTGTACTATATAACATGAGAGAGAGAGAGAGAGAGAGGGATCTGGTAGTGTCCAAATACTAGACCTGTTTATCTTTCTTTTGTATGTAACGATGGAAAAGAGACATGAGCATATCAAGCATGCTTTCAGCTGGTTTCCTGGTTGTTGTTGACAAATAATCTCCAGCATCATCCTTTAATTTCCTTATTGATCGATCAAGAAAATCAATCTCCTTTCGCAAGCACATAGAATACATATTTGAAAACTCTTCATCAGTGCAGGCGAGTTGACTCAGTAAGTCCATAAGTTCATCTTCAAGCTCAATGATGTCAGTATCTGCTTTGCTTATCAAAATCCTTAGCACCTCTATGCAACTTATCTCATTTACAGCCGCCTCTTCTGCCACATCTACAGGTTCAGTGAAGAAGTTTGTAACATGAAACTAACATAAATAAATAAGTAAAAAGTGAAGTAATTTGACAGTGAATTACCATTAGCAAGACAAAATGCACACTGGCATCCATCATTTCTGCAATCAGTGTCTTCAATTGCTGAAAGCAATAACAAAATGACATAAGACATTTAGTGATCTCTCTTATAAATTTGAGATTTAGAGAGATAATAGAATGAACGTTGAAGGAAAATATATGGAAACCTTGATAATCAGGTGGGTCCCAAAGGCCATCCATAGTTCTGGAGACAGGTATCTGAAATACAGTTAAAGCAAGCTCTAATTAACCTTCATTTAAGTGATGTCAAAATTATGATCGTTCATCCTACCACATCAAGAGGTAATCTAGCAGATGTCCAAAAAATTCATCAGAGTAGCATGAAAACTAAAACGATAGAAAATACCTTGTGCTACAATAGTCCTCACAGTATGTTGTTTTGACTTTAATAAATAGAAGATATAAAAAATGTATAGAATCCAGATCCCATTGTAACAGTTTGAAGAGGATGGAAGGATTGCATTAGAAAAGGAAAAAGGGGGAAATGAAAAACAAGTAACAAATTGTTGTTTGGATTAGTAATGGAAGTCACTACCAACAAGGTCAGGTATGGTAATCAATCAGATTCTAACAAGAACATTAATGGAAAATTTGATATTCCATAAATCAGAAATCAAATGAATCAAGATATCACGAGAAGTATGAGGTAATTACAGAGACTCTACAAAGATATTTGCTAAAGGATAAAGCTTAAGTGTCAAAATCCAGTAGAACCGACAAATAAATTAGTAGTAATCCCCTCCCCCCTTCCAGAATCCAGGCCGCAACCCAAAACCCCGGACACAATAGGAAATTTTTAAATAGCCATGTCATTTCTTGATCACAGAGACTTTAATCAATCGACACACACGATGATCAAACACACATTAATGATACATGAACTGCAAAACTCATATCGATGACATCAAATACAAATTTCAACAGAACGAAGTAAACTGACATCGAAAAAATCAACAAGAACAAGAAATCTAGATGCAAATTGAAGATATTTGGATGATGTTACCTTCGATTCTGATCGGAAAACGTGCAACGGAAGGGAGAATTGTTTTGATTGTTCGGAGACGATGGAAATTGCGAGTATTTAGGGTTTTGAATTTATTGAAATTGTACGGATAGAGTGTTGGAGAGGAAGAGCAGGAAAAGATACAGTGCTCCGAAGGTACTGTTAAGCAAAGTACATGCAGAGCAGAGCAGGCATGGTGGCAGTGTCGTAATTTTCAATAAAAGGAAGTTTGTCGTTATTGTCACGTGGACCTATGCAGATATTGTGGGGACTATTGAGAATGATTGGTCAAACTTGATGATCGTAATCGGGTGTGATTCTGCTTACGGATAATAATGGGTTCTCGGACTTATAGCAAGACACGTGGATTAAAAAGAAACTCAACCCAACCTCATATGTAACGATCTAAATGATTTCATCAAATACGACTTATCACTAGGGAGCTAAAAAAATTTATCATATGCACAAGTTTAAAGGTTTTTTGTAATATTGTATAATTTTTTAAAGCATAAGTTATTATTTATGGCAAAAATTGTTATATATATATATATATATATATATATATATATATATATATATATATATATATATATATATATATATATATATATATATATATATATATATATATATATGACTTAAAAGGATATGTTACTTTTCTATTCTGAGTTATTGAGTCTTTTATAAGCATTCTAGTAATTCAATAAAAAGTTAGTCTATGAATGACTAAAAAATCATAGCGCTTGGCAACTGGCAAGGATAAAATTACCTATGAATCATTAAGTATTTCTCATAATCGGTCAACATTTGAAAAGCATCTGAACTATTAAAGTTTCCTAAAATACATCTTTTGCTCTAAAAAATGTATCCATCTCTTTGAAACAATATCTACGACGCATCACTTCTCCTTTTTATGTTCTTTAATCCACGCCTCTAAAGTCTCAAACTATAAACACCCTTTGTATGGGTTAAAAGGTATAATGTTTTCTTTTTTAAAATATTAAACCATTTTAAAATTCATCAAATGGAAAAATATCATTAATTACTTTTATTAGAAGAAAAATGGCAAGAGTGGTATGATACATGTGATAAGTTGTGGTGTTTTAGCTTAACCATCGACATAAATTTTTCAAGCTCTCATCGGCGTATGGTACACTACGCTGAATCATAAGGCTTTAAAGATGAAAGTAAGAAGAAAATGAATTGTTTCAGTCATACTGAGGTGGAATCAGCGTGAATCATCAACAGTGATAACTCATCAGCAAGAAATGGTTTAATCCTTACATCATAGAGTTAGTTACAATCTAGAATCAAAGATTCACTGTCAATTCATTATGGTACTATGTCATACCTCAGATTAGGAGGTCAGGGACATGAATAACCCTTTGGCATTTAAAGACCATACAAGTAACTATTACACTGATGACTATGCAATCAGGGTAAGTCATTGGGTTATGCTCAATGTTTCAGCAGAACATGAGACTTGATGCATACGGAAAACATGCTTTTAGGGACAAAGTCAAGTAAGGTAGTCAGGCGATGAGATGTTTGTTTGACATGGAGGGTTGTTTCTTTACGTGTTCTTGTCCAGATAACCAGAAGGTCAAGTGCGCCCTAAACCTTCTTAGGTTGGGGGCAAGGGATCGGTGGAGATTGGTGACTAGTTCTTATACTCCTTAGTAGGGGGTGCGAAAACTTGGGAATAGTTCTCGGAGATGTTACGTGCAAGGTATGTTCCCCTGGTAGAGAGGGAGAGACTGGCACATGAGTTTCTGGATCTGAGACAGACAACCAAGTCGATGACGGAGATCACCAAGATGTTCACTAAGAGGGCTTTGTTCAGTCCTAAGTTCACTGCTACAGAGCAGGCTCAGATGACTCGGTATTTGAGCATGCTTAAGACAAATATTCAATAATTCGTGTCCATCCAGCGTTATGGTTCTCTCGATGAGCTTCAGGATGCCACGAGGAGGCGAGAGATTGAGATAGGGACACAGGAGAGGGAGCAGTATTAGGCTCCGGATCAGTCCCAGCCTGCAGCGAAGCGGTTTAAGTCTGTCGGCCAGAGTTCAAGATCAGTTGGAGGGAGACACAGATCTGTTCCATGTCGTTAGTGTGGCGAGGAGGGCGATTTTGGTAGAGACTGCAGGAAGAGTGTGCGAGTTAGTTTTCATTGTGTCAGGAAGGCCACATTAGAGCTCACTGTCCGTTTCTCAAAAAGGTGTGGGATCCTACACCCTTAGCTTGGCAGTTACCCGATGGTCGTCAGGGGACCGTGGGGGTCCCGATGACCGAGACTTAAGTTGGTAGTTCTTCTAGTTAGATGTTGTGGTAGTATTGGTATTTATCTGTAATTTTTTTTGTTTCGAGGTTCAGATGTAATCTTAGATGATTAGTTGAATGGAATTATGTTATTAGCTCTATTCTGATTGAATTCTTAGTATGAATGGATTG
This sequence comes from Lactuca saligna, assembly GCF_052625555.1. Classification (NCBI taxonomy): domain Eukaryota; kingdom Viridiplantae; phylum Streptophyta; class Magnoliopsida; order Asterales; family Asteraceae; genus Lactuca; species Lactuca saligna. The sequence goes on along the minus strand of NC_136425.1, from coordinate 24,167,139 downwards.
ATTATCTTTATCCTTGATTATATGTGTTTTGGAATGTATGAATGATTTGTGGATTCAGATCCTACCATGTATCAAGATATCAGGGGTTGGAAACGAGAGGCAGAGTTTGAGTTACTCTTGGTTTCGAAGGACTATGTAGTTCTCAATTTCTAGCATATTTCAAGTAGGGGTGAGTGGAACCTCGTGGCAGGGAGACTTTGTACCAAGGTTCGGTTCTCAGTCAGATTTCTCTAAGTTCCAAACTTCTGCGTAATTGCTAAATATTCGAGTTTCGCGACAAGATCACAATCAGCTGTAGGATTTTCCCTTCGATTCGTATTTATTTTAGTCGTGATAACGTCCATAGGACGTGCTTGTGCTTAGGCCCTAAGGTGTTAGGAGCTCAGGTTGAGGGTTTGCTTGTCTGTTATCGTCTGATCACGGGTAAGCCTTATTGTTGACGGTGGATAACTCATTTGGGCTATTGAATCAGAGTAAGAGTGTGGTTCAGTTCAATAGGAGATCAGTTAATTTTCATTGCAGTGATGCCCTTTTGGTGCAGGAGTAGAGTGTTGGTGTTTAGCTGAGAAGCTCGGAGACCAATTGATACTGCAAATTTTTGGTCGTCTTGGTCATTGTGGGGGAGTGCATCATGAAGTAGAAGCGGAAGCTGATTTCGAGGATGAAATCTAATTTAAGTGGGGGAGAATTGTAACATTCCCTTTTAATAAAAAAAATAATAATAATTAAATGAATAAATAATAATCCCTAAAACCCTGAGATGTATTTTTTTTTATATTTTATTTTATCCCTAAGTCGTATTAAATTAGCAGGGTGTACACATTGGGTATTAAAAGTTATATTTTCTAGTATATAGGGTCAAAATTGTAACATGCAGACTTGAAACGTAAGGAATTTTGTAAAGCAGGGGTTGTAGTGTAAATATTAGACCTTATCTAAACTAATATGTAAAGTCAGGGACCAAACTTGTAAAAATGTATCAAAGTTTTATTTGAACATAGGATTTGAACCCGTCCTTTTCCCCTCCCATTTTTAAGGTTCATGTAAATCGAAACCGTAACACTAACATCACCAGCCACCACCTTATCACCCCTCCAACTTCCATCCGCCGCTACCTTCTTATCATCGCCGTAAGCCACCAACCGAGTCGAGCAACCGTCGTTATTCCTGTTGTCGGCGAAGACAAGATCCGTAAGACCGACATCGTGTCGGTCAGGGAGATCGGAATCGTTGTGGTCATTGTTGCTGCTTTTCGCGGTTGGATCGCACACATTCTTCCTTGTTTCTTCCGTTTGCCGATGCTTCATTATGTCATTACTTTCGTTGCCCCTCCGTTGTCCTCCTCCTCTAAGACCAAAGTACAAGCGTGGTGGGTGTTTTTGCTCGTGTATGTGTGCGTGTTTCAGTATGTTTGGCGTGTGTTGTTAGCCGGAGAACAAGAAGACCACCATGGCAGCCAACCATGGTGGTTGCCGCCATTTCTGCTCTTTCTACCGCCATTAGCCACCATAAGTGGTGGTTGTGTGTGTTATAGTGTTTATGTGTGTGTTTAATGGTTTGAGATTGTATGAGCATTTCTTAGCCGAAGAATTGAAGGAAACCCACCACCACCACCACCACCACCATTAAAAATGGCGGTTGCCGCCATGGACCGTCGTTGTCCACCACTGCCCGAGGTGGCAATGGGTGGTGCTCGACCTATTAAGCACCAAATTATATAAACAATTAACTTTAATCCGAGTGGCACATGTTTGGGTTGGAAACCTTAATTAGGGTTTAGAAAACCCTAATGTCAAGAAACCTTAGTTTTTGGAGTTAGTGGAGGCTCGCATTAAAACTATTAATTGAACTTAAAATAATACTTAATAATTATCTACAATTAACTTAATGCAATGTTGGAATTAATGGATTAAGTCCTTAACGGGTTACGTGTGGAACACTAACCCTAGTTATCATTTTATGTGGAAATCCTAGAATCAGGAAGCTTTATTTTGGAAATTGATCGGGCACGTATTTGGGCTGTTGATTGGATTATTATTTCACCCGAGAATGACTAAGTCAAACCTTAATCAACCACACCTTTAAGTGATTAAGTCCTTAATGGATTAAGTGTTCTTACTTAACCCTAATCGTCATTTTATGTGAAACCCTAATTGTCATTTCATGTGAGGTGGTCACTGTTGCAAGTGACTATCGGGTATTAACTCAAGCATCTTCCTATAGGTGATTGGAAGTGAGTCGAAGCTGGTAGAGTTCTTCGTCACTATGGTGATTATCTATGCGCATATTGAGGTGAGTTTCGCCTCACTGTACCCACGGGTCGAAGGCACCAATGTTGGCCCACTAGTTTTGGTTATCTATTAGTAGAAGGATGTCCTAGGGACTGTATATAGTCATGTAGGATATACTAAGGACTCTTGATCTAAACCCTCTTACATGTTCCTTGTTTGGTTGTGATTCTAGAGTAGGATCACCTGTCCGGGTGATTATCTCACCTCTGAGTATATACAGCCATACATTCCTTGGATTGTTGATATTTAGTATGTTGTTATGCTATAGTGATCTGTGAGATCTGTGTGCTGGTATTGATTAAGTTGTTATGTTGTAATGATCTGTTAGATATGTCTCCTGGTATTGAGTATGTAGCTTTGTGGTAACAACCTATAGAACTGTATGTTATATGTGCTTGCTAATTATCATCTATGGAGTGCCCTTATGGACCGTCTGTGGTCATGTAGGATAGCCTGAGAACCATGGTCTAGTTTCTCTTGTATGTTCCTTGTTTGGTTGTGGCTCTAGAGTAGGACCATATGTTTGGGTGGCTATCTCATCTTTGGCTACAGTATGGTTACACATTCTATGGGGGTAGCTGGTAGTGGGACTGTATGTTGTGAGAGGATTAGTGGGTAGTAGTGAGTTGTATGATTACTGTTTTCATGTATTATGTGCCTACTTTATCCTGATTGTTTATATGTCGACATTTTGTGTTTGGTTTGGGTTGAGGCGGTCCTGGTTTGTGTGATAGGCCAAGATACTCGGTGTTGGTCGGCTGTAAGTTGTAGGCACGGAAGCTCGAGAAGAGCGGTGCGGTTGAGGCGGTAGGCCAACAAACCTATTAGTATGCCAGATATGAGCTGAGGGCCAGGGAAGGCATGTCAGACTCATACTGAGGACTCATGAGCATTCCATATACGAGCTGAGAGTCAGGAAGGGCATGCTAGACTCATACTGAGGGATTAGTAGTATTCAGTTCGATGACTGATCAGGTCGGGGAGCAAGCCATACATAAGATGTGGGCCCATAGGGAAAGCCAGACTTATGTTTTGGGCTCAGGGGTAATCCAGTCTGTTAGTTGTGGACACATTGCATGCTATCATTATATTTGTGTTATTTGTTTTGTATCGATATTTTGGGGGAAACTAACTAAGATTTAGGCTTACAGTTTTGGGTTATGTTTCAGATACCTCAGACGATCACGGGAAGGCGAAGGCTTGATCGTGCACCTCCTCGTGTTTTGTGTTATGATTTTGGAAAAACTATGATATTAAACATGTTTTGAAAACTAGGTTGTAAACAAATATGATTTCTGGTTGGTTTTAAAAAGTTTAAATTTTTCATAAATTGTATGGGTGTTACAACGTCGTGGCCACAAAATTTCCAAAACTTAAATAATGACACTTTAAGAACAACATGCCAAAAACTTAGCGTTACACACTTCAAGATATCCAGGCTTGAACTTGCTAATAGATCTGGAGAATAAGAGTTGCATCAAGTGTCGCCATCCATGGGACCACGCAACAAATGGTCACTGGTAGTGATCCAATCGACGACTCTTGTTCGATTCTGAGAATGCAATCTTTAGAAGTTCCTACAGACACACCTTAAGTAGCAACAATAGTAAAAAAATTGAAGCATGGTGACACCTTCCGGTCCGAAAAATTCAATCTATGGGAAACGAAGTGGAACTCACAACCAAAGAACAAGAAATGGAAGAATACAAAGCCTTTAAAAGGTATAAGGCCATGAAAAAACGACGAGTAGAAAAGGAAAATTAGAATGCACATATAGAGAAAGATTGGGAACTTATGTCCATTCATAGATATAGTTCAAGCAATTCTAAATGCAAAGCAGGAAAGAATCGACGAAATCACGACAAAGGTGAACATGTAGGGAGAGCGAAGAATGAACCAATGAAAAAGATGCCACAAAGTGTTGTAGAAGTTAGAGAATACAATAAAGCCTTTGATAACGTTAGCTTCAGGAATCCACTCATAGACGATATCAATGAAACGCCAATCCCGGTGGGGCTCAAAAGGCCCAAAGTAAGATGTATATTGGTACTGGAGATCCAAATGATCATGCCTCAAACTTCTAGTGGGCCGTCAAGATGATTCCTGTGACATCCCCAAAATCACGGCCAGAAAAGACCGGTTTTGTTTATACTTTATTTCAAAATCAGAGTTATCTTTTAATAAAAGGGTTGCGGAATTTTGTCCCAAAACAATAATATGATAAAGATTTATCAAAAGCATTTCCATAGAAATGTATTTCATTAAAAGACTCGGGATGTCATGTTCGTACAGATCAAAAGTATAAACAGTACAATATAAGCCTTACTACATTATTTAATATCTACAGGCCTATATCCGTAATCCCTCGTCCAAAACATCACACCTATGCTCATGCGCCACTACCTGTAATACATAAAACTGAGTGGGTCAGGCTTGGGAGCCTGGTGAGCACATAGGGTTTTCAACCCACAATAAATAAGTTTATTAATTTCATCAATCAACAATAACCCGATTACCCGTTCCCGTTATCCTCACTTGACGTCCCTAAACACCTATCATAAGGGACCTAGCCTAAGGATCATCATCGGGACGGACACTACTGCTAAGGAGATTCCTCAGCAATAAATGTCCTAATAGGTAACCATGTGGGGGATGGAGTACATCTGGTGAGCACACAGTTCAAATAAACACACAGTTCAAATAAACACCTACAGGTTGCGAGTCTGCTAGTGTTCCACTGGACTGTCTAGAACAGTCTGTGGTCGTCATCTATACTCCGCTAGATGACTGGATCAACAACAACAACATCGAGGCCTCTCATCATTTTATCACACATCACCTATTACATCTACCCATGTTTTACCCCAACATTTTCGTAGATATAAAATACATATACAGTTTAAATCATTGAAAACATGTATAACAACGTTCATCTAGCATAGCTAGCAAGTATTCAGATAATATGCACACATAGCACGTAATTTATATAAAATACTTCATATCTATGTGTAAGTTGAAAGTAACTATACACTCACTTGAAAAGGTGGTGATTCCGAACTCAGACAGCGCTTCGCTTCTTAAATAGAATTTTCTTCGACGAAACCTAGTATTATTACCACTAGAGTTTAGTGTATTATTCGCCGAGACTAATTAATAGTCTAGCTATTATTATTATTATATAAGCGTTAAAAAAAATACTTATATAACCCATAATAATAGCCCAAGTATTTATTATAAGTTCATAATAATAATACTAATTTTAAATATAAGCTATATTAAAATAAGGTAAGCATAACTTACTTACAAGGGGGTTTTAGCTAGGAGTCGGGCTCTGCAGGGGCAGAACTTCGTCGCTGAATCTTTCTAAGAAAGATTCGTGCAGCGCTTCAGCGCTCACCTTACTATACTAAACTACAGAAAGAGAAGTCGAATCACGAGGGACCGAAATGCTCGGGGGATAAGGAGAGAAAGACTCTTGAATCAAGAGAATGGTGCAAGAAATATGAGAGCCCAAGGCTCTTATTTATACTAATTGAATTTTCAAAAACTACCATCCATAATTACTTAATGACATTTTAGTTATATAAACAACTAAACACCCCTCTATAATACTATTTTAAATGGATTTAATGATATTTGTACTAAACTAATGTCGAAAGAACTCAACATTAGTCTTATAATGACCGCATCGTCGATACCTTTCTAATGATATATACATATGTATATATATATATATATATATATATATATATATATATATATATATATGTGTGTGTACGTATACAAGATTTATACTTTATTTTAATACGTAAATATGCTATTATAATTTGTAACTCGTTCATACGAACTCCGTTTTTGACGTTCTTTATATCCACGCGTAGGTGGGGACGTACTCTACAACTTTTGTTTAGACTCCGTCGGCTAATTTTGACTTTATTTTTAAAGTTATATTTTTAACAGGTCGGGACATGATTGGTCTGTTTAAAATCTCATAACTTCTTCATACGAAGTCAGATTTGGGCGTTCTTTTTATCGATGTTCTTAGTTTAACATATTCTACGACTTTTGTTTAGATCGCTAAGGCTAAATCTCACTCTATCATAAATTCACTATTTACGCTTCCCGGTATCGTGTCGGTTCTGTCGTGAAACTTCGACGGGTCATAACTTCTTCGTTATAACTCGGATTTCGGCGTTCCTTATATGCACGGAAACCTTGATACATATTCTACAACTTTATGTAGAGATATCGGAATTATCTCACACTTTAATTTTGACGCTCAGTTTTATTCTTTATTAATTATACATTTATAATTAAATAATAAACACATAAACACACATAATTCACATAATACTCAAATATTTCACCTTTATTACTTCAAAAAGAATTACAATGGTTGACCGAGACTATTACATTGACAAAAATGCTTAACCCTGAAACCCGGGCGTTACAATTCCTATGGATCCGAAGTTATGGAGCCTTTACTTTGTTGGAACACACATATGGGTCAACACAATATTGGCTAGCTAGTCTTCTTATGCATCTATAGTTTCGAAGAGTTGTATACATAGTTTTGTAATAATTTCATATAATAATGGAGAATTCAACAACATGCACATATTATTCATTTGTAGGCAACGGGACGGAAACAAGGCATATTTCAAATGGTTCAACAAAATAAGCACGAAGATGCCTACCCACGACAATCTCATGATTATAGTTGGGTTGTTTGGAGGGAAGTTGCTCAGGAAGATGGTGGGAAGAAAATGGCAGAATGTCGAAGAAATGATAGGAAGGTTAATAGTTTCCTCGAGCAAGAGGAAGAAAGTGCTGAGAAAGCCCGGGTGGAGAGAAGAACTAAGTCTAAGGTAGAAAAATATTATCCTTGGGCTCATAACCCATCCCTTGGAAATTCCCATCGTGTAGGAAAGTACCATAAGTTTGGTTACATAGGGAATCAAAGGAAATGAAGTTGTGGAAACAGTCAAAGACCCATATCCCAGAGATCCCAACCAGTATTGCGACTTTCACAAAATTTTGGGTCATGCTACGACAGACTGCGAGAGTTTGAAGAGGGAAAGTGATAAGAATAAAGAGTCGAAGCAAAAAAGAGATCTTAGACCGGAAGAAGGATAAGATAGTCTACGATGTGGAAGTAATGATGATTCGATGGGAAAGCAACAAGATGCCAATAAAAAAAAAAGTGGAGCAACTAAGAGTTCACACACAACAATCTGATATCACCAAACCATCAAGGCACCGAACCCCTCATTATCAAAGGCTCGATCGGAAAAACCTTGATCCACATGATATATGTCGATAATGGAAGCTCGATCAATATTTTGTACAAACATTGCCTGCACAGTTGCCAAAATATGTTAGAGTTTTCATTAAACCAAACGTCATGTGTAGTAGGCTTTGTCGAACAGTCGGCGTTTGCGGAGGAGGAGGTGGTGGTGGCAACGGTGGTCGGCGGTGGTGGAAAATGAAATCACATTAGGGTTAGAACTTAGAAAACGTCTATTAAAATCAATTTTTTTTGTGTTTTCGGAAAAAAAAATATCAAAATATTTTTATATCTTTTGTTTTTTGAGAATCAAACGGTTTTTTTTTTCTTAAATATCATTTTGTCTACGGACATTAAAAAAAAAAAAAAAAAAAAAAAAAAAAAAAAAAAAAAAAACTTTTCTCAAAAACAACCACCACTTTAATTTCTTTAGTGGCACTTTGATTAATCTTCATGTTTAGAAAGAGATTGGATTACATTGCAATTTTTATATAATAATATTAATTGATTATAATTATGTGTTCTTGGTGAATCTTCATGATTTGAAGGAAATTTGTAGATTAAATTACAGTTTTGTGTATTTTTGAAATTGTTTATGTGAGAATGATAAAATGGCAAACTTCCAACAAATTCACAGCTTACCAAACAACCACATATTTTTAGAGTCATTGAATCATTCAGCATTTAATGTAACAAGATATTAATTTCTTTCACCTATTTGCTTTTCATACTTTTTCACCACTTCCCGACTCCCTACAGTTTGGCCGGCAGGTCAAAGAGTGACAAATGTCACATTAGTTTACACTTGTCAATCAGTATAGTTAAACCACATCACATTTTAACCTTAATTAACCTCCGTTTCTTGTGTTTTAAATTTGATGAATTGATTGAATTCTGTTTAAATTATTTTTTTTTGGAATTCAAAGTTAGAATATATTCATAATGGATTCAGTTGGGAAAAAACAAATCAGGAGTCTGGACTCAAACTAGGCCCAAGGGGAGAAGGATGTCTAGGAGGGTTCAATTTTTCATAATATTAAACATTGGAAAACCAGTAAACAATCAATTTTTTTATTCTGTCAAGTTAAATTAGATTATCAATTTTCTTGAACACACCCCTAGTGTGACACAAGTTAAGTATAAAGCACATACCTTCGAACTTTATCACAGATTAATTTGTAAACAGTAAATAGGAAAATTGATTAGAATTTTCCCAAGTTGTGGCCTAAAGTCCTCTCATAAGAATGTGCTACTTGATTCTTTGAAGGCAACTTCAAATCACATAAAGCAATTCATTAGGGATCAAACGAAAATTCAAGAATTCAAAGTGCTATTTCAATACCAGAAACATTATCCACCATAAGAGTTTAACAAAAATCTCATTACCAATAATCTACCAACAATATCAAAACTTGATAAGAAAACATAAGATGAACATAACATTGTATAAAGAAATAGAAGAATTAATCAAAGAGTGAGAAACCCATGTCATCATCACTCTCCTCCTTCTCTTCCTTCTTCTCCTCAGCAGCAGGTGCTTCAGCAGCTGCTGCACCTCCAGCTGGTGCTGATGCTGCTGCAGCACCACCACCAAAAGAGCCACCACCACCACCACCACCAATTATCACCTGCACATAAGAGACTCCAAGTATTTATATGTAGAACAGTTTTTTGGTGTTTGAATAAACGACTAAAGAGTCTTACCTAACAATTTAACCTCACAAAACAAATGAGCTACTACTAAATTACTCTTAGCTTCAAATTTGATGAATAGTCAATTTATCAGTTTTGGTTAGAAATTTTATAAATAAATCTGATATTTAAAACCAAAAAAAACAAGGGAAAGTTGTAAACAGAATTACAGATGCTCAAATATTTTGATTTTATGTTCAAGAGATAGCAGAACAGGAATCGCTCGGATTAAATCAAAATACATAGTAAATTGTGCACAGTGATTGTCGTCTACTATGTCAGAGTTAGATCTAGCGAAATACGATACACAAAGATAATAGATACGTTTAGTTCTAACATTTAAATCAAATGTACAAAGCAAATTCACCATGATTAAGGACTAATCAACGATTTACCAGCATAACCAACAGCGACATTCAAAGTTGACATAGAGACAAACAGATATGAACAGATCAAAGCGAAATTATACCTGAAAAACAGCAGAATCGGGGAGGACATAGCTGAAAGAAGACTGGATGCCACCGGAAGAGTCGCAAGAATAAGCGGCCTGAACAAGAGACCTCTGAAGAGCGTAGGTAGAGTCGGCGGAGCCTTCAAGGTCTCCCTTTAGCTGCTTGGCAGTCCATTTGCCGCCGGAGGATTTGCAGACGAATGTGAAAACTCCCATTTTCCGGTGCTTCTTCGTTGAAATCACAAGCAGCGGCTGTATGTATAATTCGTGAGAGGGAGGGTCGTGGTGATATTTTTCGATTTATATAGGTGTGTGCTTTAAAGAGAAGCAAAACCCTAACTACCATCTAAAAGACAATTTTGTCCCTAGGGTTAACACCCTCGTGGCCTCGTAACATTGGCTCAAGATCCATAATCAACCTTTAATCTTGCTTTATTTTTATTACTATTACTATATTCTATTTATAATTAAAATAAAGGGTCTAACGACAACTTTATTTTACATTTGTTGTAACTCATTTATGTTAGCAGTGACTGATGGTACTTATGTAGTTTATAAGTAGCAAGTTATAATTATTTGCCCTCATTGTCTTATATAAAGGATTGTCATGTACTTTTGTATCACACATTCACATTGTCTAATGAAAATCTTTGCAGCATCATTAACCTAAGCTAATTTGCCTTACAACACGATATCAACACTTTGCTCGAGCTTTGAAGCATCATACTCCACATTTGTCGTTTTATTTTCTCTAATTGTGAAATAAATCTTTCTTGATACTCCTTAACTCCATCTTTTTTTTTTCCATTTGGTATTATTTTGGGAAAATGGAAAATTTTCCTACATCAAAAGGGAGATAGAAGAATTTATTGGGTATTGTTTATTTTGATGTTGATTTTTTTTTCTGTAAATGTTTTCAATGTCACATAATCACAATACGAGACCTCTAGGGATTTAAATTTCCTACATCAACAATTTTTTTGATGGACACATAAATTACAGTAATGATCATTGTAGTCTTGATAACTTATCATTTCTTTTGTCAAAAGATCATGTCACAAATACCCTCCATAGTTCATATCCATCATGCTTTACTATGATTATTACCAACGTTGGTATTAATGACATTGTATAAAACAGTTAGTGGGACAAACATAACTTGTGTCTATATATATATATATATATATATATATATATATATATATATATATATATATATATATATATATATATATATATATATTACCCGTGCTAAACGACGGGTGTGAATAGTTTTTTCAAAAAATTAATTTCTAAAGGCGATTAGTTCTTTTGTGCAGATAGTTTAATCCATCTAAATAATTACCGATAAAATCTATGCTAGCAAAAACGAAATTAATAAGAATTAAAAATGAAAAGTTTGGATTCTTTACAAATATATGTTTAAACCGGAACCGATGTGAGTGGTTCTGATTCCTAAAGTTTGGAAAGGATAGCGTTCGACTCTGGTTCTGATTTTTTTTTTTCTTCTAGAACAATTACCCATTGACTACCCGGTGAGCCGATGATTAAGGAACTGATGTCACCGGTTCGATTCTAAAATCTAAAGATCCGCTGGTTCTAATTTCAAAATTCTATAAACTATCGATTCCAAACATTTAAGGGGGTATCAGCCAACGCCCACCCCTTGTTTCTATTCGTTTGATTTTGATTGGTGCCTTTAAAAATAGAGTCAAGTTCATTATAAGAGTTTTAAAAAAATGGTTATATTAATCGTAAATTGGATCATTTCAACTTATGTAAATAAACACCTGTTAAATACATCAAATATAAAATAACTATAGATGTCACATTGAAATGTTTGTAACCAATTATAGCCTTTATTAAAAACCATTAGGTGACTGTATTGACAATGATAGTTTTTTTATAATCATTAATTGTCGTAAAATGCAAATTTCTTTCACCATTATATTACTATAATTGAATCTTTATTCATCCATTTATATAAAGACAATGGTTCATATGTGGGTCAAATATTTCACAAATTTTTATTTGAAAAAACATCATAAATGGTCCTTGTGTTTTCCCAGATTCTGAAGTTTAGTCCCCGTGGTTTAAAAATCTCATAGATGGTCCCTGTGTTTTCAAAACTTTTGACGATTGGTCCTTATTGCTAACTCCGTTAACTTTTGTTCGTTAATTGAGGGGCATTTTCATCATTTCACACCACAGGGACCATTTATGATCTTTTCAGTTATTTAAAAAAAAAATGAATTAATATGCAAATGAAGGGTCCTACCCTCCCTCTCTAAATTATTTAAATCCAGTTTATCCAACGTGAGAGAAGCTAAACTGTCAGGGATTAATTTGATAAGATCATTGCTGTTGATGTTGAATTCTTTGAGTTCAGTTAAATCGTCGATGGAATCGGGAATCTTGCCGGAAAAGTGATTTTCGTGAAGCCATAGTTCCGATAACATTAATGGAACCACTCATTCCGACTCCTGATTGACCATTTGGCCAAAAGATTCTTACACAGACTCGTTGAATGTCGCCGGAATTCCACCGGAAATCCGATTCATCAACAATTTTAGATCCCCAAGAGACTGCATAAGTACAAGAAATTCCGTCAAAGTTCAGGCCAAATTGTAACTCATCAATGAATGATTCTGTAATTGGGCGGAATTCTGAAGATCAATCGGAATCGACCAATCGGTGGTAGCTTTGAGAGGGTTGCTATCCAAAGCTAAAACCTCTAAACTGTCGAGTCCAAGGAAGAAATTCGACGAACCTGAATCAAATTGGCCATAACTGAAATACGCCCACCTCAAATCCATCAACCCATTTAACGGAGGTAAAGCTTCAATGAACTGATTCTTTTGAAACCTAAATTCGTAAGCCTTGACAATTGATTTAAATTACTCCGGCAAAACACCCTTCAAGTTCATACCCTCAGCAAAGCGGGGTCCCACCCTCTTCGAATTTCCTCCACCGTCGAATGAGAAAAACATCAAAATCTTGATTCTTCTTCTTCTGAAGCTTCATATCTGGAAAGGGGGTCGATTTTGATTTCATCTTCAAACCATATGCGTTTTGTAAACCCATATTGAAATCAAGTTTTTTTTTCTAAACCCTACACATTAAAACCATAGCAGATGACGAATTAACGCTCACAGATTCAATCTCACCTTTCGAACAGAGTCTGAATCTGAACACCGAGTGAACCGAGTGATGTTCGACATTTACTGGCTCAACAACACACCCACCGGAGTCTGCAGGCCTTGTTATTCTCCGAATTGTTCATTGTTTTCTTCTTCGTTCCATCTCGCTTCTTCGAAATTGTTGGAAAAACAAACAAACCCAAAATCCCAAATTCTTTTATAAACAAAGTTCTTAAATTTTGGTAACCATCGTCGTTGTATTGATAAGATTCGTCATCTTCTTCAAAATTTATAGTGGCGAAATGGATGATTGTAGCTAAAGACGAATAAACGGAAAGTGGGTGTTGTGAATCGATTTGGGAAACACCCATTTGAGATGGATCTGTGAATTGGATTAAATTAAGTGATATATTTGGAGAGAGACCCCTTTGCATATTATTTCATTTTCTTTTAAATAACTGAAAAGATCATAAATGGTCCCTGTGGTGTGAAATGATGAAAATGCCCCTCAATTAACGGACAAAAGTTAACGGAGTTAGCAATAAGGACCAATCGTCAAAAGTTTTGAAAATACAGGGACCATCTATGAGGTTTTTAAACCATGGGGACTAAACTTCAGAATCTGGGAAAACACAGGGACCATTTATGATGTTTTTTCTTTTTATTTATACTTTTCTATTTATATTTTATGTAAATTAGTATGTTTGAACTTAAATTAGGTCAACTAAATAGCGTAAAAGTCAATATGATTTAACTATAAAATAAAAATTTTACACCAAAAAGATAAAGAGTGCAAATAATACATCATAATTTGTTTTTATAAGGTGTTGTATGGAAGAAAAACTAAAACTCAGTCATATATATTTCCATGGGGCAATTTGACTTTGTTATTGGTGCCTTTGTAGGTTTTGTAATGAATATATTTTATTCTCTTGCACAATTTAATTCTTCTTAGTCTCTTACGTACATTGGATTTTGATAAAAAGAAATTTATGTAACCAACTTAAATGTTAGGATTTTTTTTTGTTTGGATATCTAAAGTGAATACGTGAAAAAAATAAATATTATATATCAATAACTTAAAGATGTTTAATACAAACTTCTACCGAATACAAAGAATAAAATGTAACATGGTTATATGATCATACCAATTCAGTAAAGATTGTGTTGGGTACTATGTACTGTAAATTCGAAAACACATTTGATTTTTTAATAAGTTTGGCAGGTATAAATTACCCCTAGTGCTCTTCTTTTCATGTTTGTCATATATAAAAATATTGTGTCATATTTACATTTTACAATGACAGTCTGATCATTACACACCGATCTTTCCAATAAGTTTGGCAGGTATAAATTACCCCTAGTGCCCTTCTTTCCACAACCCAATCCTCTGTTTTTCTCTATTTCCCCCATGTTTCCATAACAGCAAAAGTCATTTTTTGCTCAATTAATCTAAGAAATGTCTTTAAAGAGTTAAAAGATTGAAAAGTTAAAAAGTTACCACTTCACTCTGTTCATTAGCAGCAACTATGTGAAAGGCAGTAGTACGTTGAATAAGAGATGGATCTCACTCAAGAAGACACTTCACACAACATTTGTGGGTATATTATTCATGTTGTCCATTTCCATATATCCATTTTGTGTTTCATCATACATAGAATCAAGCATCAAACTTGCTTCACTTTTTACGGCCTGCATGTTAAAAGGAACAAACATCAGTTCTTCTTTAATCGAGTCTTCTACTTACCTGTTTGACCCATTGGGACAGTGAAGATAAAAAAAATACTTAAGTTTACATAGATACACAAACACACACACACACACACACACTCTTAGAAAAACATGAAGCTTGAATAAATTCACGTTTCAACTTCCCCCATTTTGATTTTTTAGTCTTTTTATAAAATTTAGCACACAAAATTAACACACACACATGTATCGAGAAAAAAAGGATGGGCCATCGATTTTAGGACAATTAATATAAGAGGTCAAACAGTCACTCTAGAAGCAGAACAATGGAGATCACACACCTGGTAAGTCTCAATTCAAATAAAACCATTTGCAACATATACATAATAATAGAAACCGATAAGTCTCACTTCAAATATGCAAAACCAAAATATATTCATAAGAGAAGAAAGCATGATTAAAATTTGATGACTTTAAACCTGAAAACACGTTTGCAAATTTTTAATAATTATCTTCATTTAGGAAATCAAAAAACAAAAAGTATGAAAAGGCAAAAAAAAAAAATGAAGTTCCAACCATGGAAATTAAAAACCAAAACAGATGAGAAATAAAAAAAAATGGAAAGATGCTTACAAGTTTAACTTTTGGTCTTCATTTGTAGCTTTAGAATGGAATTGCTTGAATCAAATCCGCAACAACTGAAAATGGTATTAATACAACAAAAAAGCCAACACAATTTAGAATTAATTATAGAGATTTATAGGGTATCTTACAGAGAAGGGTTTATTCACCAAAAAAATTGAACCTAAGATATCAAAAATTCAATGTTTCCAAAAAATGGAAGCCTGGATCCCGAAAATAATGAAATTAAGAAAAGTATACAAACCAGAACTTGATAAAGAAAATAATAAAAGAACAAATCAAAAAAAATATTATTAGTTAAACATTGGATCCAGAAAAAAAATCTAACCTAATGGAGCTCACCTTGTGGAGCTTAGTCCTTAATATGAGGTGGTCGGTTTCATCGAGAGACCAGAGTAAGGGTATGTTGGGTTGCAATTAGCCAAAAGCTAGAGACAACCAAACACTTTTTCATTCTACCAGGAGGGTCGATCAATTGAGAGATAGAGAGAGAGAGAGAGAGAGAGAGAGATTTGGGGGATGTGAATACCAAGATATGTAATTCTAAGGAAATATAAATTATTCAAATCCAATATACTAAAATCAAGCCATGGAAATTTGTGATTTGTGGCATACGGGGGAGATAAAAGTCAAGATAATGATTTACAAATTTCAAAAGACGAATGTAAAGAGAAGATTTGTTCATATAGATAATGTTTGACCGACTGAATGGGCTGAATGTTAGTTGAGTTAGTTGAATATGAGGAATACCAATTAAAAGAAACCTGCAAAAACAACGAACATAAATGTATGGAAAAAAACCTAAATCGTAAGAAATCCAGCTAAAAAGCGAATAAAAAACTAAAATTCTAACAAATACTTTCTTATCTTTGAGGGAAGAGGGAATATACTAAAATTTATTGTAGATCATGTGATTGTGAGCATAGGGTTTTGTAGGAGGCGACTGGTCTTTGGTGTTTAAGTTGTGCGGCTTTACATTGGTTGTGTGGTGTGATGATGGTGGTGAGTGTCAGAGGTGGTAGAGATGGAGAATGTGATGTTTGGTCAGCGCAGCAATGAAGAGGCGAGATATGGAGGAAAGCAAAGTACAAACATATGCAATAAAGATAAAAACCAAACCTAAAAAGATGGATGTATTGGTGGATGATGGAGATGAAGTAGGCGGTGGTGAACAGTGGTGGTGATGATGGTTGAGGTGGAGCAGAGAACAGTTACATAGTAGGAGGCCAAAGTTGGGTTTTTTTTTTTTAAGAAGATGTAATCACTGTGGTAAAGTTCGACTGTTAGGGTTTTTGGAGAGTCCCATGCCAGATCAATGTGATGAGGGTTAGGGTTTTTGGAGAGTCCCATGTTAGATCAATGTGATGATTGACTTAGTGAATGTGTCTTCAAATTTATATGAACAAAGAACAGAAACTACCACATATGGGGAAATGTCGAGATAAGGGAATGAGTTAGGTCAAAACAACTCCTTAGGTCCTTGATTTTTTTAACTGTCAATCAAATAATTTTAATGCTTAAAGTTATTATAAATGTTATTTTAAGGTGTATACCTCTTAAAATTCAGCATGTGAGGCTAAATACTTATTAAGGTATATGTGTGTGTGTGTGTATATATATATATATATATATATATATATGAACATGTGGTTACTTTTTTATGTGACATAAATGGTTTTTTTAACCTTTAAATTTTCTAAAAGTTGTTTTATAACTCTTAATAATGGTAGAATTTCAATGGCTTTTTTCTTCTCAAACATGAGTTTTACCATCTACCAAATACATATCACATTTATGTGGACAAATTATGGATCATCTTTAAATACATCAACGCATTGATAACAAATTTAGATGATATGCTTGAATCGACCCATTGTTCGATCAATGAGATTTTTTTCACACTTGTGTTTCTCGAACTTGTCGTTTCGAAAAACAAAGTTCATTATAGTGAATCTTTTGTTTCTCAAACAAAGTGTAGCAAATCATGTGTTTCTCGAGCCTCCCGTTTTGAAACACAATTTGTGCTAATGCAAACCATAAACATATAAACATGTTGTTTTATATGATAACTATTCTATTATTTTTCCTATCGTTGTAGGAAAATGTCGATCAAAATTAATTTCCTTATCTTGGATGTCATCAGCAAGAACTATTTGGATTGGAGTCAAGATATCCAGAATCATCTAGATGCCCAAGGCTTGTTGGATGTCATTTATGATGAGGATGATCATGAGGTTGAAGTTACCCACAAAATAAATGCTAAATTGATGATATTATTTCGTCGTCATTTGTCGAACACGATGAAGTCTAAATTCATAGAAATCACCTCACTCAAAACATTATGAGACTCATTAAACGAGTGCTTCGACCATCAAAAGACATATGGATTCCTGAAGCCCGCCAAGACTGGTTCAATCTACGATTCCAACACTTCGCTTCGGTTACTGAGTATAACGCTGAGGTCTATAGAATTTGTTCACTTCTCCACTATTGCGATCAACCATTAAATGATGTCGACTTATTGGAGAAGACTTACACCACATTTCCTAATTTTGACAAATTACTTCAAAAGCAATACTATCAGTCCAAGTTCACAACGTTCCCTAAGCTTATTACCCAATTCTTATTCGATGAGAAAAATAGCATCGTTTTAATGAGAAATATAAATTCTCGCAAAGGCAGTTCCAATGCCTAATGTTAATAATGTTTGTGGGCCTCAACCACGAAACGTGAACCGAGATAAGGGTCAGTCATCTCGAAAGCAAATGAATCATGGTGAGTGTAAATCTCGCCAAGCTAAGCAAGGTTAGGAATGTAATCCATACCAAAGACCTTCGGATCCTAAGCAATCTCGTAATAAGAACAATAACAAATAAGTCAGTCATCCCAACATAAGAGATCATGCCGACGAGCAAACTATTTGTTACAAATGTGATGGTTATTGAAACATTATGTAACGATCGAAGTTAAGGTAATTATTTTTCCCCCTTGAATGAATTTTCTTTTCAAAAAGGCCCCTACATACGTTGGGCATACATAGGTGTATGCTTAGCATACTGGGGAAGGCTAGTCGCGGGTATGCACCACGTACACGGGGCATACCAAGCAGTACGCGGGGCGTATGCGACTCAAAGCTAATACCCTAATTTTAGGTCAAGACCCCTATTTAAACACTTTTATGTTGCTTGGACCTTACCCTAGTCAGCCTTCATAGTCTATTATCATGCTAAAATCCCCAAATTCTCTTGAAAGGGTAGTCATTGAGCTTAAAAGTGTTTTAGTGGCCATTTTTAGTGGGTTTCAAGAAGAAGAAGGTGGTGATCAAGCCTTGGGTGTCATTGAGCTTCTAGATCCTGTATCTAGTTCATCTTGAAGAACTTTTGGAGGTAAAAGTATTAACCTTGCCATCTCTTTTGCTAGTTTGAGTTAGGGTTTGGTTATGAAGTCCATTTTTGGTTCACAGACCCTCTCTTGTGAGTTGAGCAACTCCGTTGAATAGGAATGTTAGATCTAAGCTCCTTGAGCATGTTTGATGCATAAAAATTCCATCTTGAAGGTTATATCGAGACCATGCATGAGTTTAAGGTCTCAAAAGTCGTCTTAATGGAAAAAATGAAGTATTGGGGACCTATGTGGCATGCAAGGGCATAAAGTTGCCAACTTTATGCCCTATGACATCTTAATAGACTCAAATCTAAAATTAGATGTTGAGATCTCAAGCATTAATCACTTAATGGACTTTTATACATGGATTGTTTGTACGTTGGACATAGGGTTGTGCACGCTGCGCGTACGGCCAAAGGGTTGAGTACGCTAAGCGTAATGATGTGGTACGTTGGGCATACGCACCATAGATGAGTTTAGCTTCGTTGGGCTTGTAATCTTATTGGGCCCTATTCAGCATTGGACATGGTCCCATTCAGATTTTTTAGGATTTTGTTCTAGTTTGGGACATTGATGTCATGATTGGACCTTATTAGGCCATGTGGCCCATTATAGTTTGGACTTTGATCTTAGGCCCATGAATGTAGGATAGACTTTTAGGGCTTAATGGAGGGCCTTAGACTGAGATGTTGGGCCTTTGTCCACGTTGTGTTATAATCCTAATTAGGGTTGTTTGTATATTAGTTCAGAGTAAGTTTTGGATTGGTAGTCGGATAGCTATTGTTTTCAGCAAACTGAGGTGAGTCTTCTTACTATACTAATGGGTCGAAGGCACAGAGGGTGACCCATTACTTGATATGAATTTCCATTAGTTAAATGTACAATGGACTTGTTCTTTAATGTGTTATGATTTATGTGAGGACCACGGGGGAGCCCATGGCAATTGGTAAAGACCATGGGGGAGCCCATGGTCTGCGATTGTAAGACCATGGGGGTAGCCCATGGCATATCGGATGAAGACCATGGAGGGAGTCCATGGAAATCCTATATGTATGTTGCTTGGCATTATGTGTTTATTTCTTTTGTGTATTTTGGGGACCTCGCTAAGCGTTAGATTACAGTTTGTTGGGTGTTTTAGGTACTTCGGAATCTAAGGGAAAGGGCCCGACTTGATGGCGTAGCAGGCACTCTCCAGTATTCTGTATTTCTTGTTTTAGTTACTCGGATTTTATGGACATAACCTATGTAAAGAAATTTGGAAAGACAAATGTGATCATGATTTCTAAATATTAAATGAAAATTTTTACTCAAATTTCCGGCTATTACAAGTTGGTATCGGAGCCTTGGTTTGAGGGATTCGGGCATGCTCTCGGGTGTGTCAGAACTCAAACCGAGTAAATGGTTAACCTTTTTCAAAAGAAACCAAAAGTTAAAGTTTTTCTTGAGAACAGTTTTTGTAAGTAAAAAAAGGAGAGTGCAATACGCGTAATCCGCTGAGCTCAAGTAAGTGTTCCCAATATATTAGCCATGCTATAGTTACCGTGATATCCCGACTCCCATGTATAAAAATTTAAAGTTTATAGTCATGTTCTTAGACCTACTCGACGAGTTAGATGCCATAACTCGTCGTGTAGAAACGATTAAGACCATGTGAATTTAAGGGGTCTACTCGACGAGTTAGAGGACCCTAACTCGACGAGTTTCAGGGTTTTACACCATATTTAAATGGTCATTAGTCTCCCTCTGCCTCCCTTACCGTCCCTATTGAGCTCAGAAAACCCTAATCATGCCTACTCTCCATTTTTGTGTGTTAAGAAGCTTCGAAGGTGGATTTTGTGAAGAAAGCTTGAAGTCTAAGGAGCTTGGAGCAAGAAGAAGCTTGTGGATTTGATTTCTACTTCATCTTGGCATTATCTTGAAGGTAACAAGTCATTACTGTTGGATTAATGTCTAAGTCCATAACTATTTTGGTATGTACTTAACCCGATGGTGCATGGTCCTTTTGGGTTGCCTTCACCAAATCAACTTGATAGGATGAATTATGGAGATAAAGGATTAAATATGATTTATTAATATTTTATGAGAATAATATATTAAAGGAGAAATCATATTGTTTAATTAATATTAGTCAATAATTAATTGGTAATTAGTTTTGTGACTAAAAGAGATTAATTAAATTTAAAGGACTAGAATTGTAATTATAAGATAATTATAATTTGGGCCATGGATTGCCTTATATTAAGGGATGGATGAATTCTAATGGGAAACCCATAAGGAAATCGTCCATGGGCTTAATTAAAGGAGTCTATGGGTTGCTTAGGGCTTAAGCATCCAAATTAGGGTTTCCTTATTAGATAACCCTAATAGCCCAACTATATAAAGACCCCTTAAGGCTCAAAAACGTGGCTAATGTTCTTGTTAGAGTTTCTACACGTTTTTGGCAGCCTCCAACCTCTCTCCTCTTCATCCTCTTGCTTATGGCGTTTGTGAACCATTAGAGGAGTGACACTTGTGACTCTAAGCATTCCAAAGTCAAATCAAGGAGATTTGGGATTGTTATTGCTACATAACAATCAAGCTAACATTATAAACTCATTCTTATGTTAATATGATTACTTGCATGCTAGAATTAGGGTTTATAGTCTTGGATTCAAAGCATGTACAATAGAGAAACCTAGATCTAAGCATTAGGGTTTGTATGAGCACATAGGATGTCTTATGACCAAAACCCCTCAGTGGTATCAGAGCCTAGGATGGTTTCAATTGTATTGATGCATTGTATATCTAAAAAATTCGATTTTTTGGTGTTCTAGAGGCTGGACTCGCCGAGTCCATAGCTGAACTCGCCGAGTCCATAGCTGAACTCGCCGAGTCCAGGCTTGACTCGACGAGTCAACTCGTCAGATAGTGCTTATCTCGGGATTTCTTGCTGTTTTTGCATATGGATAGTTACCTTATCATGTTAGATCAATATTAATCCGATTATATGATATATTTGACTATATTTTTGATCTAATTGAAGATATTTATCAATTAATAAGATAATTGTTTCCTTATAAGATAATTGATTAATTATTTTGAGTAAATTGATAAATTGTTTTGTAAGAAATCATTAAATAAATCAAATATGGATAATTATGTGATTAAATGTTAATTTAAAATTATTTGTTATTTGATCCTTGTTGTTATGAAAAGTTTCATATTTTCCCCTTTAGGTTTTATAGTTTAAATTTGAACCCAAAATTAAGTTTTGTTGTTTTGAAATTTAAATAGTTAAAACCCTAATGTTTTGAAAAAGGTTCAAAACTTGCCTTCAAGTTTTGGAATTTAAAAGTCGATTAAAAGTTTAATTAGGAATGTTAAATTCTAAAACTCTAGTATAGTTTTGAAAAAGTTCAAATCACACCCTTATGGTTTTATTAATTAATTAATGTGTATAATTAAAAGAAGTTTAATAAATCCATAAAAGTTTAGGTTTACAATTTAATTGAATTAAAAGTATAATTGTTAAATTTGATCACCTAGTATTTTAAAAGTGTAAAATGCACCCTATACTATATATAACATTAAAAGTCTAACATTATATATATGTATGAGTAAAAGTCAGTCTTACCGTTAGTAGGCCTCATTCACGAAGCTGGTCTATAAGGGGTGTTTAAGGAAATTGCCTATAATATGGCGATTGAATGGGTATCCACTCTTACCCACCGCACTCTTGACTAGTGGAGGGTCGTTAGCCGAACGGGCAGGATAGGACGAAACCCTCCATTATAAGTATAATGAAATACAAAGTAACTAAATGTTTTTCAACTTCCCAATCTTAGTTACTTAGGCAAAAGTGAATTGATGCAATTCCATGAAATTACACTTTGTGCCCTTGCGAAGACGTTAGTGGAGCGTGTGTGGTTTACCGGCACACTAAATGGTTCTAAGCAAAGGTAGCAAAGGGTGACTCAATGTTTGTCATAGTTCGGTGGAGCGTGTGTGGTTTACCGGCACATCGAATAGGTGACTGTAACATGTGAGGGCACCGTGTAAGTTTGCATGGTTATTCACACCTGCTTTGTGATCCTCGGCATCCCAGTCACAAACAAGAGGGGCATATCGAGATTTAAACATGCCATTGAAAGTTCAATGAATCTCAAAGGATCTAGGAGTTTTCATAGATTTAAAACTTAAATTTCTTTTTGGTTTTTCATGGTGGAAATTAGTGAATCGTCATTCACTTACCTTCAAATATTCTGCAACTAGATTACGGTATCCCTCTTCTAGGTTGTAGCGTATTGTGTTGGGTTCTAGCCTTAGTATCTCATTTGGGTGATTTACTAAGGACTCAATCGATCAACTAACTTGAATTTGTTTTCTCCCGTTTTGTAGATGTCAAAGTTCGACAATCATGGTCTTCCCGAATCCCGTGGAACAAGCATTCCACATGAAGATGATATTCCACGATTCGATCAAGGAACAAGAAATCATGCTTCACTTCCTCCTCTTCCTCCAATTATTCTCCATAACCCACAAGTTCGAAGGCTTGAAAAGTTCAAGCTCACTCAAGCCCTTTTGGCAAGTAAACATAAAGAAGGAAAGTCTGTGTGTGCACACGTCCTAGGGATGAAGTCACACATTGATAAGTTAAGAATGTTGGGATCCGTTGTCTGTGAGGAAATGGCTGTTGATTGGGTTCTTCAGTCACTTCCTAACTCATATAGTGAGTTTGTAAGAAAGTACTATATGATGAACCGCGATGTGACCCTTATAGATCTCACCTATATGCTTATTGTTGTTGAATCAGCAATGGTTTGGCGCAATAGAAAAGCAAAGTTGATAGGTGAATCTGCCTTCGAGACCTCTATGGATATAGACAATGGCAACGAAAGACCTGCTATGATTGAAAAGATTGATCATAAGAGAAAGGCGATGTCTGAAGTAGTTCCATGTCCTGTTCCAAAAAGAGTCAATTTGCTTTTATTGCCAAGAGAAGGGGCATTGGAGACGAAGCTACCCTAAGAGATCTAAGAGATGGGAGAGTTGAAACGTATGGCTCTAATATAGGTAAAATCCATTAACTAACTCTTTTAAGCTTCTATTCTAGATTCTTAATACATAATAAGATAAGATTACAATTGATGTCTTGTAAGATCGAAGAAAAGAAAGGAAGCTTAAGGGAAGAATTGAGTAGAATCTAACCGTGAAGGAATGGATTTCAATCGCGTTTCTCGAAGATTAGATTCTTGAGCTACTACTTAGAGTTAGAATTAGATTCCTAAGAAAGATGTATTAGCATAAGTTTTTCAATGAGTTGCATTGTAAGGACAAATTTTTCCGCAATAAAATAAATTTTGATTTTAAATTTTATTTATTTATCCTTACAATGGCGTGTATGAAAAATTGATGTTAAAATGTTTCTATTATTAGCAATAATGGATTTGGTTATTATTGTGTTATGGAAAGTCAAGAATTTACCAAATGGGGAGAGTTTCTCATCGCCCAAGTTTCAATTGGACGGAAACTTGGAATCATGCAACTTGGTTGCACGATGAATGAGAAATTTCATATTTTGGAAATTAGACTAATTCATTGACAAAGTGTTAAGTGAAGGACTAGGAGATCAAGTACACAAAGTTGCGTGTTGATCAAAGTCCACCATAAGAGTAACAAAGACATTCGTCATGATTTACTAAAGGTTTAGTAAATATGATTAAGTGTAATTCTGAATTGATTGAAAATGTTTAAATCAATAGCAGAACGAATAAGAAGAGTCAAGTAGGCATAAAGATAAAAGTTTCTCCATTCTAAGAAGAAGGGAGAGTACCTTTTATGCTTTATGATAGGTCTTAATGATCAAGAACCATATCTCAATTGATCCTCTAAGTAAGTCTTAGTACAATTGTATGTTTAAGAAGAGGAATCAAGGATTGAAGAAATGGTTAAATCAAGAAGTCTATCATACTTCGTTCCAATAAAAAGTCTTAAAGTTAAGATTGTGACAATGAGTGAAAAGTATTAAAGGTTTATAACATTCATCAAATGTGGAAAGTTGTGATGTCTTGGATAAGACAAAGACCAACTAGGACCAAATTTATGAAGTGTTTTGATAAAAACTACACTAACTCTTGAATATTTGTTTGTCAAGAAATAGTTATTTGTCAAGAAATAGTTATCGACAAAAGAATCTTATATGTCAAGGAGTCAGTGGGAGCCTTAATGGTCTTGAAAGGTTTCAAGAACAAATCAAATAAACCTTATTGATCATCACTAGCACACGAGTTGAGGTTTTGCAACCTATCGTGTTGACATTATTTTGTTTCTGTGCTATTCCAATTAAGTTAATTATGCATGTGAGTTCTTTGAGTTCTCATTTTGAACGCATAAAAGGCAAAGCACCTTAATCAATGAAAGGTACATTGATAGGAAAGGGTGAGCTGCTTAACTACTTGGAAGACATGGTGGGCAACTGTACTACCATAAGGTAAGAAATCAAGATTAAGAAAGTTCGGTCCATATGAGTTTGAATTTGTCGTAAACTTTGGTTTTAACAAATTCACATGGATAGGAACACATACATCGTTTAAATCTAAGTGTCATAAGATTTCCTCCTTCATGAAAATGATTGTGAGGAAATGCTTTCACTAAGAAAGATTTTAAGAAGATAGTGATTGTAACATTGCATTCTCGAATTCGATTATGGTTACGGTATCCCTTTCCATAATTTGAATTGTGAGGTTTGGCAATTAGTCTTAATTGTTAAGACACACATATGAACTATCTAAGGCAAAGGTGTATAAGTTCAAGAAGCCTTGATAAAAGATTATCAAAGCACTAAGTATTAGAAACATGGACTTAAGAAATTCAATAGGTATTGTCTTTCTGAAAGTTAAGATGTTTATGAATACATGTCGAAGCTAGTGGGAGCATAAGTGTTATGTTTTATAGTAATCATCATGAAAGTGGGAGTATAAAAGTTATGATTGTATGATTATTATGGAAAGTTTTGCAAGTTGGCAATATTAATTATAGAAAACAAGAGTTATACCTTGCAAAGTTGTAAGGGTTGTAAAGTTGTTTTGCTATAATTAAGGGAGAGAATATTATGCTTCATTTCAAATCTAAAGGCTTAGGTTGAGAAATGTTAATAAATTTAGTCAAAGGTACATAGTGTGTTCTTAAAATTTCGATTATGATTACGGCATTCCTCTTCACAATTCGAATTTTGAAAACATAGCAAATAAAACATTGTGCATTGTGTCCCATATGCTTCGGGTATAGGATCGATTGCAAATGCTTTAATATTTGACCATTCTAAAATTTTCCAAATGTCTAGCGCATTTAGAGGGAAAAGAGACTAGAATTGGTTTTGACTAAAATAATTAAACAAGTAAACAACTATCAAAGGACAATCCAAAGTTCGACGAGGATTGGTCGCTTGTGAGTAGTTGGAAGTATAGTATTGGAAAATATGGAAATGTTTCCATATTGGATGGACCATATCGACATTATTGTGAATAGATAAGATTCTATTAAGAAATGAGTCGTCATATGGAACATATGGAAGCGTGTCCACACTGGGAAGTAAATTATGAAAATTTATGACTAGATTAGAAACTTTTATGCAAAAGGATGTTCAAAGGAATGTACTTTGAGAGAGAGACATCATATCTAAGGAATTGTCTTGTAACAATCTCCGATAGAGGACTTTGTAATATCATTGGCAATAGTCTTTGTGACTTTGGTGCAGTGACATTACGAAAGGATCGTTGCATAAAGTGTTAGAATCTAGCATATTCTATAAGTAGCAAGAATTTGATATTCTTACACTTATGAAAAATGATTTGGAGTTGTAAAATGAGAATGATTGGAAATGTGTTCAATTTGTCTATTTCACAAAAGTAAGAACCATAGGTAAACATTGTGTGCATGCTAGGAGCATGGGACAAGTGTAATAATTCAAGTAAGAAGTTGATTACCCGAAACGAAAAATAATGAGTAATCAATATGGTGATAAATAAAAGGCGTTTTATTTATACTCAAAGGTTTGAGGCCATATGGGATTAGTATTATTCTTGTGTTTCACATTTGCATGTTTTGACTTCCAGAATAATTGAGTTTATTTAGAATAATCGAATTATTCGAACAGGCCACAATCATTCATATGTTGGAAGTAGATATGAATGAAGATTGTCGTGAATTGGTGTGTGGATTGTCTAGAAGAGTATTAGACATAGGAAAATGTTTGCTGCAACGTTCATGAGTGCTTATGAATATGATTTGAGCATTGGATTAAACCCACGCTCACTTGGATTACTCCATGAATTGTATCACGAGTAATTAGTGAGACGATAACATCTTATATTCTTGAAACCGAGATGTGTAAGTTGTATCTTGCTAATCGGTTGAACATTGATAATATGAAAACGCACTAGTAACTTGGTGTTATAAAACATATTGTTGTGTGTGATTCGGTGAGTGAGTGCAAGCAAGCATTGTATCAAAGTTTATCCGTTCCTTTTATTCAAAGAATAAAAGCGATATCTTTGGGCCCCTCGATGGTTTAGTGATGACAAACGTAAATGCTCGACCGGGCTAGGGCTAATTTGATTTGTTCAATTAGTCAGTCGTCATAAATCGGAAATCGAGATATAGTACAATGAGAATGGTTAGAAATCATATCTCAGACGATATCTAGAATGGAGGAATATATGATCCCTTATCTAAGGACACGCGTATCTGATAGGATCAGAATTGACAACGGCTTTGGAAAGCTACGATTGAAGATCAGGATCTGAAGTCATACGCATAATAGTTATTAGACTTATCCAAGTGGGAGACTGTTGGATTAGTGTCTAAGTCCATAACTCTTTTGGTATGTACTTGACCCGATGGTGCATGGTCCTTTTGGGTTGCCTTCACCAAAGCAACTTGATAGGATGAATTATGGAGAGAAAGGATTAAATATGATTTATTAATATATTATGAGAATAATATATTAAAGGAGAAATCATATTGTTTAATTAATATTAGTCAAAAATTAATTGGTAATTAGTTTTGTGACTAAAAGAGATTAATTAAATTTAAAGGACTAGAATTGTAATTATAAGATAATTATAATTTGGGCCATGGATTGCCTTATATTAAGGGATGGATGAATTCTAATGGGAAACCCATAAGGAAATCGTCCATGGGCTTAATTAAAGGAGTCTATGGGTTGCTTAGGGCTTAAGCATCCAAATTAGGGTTTCCTTGTTAGATAACCCTAATAGCCCAACTATATAAAGACCCCTTAAGGCTCAAAAACGTGGCTAATGTTCTTGTTAGGGTTTCTACACGTTTTTGGCAGCCTCCAACCTCTCTCCTCTTCATCCTCTTGCTTATGCTGTTTGCAAACCATTAGAGGATTGACACTTGTGACTCTAAGCATTCCAATGTCAAATCAAGGAGATTTGGGATTGTTATTGCTACATAACAATCAAGCTAACATTATAAACTCATTCTTATGTTAATATGATTACTTGCATGCTAGAATTAGGGTTTATAGTCTTGGATTCAAAGCATGTACAATAGAGAAACCTAGATCTAAGCATTAGGGTTTGTATGAGCACATAGGATGTCTTATGACCAAAACCCATTAGTTACCTAGATTTCTCTCTGGCTAGATCTCTTCATGCAAAGGTTTAGGGCCATTTTCTAGCTGGTTGTGGGTTTTTTCGGGTATTGGTCATGATCTGAAGTTGTAACTTCAAATATGGACTCCTCTAAGCCCTTATAGTCATAAAGTTTCAGTCTTTGGCAAATTATGGCTTTCCCCTTACCTAAAACTTCTCCAGTAGCTTGGTTTTGGCATTTAGGACCTTGCATGTACGTAAAATTTGCAACTTTACATGGAAACTGTAATGCCCCATTTATGGTATGTAATTTAAATAAAGTATCTTTCAATTTTTAAGGGGGTACTCGACGAGTCTGTAGCCCTACTTGTCGAGTTGAGATGGGATAATCGCGCATTTGGGGATATGGTGTAACGACCCAATTTTTTTACGTCCGAAAATTTCATTTTAAAATATTACTTTAGAAAACATTAATAAATAAAAACATTGTTTGATCACACCATAACACATCGTAACCATGTTCTAAAAGGTCAAACCATACATCCCATCAAAATATCAGAGTATAATCCCAGTAAATCTCGTAAATGCGGAAACCGAAAAGTGTGTGTATGATGTGCCGCTACCGCGCCGGCTCCTTCCCCTTCGATGCAGAGGTACCTGAAAACAAAACTGTAAACGTAAGCACAAAACTTAGTGAGTTCCCCCAACGTACCACATACCATACAATCACATAACATACGCACTGCCAGGCTATTCTGGGGTGCCTGACTACCCGGTACGGCCATTCTGGGGTGCCGACCTACCCATACGGCCATTCTGGGGTGCCGTCTTACCCGTGTCAAGCCATTCTGGGGTGCTGACTACCCATGTCAAGCCATTCTGGGGTGCTGACTACCCATCGGTCCTAACAACCGATCCTCGGGGACTGGTCCCCTTCCGCTACCTCTATCGCATAACATAATAGACCAACATACAAGCATACCATCACATACAGTCAGATAATTCTGGGGTGTCTGACTACCCAGCGGTCCTAACAACCGAACTCTACTACTATTGCATATAACGTATCATGATAGCATGCAACATAACAGGTAATAGCAAACCTAGATGATATCACAAAGACAATCATCTATCATACATCTCCTACTGGTGGACCGACCGTGTGGCCTTAGACCCACTACTACTGGAAGGTAACTCACCTCAAAGTAGCTGCTGAACTGATCGGGAACTAACTGACTGCTGCTGCTCCGGGAGTCCTCCGGCTGCAATTCCCACAACATACTCAATCAAACACTGCTAACTGTCCTTTAGGTAAAATGACCATTTTACCCCTGGTCTAGCTCTAAGCCAATGCTAGGGTCAACTTTCAGTTGACCCGACTCGCCGAGTGGATCACCACTCGCTGAGTCCCTAGCAAACCATTGTCCTGGGTCCCTGGTTCTACTCGTCGAGTCGGGCTATGACTCGACGAGTTCACCTTCTAACTGTCATTCAACTCCTTCATCCTACTCGCCGAGTTGTATGAACAACTCGTCGAGGTCATCTTCATCCGAAGAACACTTTATGCTAAGACTCGCCGAGTTGTATAAACAACTCGCCGAGTCTGTTCTTGATCTATGAAGATTGCCTTGGACTCGCCGAGTCAGGGCATTGACTCGCCGAGTCCTAACATGGGTGAGTTCAGCTCCCAACTCACCGAGTCACCCCCTGTGACTCACGGCTCAACTCGACACATCATGAAGGGACCAAATCGGTGACTCGCGACCAGACTCGCCGAGTCACCTATACGACTCGCCGAGTCGTCGCCATGCATCCACCAAAAACACAGATTTACTCGATTTCAGTCCATGCCATTCATAGATCTGGACTTCTAGGACCCAAATCACACGTAAAGTTTCCAACTTTACGTGTGGATATTCACTAATGTGGATTTTAAGGTGCAAAATGCCTCAAAAGGGTAGATCTAGGATGAACAAGCCACATGGGGCCATAAAGCTCACAGATCTGAGCTCCTGGAGCTCAATCTTGCCTAGATCTAAAGGTTAATCCGCTTATTACGAAACATTAAGCCCAAACAAGCTTGAAGAATTGCTCAAGAGTGTCCCAAATGAAATCCTAAGCATAGAAACAGGGGAAAAACGAGATATACCTCAAGGAAAATGTTGAAATGACACAAGGATGATTGATCTCCTTCTCCTCTTCTTGATCTACTCCTCTTTCTCCTCAAAACCTTCAAGAACACACCAAGAACACTTCAACCTCTCAAGGAAATAAGGGAAAACGATGTTGGGGGAGTTCTGGGGGTGAATGGGGACGAGTTGGGGCGGAATGAGGGTTTAAATAGGGTGCAAACCCTTGAAACTTAGGGTTTCATCCAGCAGCGGTGACTCGCCGAGTCCAGGATATGGACTCGCCGAGTCGCCCACTTAAACGTGTCCTGAGTCTCGTCACTACTCGGCGAGTCGGACCTTATGACTCGCCGAGTCCAAGGCTAAAATAGGGCAATGCTTAAATAAAATTCACATACCGGAAACCAGGTGCTACAAATCTCCCCCACTTATTTTAGACTTCCTCCTCGAAGTCTGCTGCCCGGTCCTGAAACAGCTCGGGGTAATGCTCCATCATCTCGTCCATCGGTTCCCAAGTCCATTCCGAACCCTTGCGGTGCTGCCATTGCACCTTTACTAGCTCTACCCTCTTGTTTCTCAACGTCTTGGTCTTTCTGTCAAGTATTGCGACTGGGCGCTCAATGTAATTTAAGCTGTCATCAACCTGAATATCCTCCAACGGTACTACTGCTGAATCGTCCACCAGGCACTTCCGCAGCTGCGAAACATGGAAGGTGCTGTGGATCTGACTAAGCTCGGCTGGCAGATCCAGCCTATACGCCACCTTGCCCACCCGGGCTGCAACCCTGAACGGCCCGATGAATCTTGGGCCCAACTTGCCCCGCTTCCTGAATCGAATGACACCTTTCCAAGGTGAGACTTTCAGGAGGACCATATCCCCGACTTGGAACTCCAAGTCGGATCGACGTCTATCGGCGTAGCTTTTCTGCCGACTCTGAGCAGTCTGAAGTTTGCTCCGAATCTGCTGGATCCTCTCGGTCATCTCTAGCACCACCTCGGTGCTTCCCATGACTCTCTGGCCAACCTCCCCCCAAGATATCGGGGTTCTGCACTTCCGCCCATACAACATCTCGAACGGGGGTCGGTCAATACTCGCGTGATAGCTGTTGTTGTAGGAGAACTCAGCCAAAGGAAGATAGGTATCCCAGCTACCACCGAAATCTAGTACACACGCCCGCAACATGTCCTCCAAATTCTGGATGGTCCGCTCACTCTGACCATCTGTCTGCGGGTGAAAGGCGGTGCTGAAATGCAGACGAGTGCCCAACTCGTCATGAAATTTCTTCCAGAATCTGGAAGTAAAACGCACATCCCTGTCCGAGATTACCGATACTGGCACCCCATGCTGTGCTGTCGGCCAATTTTTCGGCCGATATGCTCTCCTGAATCGGAATAAAGTGAGCACTCTTGGTCAATCTATCCACGATGACCCAAATCGAATCCACTCCCCGTACGATCCTGGGAAGCTTTGTGATAAAATCCATCGTGATATCTTCCCATTTCCACAGTGGAATGTCCAACGGCTGCATCTTGCCATGCGGCCTCTGATGTTTGGCCTTGACCTTCCTGCAGGTCAAACACCGCTCGACGTACCATGCCACATCCCGCTTCATGCAAGGCCACCAATAATCCGGACGAAGATCCCTATACATCTTCGTCGCCCCGGGATGAATAGAAAATCGGGACTTGTGCGCCTCCTCCATCAAAGTCTGACGCACGCCACCGTGATACGGCACCCACACCCTACGGTGTAATGTCAAAAGTCCTCTGCCATCATAATAATCAAAGGAGGAAACCTGACCCACCACACGCTCGCTCTTCCGATGCTCTTCCTTGATAGCCTCCTGTTGAGCCTCCCGAATCTGCTCCAACAGGGGGGTCACCACAGTCATCCTCAAACAGACGTCCCTGATCGGCACCGTCTTGCGGCTAAGCGCATCGGCCACCACATTGGCCTTCCCCGGGTGGTAAAGGATCTCGCAATCATAATCCTTCACCACGTCCAACCACCGCCGCTACCTCATATTCATATTCGGCTGGTCCATGAGGTACCTCAAACTCTTGTGGTCCGTGTAGATGGTACACCGAACCCCGTAGAGGTAATGCCGCCAAATCTTGAGGGCAAAGACCACCGCCCCCAACTCCAAATCGTGCGTCGGGTAATTTGCCTCGTGAGGCTTGAGCTGCCGTGAAGCGTAGGCAATGACATGCCCCCTCTGCATCAGAACTGCGCCCAACCCTGAAATGGACGCATCGCAGTAAACCACAAAATCCTCTACGCCCTCAGGCAGGGCTAGGATCGGTGCCTCACACAATTTCTGTCTCAGCATCTCAAACGCAGCCTGCTGCTCGGGTCCCCACCGAAAGACCACGACTTTCTTCGTCAGTCGTGTCAGGGGTACAACTATCTTGGAGAAATCCCGGATAAATCTCCGATAGTAGCCTGCCAATCCCAGGAAGCTCCGAATCTCGGATGGAGACTTCGGGACCTCCCATCTCATCATGGCCTTGACCTTGGCTGGATTAACCAGAATCCCGTTCTGGTTGACGAGGTGTCCAAGAAATTGCACCTCGCGCAACCAAAACTCACACTTGGAGAACTTGGCATACAAGCTCTCCCTCCTCAGGGTCTCCAATACCTCCCTTAGATGCTCCTTGTGTTCCTCCCGTGTCTTGGAATAGACCAAGATATCATCGATAAAGACTATCACAGACCGATCCAGCATCGGTCTACACACGCGGTTCATGAGGTCCATGAACGCGGCAGGAGCATTGGTGATCCCAAACGGCATCACCACGAACTCGTAATGACCATATCGCATCCGAAACGCAGTCTTCTGCATATCCTCCTCCCTGACCCTCATCTGATGATACCCCGAATGCAAGTCAATCTTGGAGAACCAAGATGCTCCCTGAAGCTGGTTAAATAGGTCGTCAATCCTTGGAAGCGGGTATCGGTTCTTCACCGTTACCTTAATCAGCTCCCGATAATCTATACACATCCGATGCGACCCGTCCTTCTTTCTTACAAACAGAATCGGTGCTCCCCAGGGTGAACTGCTCGGCCGAATAAATCCTTTGTCCAGCAGCTCCTGCAGCTGCGTAGACAACTCCTGCATCTCGGGAGGAGCCAACCGATATGGTGCTTTGGCTATCGGAGCCGCACCGGGAATGAGGTCAATCCTGAACTCCACCTGTCGCTCCGGAGGTATCCCAGGTAGTTCCTCCGGGAAAACATCAACAAAATCTCGAACCACCGGGACCTCGCTCACGGTCGTCTTACCTGCCTCCCAGGTATCCATCACATACGCGACATAACCCGCGCATCCCTGCTGAAGGTAGCGCCTAGCCCTCGCTGCTGAACATACAGTGGGTCCACACTGCGGCCGCTCTCCATGAATCACTAACTCTCCCCCGCTTGGGGTCCTGACTCGCACTAGCTGCTGTGCGCAATCTATCACTGCCCCATTAGGGCTCAACCAATCCATACCAATAATCACCTTGTTCCCACGCAATGGAATGGGAACCAAGTCTACCAGGTAACGCTCCTCAAACAGTCGCAGAACACAATCTCGAAACACCATCAATGCTCGCACCGATCGATCGTCAGCAATCTCTACCTCTAACGGGCAATCTAACTCGCCTGAAGTCTCATGAAATCTCTTGCTAAGGGCAAGAGAAACGAACGATCGGGATGCACCCGAGTCGAACAATACCTGAACTGGGATGCCGTTCACATGGAACGATCCTAATACACATGTATACACACAGAGCACATATCAATATCATAACAACGTAAAATAAAAGATAGAAGGAAGGAATCATACCCGTCACCACATCGGGCGCGGCGCGTGCCTCCTCGGCAGTCAACTGAAATGCCCGACTCCTCACCACTGGAGCCTCTGCCTTGCCCTGACGGCCATCCGTGATCCGCAGGGTCGCTGGAGCTGGCGCCGAAACTGTCAACATGGGGCAATTGGCCTTCTTGTGGCCCCTCTGGTTGCAGTGGAAACACAGCAACTCTGATGTCTGAATAACTGTCGCAGAAGCAGTGCAATCCCTGCTGATATGCCCAAACTAGCCGCACTTGTAGCAGCCTGACGATCCCATCCTGCACGCCCCCTCGTGCGGCCTGCCGCACCTCCTGCAGTGGCTCGGTCCCGACTGGCCTTTCGGCCTCCCATCTGATCCCTTGGGCTTCTTCCTCGAAGCCCCTGCTGCCTGACCGTCCTCAAGTTTCCGTTTCCGGATGTGCTCCAAATCTATCTCTCTCTCCCTAGCCCTGGCAATCATGGAGTCCAGGGTAGGGCAAGCCGAAAAGCTAACATGCTCCCGAATGTCAGCTCGTAGCATATCATGGTAACGAGTCCTCCTCATATCCTCGTCACCTGCATACTGGGGCACCAATAAAGCCCTCTCCCGAAACTTGGCGGTGATCTCCGCCACGGTCTCTGTCGTCTGTCTCATGTCTAGAAACTCCCTGGCCAGCTGCTGAAGCTCGACCGCTGGTGCAAACTCCGCCCTGAACCTAGCCACAAAGTCCGACCAGGTCATTGCCTCGATAGCCGAGGCTCCCAACGAGTCACCCACTGACTCCCACCAATCCCGGGCTCGGTCCCGTAAACACCCTGCTGCGTACCTCACCTTCGACCCCTCAGGGCAGAAGCTGGTCAACTGGGCGGACTCAATATCCGCAATCCATCGCCTGGCGACAATGGGGTCCTTCACCCCATGGAAATCTGGCGCACCACTGCCCCTGAAGTCCTTGAAGGACAGTGTGCGAGATCCCGACTGGCTAGAGGCCAAGTCGCTCCTGAATGCCCGTAGGCGATCCTCCATCAACTCCACGATCCCTTCCTTGATCGACCCAAAGATGATGGGGGTCGACTCAAGGATGCCCCTAGTGATCTCCGACGTGATGAACTCACGCAGCCTCTTATCAATCGGCTCGGTGCCTGATCCCGAACCTGACCCCTCTCCTGACCCGCCATCTGTCGGTCTCGGTCGAAGTACCACCATTCTGCAAAACATCATAATAATCATTAGTGGTACTGCTACTTTCTGAGGGATCTCAACTACTTACAGGTTCCTTGGTCTCGTCTTGGCCTTCCTCGGCTCGGGTACGGATCCTCTGCTTTCAGTAGTACGGGCCCATACTACCTTCCACATCTATCCGTACCTTCTCGAGGAATTCCTCGACTCCACCAGCTCCCCTTTACTACTGCTACTCTCTGTTATTCTCATCCTAGGCTTGCCCTAGGGAAAACTCAAGTTCAACACGACTAGTCCTCAGCTGCTGTAGGTCTCCTCATAATGCCAGTTAGCCACCACCTAAACACCATCACATGTGATGAGGATTAGATAATCCTTCAAGTAAAAGATCCGTCCCTACAACGGTTGGACTCAAACAAGAGCTGCGCAATAGGGCCAGTTCCAATACTTTGGGATTATTCAACCCTGATTACATGTGGTGTGACGTGTTTACCTAGTGGCTAACTCCCATTACTCAGAATCCCACCAAGCACGAAGCAAGCAGCATTCGGATAAGGGAAAAACAGACTCAAGCCAAAACTATTCTTATAACAAGAAACGACACTTAACATAGGATGCTAAGCTCATACTTTCAGGCATAACCTAAACAGGCTATCCTACTGCTGTCTACTCAATTCTAGCATGCAATATTCATAAAGCTGTAACACATAAGCAGGCACATAAGGCATCACTCCTAGATCCTTAGCCTATTCTAGCATGCAGTTCTACGTAAGCTAATAAACATAACATAAACTTGTATGGGTACTATGGGGAATACTTACTTGAGCTCGGCCGGTTGCGCACGTCACACACTTTGCTCTTTCTTATGACTCTTTTCCGGGTTTTAAAGAACAATTTCTTTTGGAAAATCTTTCAATCCCTCGATTTGAGTCCAAACACTCCCGAAGGCGTGTCCGAATCCCTCAAACCAGGGCTCTGATACCAACTTGTAACGACCCAATTTTTTTACATCCGAAAATTTCATTTTAAAATATTACTTTAGAAAACATTAATAAATAAAAACATTGTTTGATCACACCATAACACATCGTAACCGTGTTCTAAAAGGTCAAACCATACATCCCATCAAAATATCAGAGTACAATCCCAGTAAATCTCGTAAATGCGGAAACCGAAGAGTGTGTGTATGACGTGCCGCTACCGCGCCGGCTCCTTCCCCTTCGATGCAGAGGTACCTGAAAACAAAACTGTAAACGTAAGCACAAAACTTAGTGAGTTCCCCCAACGTACCACATACCATACAATCACATAACATACGCACTGCCAGGCTATTCTGGGGTGCCTGACTACCCGGTACGGCCATTCTGGGGTGCCGACCTACCCATACGGCCATTCTGGGGTGCCGTCTTACCCGTGTCAAGCCATTCTGGGGTGCTGACTACCCATGTCAAGCCATTCTGGGGTGCTGACTACCCATCGGTCCTAACAACCGATCCTCGGGGACTGGTCCCCTTCCGCTACCTCTATCGCATAACATAATAGACCAACATACAAGCATACCATCACATACAGTCAGATAATTCTGGGGTGTCTGACTACCCAGCGGTCCTAACAACTGAACTCTACTACTATTGCATATAACGTATCATGATAGCATGCAACATAACAGGTAATAGCAAACCTAGATGATATCACAAAGACAATCATCTATCATACATCTCCTACTGGTGGGCCGACCGTGTGGCCTTAGACCCACTACTACTGGAAGGTAACTCACCTCAAAGTAGCTACTGAACTGATCGGGAACTAACTGACTGCTGCTGCTCCGGGAGTCCTCCGGCTGCAATTCCCACAACATACTCAATCAAACACTGCTATCTGTCCTTTAGGTAAAATGACCATTTTACCCCTGGTCTAGCTCTAAGCCAATGCTAGGGTCAACTTTCAGTTGACCCGACTCTCCGAGTGGATCACCACTCACCGAGTCCCTAGCAAACCATTGTCCTGGGTCCCTGGTTCTACTCGTCGAGTCGGGCTATGACTCGACGAGTTCACCTTCTAACTGTCATTCAAC
Source organism: Lactuca saligna (assembly GCF_052625555.1). NCBI lineage: Eukaryota > Viridiplantae > Streptophyta > Magnoliopsida > Asterales > Asteraceae > Lactuca > Lactuca saligna. The sequence continues at coordinate 24,129,769 of NC_136425.1, read as the reverse complement.
TCCTTCATCCTACTCGCCGAGTTGTATGAACAACTCGCCGAGTCTGTTCTTGATCTATGAAGATTGCCCTGGGACTCGCCGAGTCAGGGCATTGACTCGCCGAGTCCTAACATAGGTGAGTTCAGCTCCCAACTCACCGAGTCACCCCCTGTGACTCACGGCTCAACTCGACACATCATGAAGGGACCAAATCGGTGACTCGCGACCAGACTCGCCGAGTCACCTATACGACTCGCCGAGTCGTCGCCATGCATCCACCAAAAACACAGATTTACTCGATTTCAGTCCATGCCATTCATAGATCTGGACTTCTAGGACCCAAATCACACGTAAAGTTTCCAACTTTACGTGTGGATATTCACTAATGTGGATTTTAAGGTGCAAAATGCCTCAAAAGGGTAGATCTAGGATGAACAAGCCACATGGGGCCATAAAGCTCACAGATCTGAGCTCCTGGAGCTCAATCTTGCCTAGATCTAAAGGTTAATCCGCTTATTACGAAACATTAAGCCCAAACAAGCTTGAAGAATTGCTCAAGAGTGTCCCAAATGAAATCCTAAGCATAGAAACAGGGGAAAAACGAGATATACCTCAAGGAAAATGTTGAAATGACACAAGGATGATTGATCTCCTTCTCCTCTTCTTGATCTACTCCTCTTTCTCCTCAAAACCTTCAAGAACACACCAAGAACACTTCAACCTCTCAAGGAAATAAGGGAAAACGATGTTGGGGGAGTTCTGGGGGTGAATGGGGACGAGTTGGGGCGGAATGAGGGTTTAAATAGGGTGCAAACCCTTAAAACTTAGGGTTTCATCCAGCAGCGGTGACTCGCCGAGTCCAGGATATGGACTCGCCGAGTCGCCCACTTAAACGTGTCCTGAGTCTCGTCCCTACTCGGCGAGTCGGACCTTATGACTCGCCGAGTCCAAGGCTAAAATAGGGCAATGCTTAAATAAAATTCACATACCGGAAACCAGGTGCTACATATGGATACTCGACGAGTCCATACGCTGGGACTCGGCGAGTTCGCCTGTCTGAATGAAGCCCTAATTTTAAGGGTTTGCACCCTATTTAAATGTCCTTGTAGCCTCCTACCCCAGTCTCCAACACCTTTAAAGCATTTCCCCTGTAAACCCTATCCCCATTATTGAGTTTGAGTGTAATTGTGTTAGCTTGGAAGCTTTGGAAGAGAAGGAAGGAGAGAAGGTCCATAGAAGAGAAAGGAGATCCAGGAGTTAGCTTCCATCTATTTCTCATTCAGGTACTGAAGTTATAACCTTGTGTATTCCTCCACTTAAAACCCCTTTTATGCTTGTCATGTCTTCTTTGGAACCTTTTATGATTCAAAACTTGAGATATGGATTCTCTTTTGGAATGGAAACCTTAGATCTGGACGTTATTGAACCCCAAGAACTCATTAGAACAACCTTTATGAGATTTTAGCTTTGTTCCAACCCTAAGTGCTTAGTATTTGTTGATTTTGGGTATTTTAGCCTCATACTCTTGTGCATGCATGTAAAGTTGGAAACTTTACGTGCAAAACCAGTCCTAGAAGCTCAGATCTATGTTTTGGAAGCGCTGGAACCAATTAGAATCGACTGTGTAGTAATAACATGCTTGGAACTCGGCGAGTTGTTCTTCAGACTCGACGAGTTGTTCTTCAACTCGGCGAGTCACGATCTTGACGTGTTCATATGTTAAAGGAGAACTCAATGAGTTGTTCATGTAACTCGACGAGTCGGATGAAGTTAGACTTGATGTTTTCATCGAAGAAGAACTCGTCGAGTCTTTGCCAAACTCGATGAGTAGAAGAGGGTAGAGGAATGGAATGGATGATAGGGACTCGATGAGTTGACGGCCCAACTCGGAGAGTCCGGTCAACTGGAAGTTGACTTGGACCAGGGAGTTAACTTTGACTAGGGGTAAAATAGTCATTTGACCCCGAGAGCATTTACCAGTAACTGATCTAGTGTTTTTGGAAATTGTAGTCGGACAGTTCCGGAGCAGCAGTCAGCCACTTTTAGAGTTAGCATCTCAGCATCCAGCACTACGAAGTGAGTTTTCCTTCTAGTAGGAACGGGTCTACGGCCACAATGTCAACCCATTTAGTTAGCAGTAGTTCCGGACTTTGGTCTGATGCAGTAGTTCAGTGTGCTTGATGTCTTTGTGATTCAAGCATGTCTTTGTGTTATGTGCTCCGGACTTCGGTCTGATGCAATATGCATTATATGTGTTTATGCTAGTTGATATGTTTATGCTATGATATGTTATGCTAAGTCAGTTTCCGGACTTCAGTCCGATGTAGGGGACAAGGTCCCAGTCAGTTCCGGATTTCGATCCAATGCAGTTAGTGTCGGACTTTGGTCCGGTGCAAGGGACAAGGTCCCAGTTAGTTCCGGACTTTGGTCCGATGCAGTTTCCGGACCTCGGTCCGATGCAGAGGGCAATGACCTGGTTAGTTCCGGACTTCGGTTCGATGCAATTTCCGAACTTCGGTCCGATGCAGCGGGTGAGGCCCAATATGTGTTTATATGTTATTGTATGGTATGTGGTAGTCTGGTGGAGCTCACTAAGCTTTGTGCTTACAATTTTAGTTTTGGTTTCAGGCACTTCCACAAGCAAATGGAAGAGCTCGGGTAGATGACATCGCACACACCACAACTTCATTTTATCTTGGGAGTTTATTTTGGATGTTACTATGATTGATACAGATTTGTTTGACACAGTACTATGACATTTGAGTTGCTCATTCCGTGGTTTTATTATATATGATGTGATTTTTAGTAATATTAAAACAAAAATTTTTTGGGTTGTATTTTGGGTCGTTTCAGAAACCATGCCCTAGGAGGTTAAATATGTAATTTGGAGCTTTGGTGTAACTTAAAAATGTCTAAATGAGAAATGGACTGAAGGGACTCGACGAGTTGTATGTTCAACTCGACGAGTCAGATGAAGATTAGTCATTGTTGTTTCTGCATGGACTCGATGAGTTAGTGAGACGACTCAATGAGTTAGTTAGGGTTTTCCTGACATTTGGACACCGTATGGACTTGACGAGTTGTTTGGAAACTCGGCGAGTTAACTAGGGTTTTCACGTTTTCTTGAGTTCTGGAAGGACTCGACGAGTCAATGAGCTACACTCGACGACCTGGGTCAACATGGACTTTTGACCTTGACCGTTGACTTTGACTTTGACCAAGGGTTGACCAGTTTGACTTCTGGGGGTATTTTAGTAATTTGGGAATTTATGGAAGTGGATCATTGGTAGATGCAAGTTGCTCAATTAGCTAGTATAAGGCTAGAATTGTAGCAAAATGATATCTCCAACAATGTGGTAACCATTTTCAAGAAGTTTTTGCACTGGTAGCACGAATCGAACCGTTCGATTTTTAATAGCACTAGCTGCTTCAAAAAGGTTGGGAGCTACATCATCTTGATGTAAAATCTACATTTTTACATGCTGAATTACAAGAGAAAGTATATGTAGAACAATCGAAAGGTTTCTAAAAACAGGGAAAAGATAAAAGAATTTGGTATTCAAGCTCATAATTGCATTATATGGTCTACGTCAAGCTCCTCGAACGTGGAACATGAAGTTGGACGGGATTCTTAAAAATATGAAGTTTCAAAGGTGCGTGCAATAAACCGTTGTATACTGAAGGAATATAGAATCAGATCTAATCCTAGTTGGAGTGTATGTTGATGACTTGGTCGTTACGGGAATGAACATGTCAATTATAAACAAGTTCAAGCAAGCAATGGCAAGGAACTTTGACATGAGTGATCTTGGAATATTACGATCCCACCTAGGAATAAAGGTATATCAAAAGAAGGATAACATACTAATCACGCAAGAAGGGTATGTAAAAAAGGTGCTCAAGGACGCAGGGATGTATGAATGTGATCCTACTCTACTTCCAATGGATCCAAATGCAAAATTCTCAAAAGGAGAAGGTGAGGAATACACAGATGCAACAAAATATCGAAGCCTATTTGGAAGATTGAGATATTTGCTTCAAACAAGGGTTGATTTAGCTTACTCAGTTGGCATAGAAAGCCGTTACATGAAAACTCCAAAGAAGTCACACATAGATGCTATAAAACAAATATTAAGATATGTAAAAGGAACTATCGGATATGGGATATGTTACAGTCGCAATAATTTAGTAAGACTAGTTGGATATTGTGATAGCAGTCACAACATTGATCAAGATGATGGAAGAAGTACCACTAAGCATATATTTTACTTTGGTGAATCACCAATCACATGATGATCTCAAAAGTAAGAAAAAATGACATTATCATCTTGTGAAGCTGAGTATCTGGTTGCTTCTGCAGCAAGTTGTCAAACAGTTTGGTTACGAGATCTTTTGGGAGAGATAACTGGTTCTTAAGTACAAGAAGTGGTAATTAAAACCGACAACACATTGACAGTTGCATCAATCAAAAATCCAATTTTTCATGGTCGGTCTAAGCACATGAAATCTCGTTTCTACTACATACGAGAACGAGTTGAAGACATAGAGATCACAATCGAGCATGTCAATGGAAAAATTCTTTGAGACATTTTGTCGAACACCTGATGTGCACTGCATCCATAATAATGCATCCATAATAAAATTGTAAACAAAGTTTTATTACTAAAATATAACTAATATGTACAAAAGGTTCATCCCTAATTGAAAATGATTAAATTTAACATTTTTTACATAATCTGTTTAAATGCATCTAAACTCGCAGGAGAAAATTAAGAAAAAAACTCATTACTTACCAGAAGAGAAGACAATAGAAAATATTCATTGATGAAAAGGGGTTGAAGCATCAAGCGATTTTATTTAGTGTTTGTAGACCTTAAAAGAACGATCTTGCATCGTCCTAATTCACAACAATACCAAAAGGGTTTGTAGATACCGTAGAAGAACTTTATTGGAGTATAAAGGCGGTGAAGGGATGGACGTATACGTGTGTGCCGGTGACAGAAACAACTTCAATTCAACGCCGACGCAAAACCACCGCACATCCAAGCCACCAGCTAAACCACCTTATCTTGGTCTATGATCATCTTTGGAATTAGAACATCATCGGTTTCTTGGTAAATTTCATCCTTGATGAAATTAAGTAACCTTCAAAAACAAAACTTAAGTTTTAGAGTTATTTTTTTGCTTGATACCACTAAAGTTGTGGCTGAAGGTTTACATGCACTGATTCCATTGCTTCAATGAATCAAAATACAACACCCTTTCATGAATCCAAAAAAATCCCCACAAAACTCACACATACAAGAATAATTCCCACAGTTGTAACAAACAGGCAACACAAATACGTCTACCAAAATCAAATTCTTCCATGAATGACATGGGTCTGTTCTAGCAGAAGTGGAGCCCCTTTTATAATGGTTGGGAGTCATCGCACAAAAAAGAAAGGAAACAACAATCACATCATAAACTGAAAATCAAATAGAAACCACAAACAACATACCCAAATTCAAAACAACAACAGACGACATCTGGTTGTTTGCGACAAGAAGAAACACCCTAAACCCTTACCTGACGACGTAATAGAAGCATGAACCTCAAAATCTTCGAAAAGAACAACGGATATGGAAATAAACCCAAATAGTTTGAAATTGGTGGAGAGATAATACGTCGGAAACATAGTAGAAGATCATCCATGTGTAAACATTCCATTGGCTAAGAAGGGTGGTGGAAATAGGGGAGGACAAAAAGAAACAATGTGTAGAAGCTGTTGTGGTTAAAGTTGGAAGTTACAAACTATTGTGGGGAAAGTCGAAAGTCATAAACTCTACTATTCATAAGACGATGCCAATTAATATATGTACATATATTTAAAATGACTTTATACTATTTTCTTAAATTATTTAAATAAAACATGTGCGATGAAAATGATAAGAATGATCCATTTTTTGTGTTTAATGATGAAATAGATGAAAGTGGGACGAGAAACGAAAATTTTAATATGTCATGTAGGATTGGATGGATGAAATAAGGAGGATCGACGTCAAAAAAAATTAAATCTAGTATTCATTATTCTCATAATTTCTCACGCCTCCATACTTAATCGTTAGATGCATACTTAGTCCCTTCATTTTCAAAAAGTAATTGTACGATTATTTAGATGTCTTTTGCTGTTTTTCATAAGTTTTCTTTATTGTGCTCAAACTTGCATACATCCACCCACTGGAAGAATTCCAAATCACGACTAGGATCTTGTTAAACACACATGAAACAAAACTACTATCAAAGATTAGAAATAATTTGTGAATCAAGCCTTATAAACACATCAACCACACATCATCTTTCGTCATTATGCATATAATTGATCCCAAATTTGCGTGGGTTAGAAGTATAATCAATCGGGATTCATCAAAACAATGTTAGTCTACATGGGCAAGGAGCCAAGGACACATAATTTCTCAATAATTAAAACAAGGGTTGTAAGTGGCCTTCAATGGCTGCACGAGTTATGATGGTTGTGAATAATGGGGCAGAAAGTGATAGCGAATAATGAGGAAGGAGACGGCATGTTTTTCTTTTAAAACCTAGACCACGAAGTTGTAGATCCATCTTCAATAAGCATTCAATATTCGCTTAAGACGTCGTCTATTTTAAAGGCACAAGCGTTATTGAAGTTTGCACTAAAATGGAGATTCTTAAGGAACCATAAGAAGTTAGGAACCATGAGTTTGGCAATAATGTACTGATGGGATTTTGTGGCAAAGTTAGCATTGGTATATTGATGTTTAATGGCCACAAAGTGAAAGATGTAGGGGTGGAGATGGGAATTCACCAATCACCGGTGCTGATTTTTGTTGTTTTGGTGGTTTTGTTCACCATAAAGATGGATTGGAATAGACATGTTTGTTAGGACTTCAGATGAAAGCTCGACATGGATGTGGTAGGCTTCATCCATAACATTGATATAAATAATGAGAAAAACTTAATATTAATATTCTTTAATATTGTATTATGGATTCATATTATTAAATAAATTCTGGATTATCTAAGAAAGTAATGACACTACCCTTAACTTATCAGTTATCACAAATCAAACAAATTGGCGTTTTGACCCGATTGTTGCCTTATGACATTGACACACTGCCTCCTCATAAACCTCCATCCCACCTCACCTCCCCAAATGCCACGATAATTTCACCGCACAAATCATCACGTTGAATTCCATGTAATTTTTAGATACCCGAAATCGAATGTTTTTGCCACCATTGTTTCAACCCCAATGACTTCCCACCTTCTTCCTCCTCCTTCAAATCCTTGAATTTTTTCAAGGGAAAAACCCAAAAAAAATGTTACCTACGACCTCCTCCTCATCATCAATCTCACAATCATCATCAAACCAATTTGTGTTCGTCTCATTACTCATATTCCTTTGGTACTCATCAAACATCGGCGTTCTTCTCCTCAACAAGTTCTTGCTCTCCAGTTATGGCTTCAGATTCCCAATTTTCCTCACAATGTGTCATATGTCAGCTTCCGGCATCCTCAGCTACATATCCATTGTGTTCCTCAGAGTTGTGCCGTTTCAGAAGATCAAATCTAGATCGCAGTTTTTAAGGATTGCGACCCTGAGTGTTGTTTTTTGTGGGTCGGTTGTCGGAGGGAATATTTCTCTCAGATTTCTTCCGGTTTCCTTCAATCAAGCCATCGGTGCAACGACGCCGTTTTTCACCGCCCTGTTTGCCTATATGATGACCTTCAAAAGAGAAGCATGGATTACTTATGGTGCTCTTGTTCCTGTTGTTACTGGCGTTGTAATTGCAAGCGGGGTATGTATCATGTTCACGTCTTATTTTATTAAAATGATAGAATTAAGATAAGATTTATTTTAGTGGTTTATGATCTGGGTTTTAATCTTACCATATATGCCATTATAGATTATAGATTGCCAATCTTGACTTTTAAGAGTCAACTGAATTCGTTCTTGAATTTGAATTTCATAAAGTATTTGCCAATTTGCCATGTTAATATAAAGAAGTCCATAACTTGATTAATCTATTTGGAGACGTTTATTATGGAAACTTTTTGAGCTAAACAATAAAATCATCAATGTAAAAACATATAGAGGAAAATGTAAGCATTTATGTTTTAATGTCTTTATGCATGCTTTATACTTTATTATCTCTATATGCTTCCTTTTTTGAGTTTTTTTTTTCGTTGTATTCCCAATGTTTTGGTTGTCGGGTGGCCATGTCTGTATACTTACTTTATGTTTTTATTGTTTGTATCTGCTTACCCTTTATGGGTCTTGTCGTTGTATTTCCTATGTATATACATGCTTTACAATTTCTATACCTGCTTTATGCTTTTTTGTCTGCATATGCTTCCCTTTTATAGGTTTTGTTGTTGTATTCCCTATGCTTTAGTAATTGGGGTGGCCAAGGATGTGTTTACATTTTCTATGACATCTACATTAAACCCATATAGTTTTTATTTTATTTTATTTTATTTATTTATTTTTTTAGTATTATTATTATTTATTGTTTGTAACTTATCATTAAAGCCCATTTTCATCTTTTTATTGAAAAACATGTCAACCCAATCCTCTGAATGCAATTGGCATCTTAATCAACATACTATATAAAAGCTTCCATCTAGAACAACTTAGACTTTATCTACATTACTGTAGTAAGTAAAAAAAGAAACAACAAATTACGCATTCCCATGGAGAGTAATGTTGAGATTTTGTTTAAGTGAGGCAAAAATAATAAGTCAAATTGTTTGTTATTACAGGGTGAACCAAGTTTTCAGCTGTATGGATTTCTCATGTGCATAAGTGCAACTGCTGCTAGGGCCTTCAAGTCTGTTCTTCAGGGTATCCTACTTTCTTCAGAGGGGTAAATAAATTAATTTCTACTTTTTGCTAAGGGTATATAAGTAAATTTGTTCTTCCCTTGGAGTACGCCAATGGGGCCAAGTATGTGAATGTACATTTAATGATTTTCTTGTTGCAGGGAGAAGTTAAATTCAATGAACCTTTTGCTTTATATGTCCCCAATGGCTGTTATGTTTTTATTGCCAACAGCACTTATAATGGAACCAGATGTGTTAGATGCCACCATTGCTCTCGGGTTAAGGCATAGATTCATGTGGCTACTGCTTTCTGTGAATTCAACCATGGCTTATGCTGCTAACTTGACCAACTTTTTGGTCACCAAGCACACAAGTGCACTAACACTACAGGTTGCTTGTTTCTTCTTGCTCTTGTTTTGACTTCTGAGTTCAAACTTAGTACATTCCATATTCATGGATCGAGCTTGCGAATTTAGCCATGATTCTTTCCTTTTTATAATGCAAATTAAGTTAAAGTATTTGTATATGGTATGATCAGGTATTAGGGAATGCTAAAGGTGCTGTAGCGGTTGTTATCTCAATACTCATTTTCCGTAATCCGGTTACCCCTTTAGGTATAGCTGGCTACTCCTTAACTGTTATGGGTGTGATTGCTTATGGAGAAGCCAAAAGGAGATACAAATGAAAATGATGTTTGCAACTTAGTCAGTAGCTTATGAGAAAATTTGATCTAGCTCCATTTATTATTGGGAAGAGTTAGATACCAATTATAGTGTCCCCATTCTTATATATAATTGCGTTAGATGCCAATCGTGGTCTTCATTTTGTGGGGGAGTGAATACTAAATAGTGAAGTTGATATGTGTTGTATAATTGTTACCGTTCAGAGATATTATGCTTAGGATTTTGCATGACTTAGATGATACGAAATTCAAAATTCCAAATTGTACATACGGGTGCATCAAAATTGTTGTGTTATGGAAGCTTTGAGCTATTGTTAGGGTTGTTTGTCTCACCACCCGAAAAAAAAAAAAAAAAAAAGGAAACAGTTGAGAAGTACACCTTGTAATTATAAATGCTTCATAAACCTGAAGTTGGGTTTGTTTATGTTCTTTTTGGCATTTCATCAAGCACCTTATGGGCCATCAGCGACGATTTCATAACCATCAGGGTGTTTGGGTTGTTTCATGGGCGACTTCTCAACAGGAATGCACTTCAAAACAATGGCAATTGGCATGCTCAAGAACCCAATTCCAATGCTAAGTGCCCAGAGTTCCCAGTCTAGTGGCACAGTGCTTGCAAAAGTGCCAAGGAACTCAACAATAACAACTTGAAAAACAACAGTAGACACCATGACACCAACGAAAACCCAACTGCTCAACATGCCATGAAACACGTTTATCTTATGAATGTCCCGGCTGTTTACTTCATTAAAAACCTACACATACACAATTATCCAAAAAAACTGTTAAAATGCACAACACAAGTAAATGAAAAAGTACGTTGCAATTTTAGAAAAAAAAGATAAATTGTACCTGACAGAAGACGAAGGTGTTGAAGATGAAAGTATTAAGGATTTCAGTTGAGTCCAAATTGAGAATGGATTTTCCAGCGAAATTCAAGACGAATAGGACAGCCATTTGGTAAACACTTTGGCCAATAATATTTCGCCACATGGGCTTTGTAATAAAACTTTCGGTTCGTTTAACAGGTGGTCTGTTCATGAGTCCATCATTCGGTGGTTCGGTGGCTAGAGCCAACGCACCTAAAGTGTCCATGATCAGGTTCACCCATAGCAACTGCACAGCAGTAAGGGGTGCAGACCCTGAAAAGTATTCATATCCATGCAACTATGTAAGCACAGAACATGTGAGAAAGCAACGAAAGACTAATAAAGAAGAAGATTGAACAAACCTGTAATGCAGGCTGAAACAAAATTAATCATTAGAGCAACAATGTTGACAGTTAACTGAAACTGAACAAACTTCTGAATGTTTATGTAAACTGCACGTCCCCATTTTGCTACTTTTACAATTGTTGCAAAGTCATCGTCCAACACGATTACATCAGCTTGTTCTTTTGCAACCTACAGATGAGATGACAGATGACAGATGACTTATGACAGACATCAGCTTCTTCTTACCAATATATTGTATATGGGATTGTTTTTTCATTAACTTAAGTTTTTTATACTAAATTGACATGAATATGAGACATAAACCAACCTCTGTTCCTGCTATACCCATGGCGAATCCGATATCTGATTCATGTAAAGCTGGAGCATCATTTGTCCCATCACCTGTGACTGCAACAACTTCAGACAGGCCCCTCAAATGCTCTACAAGCTTTAACTTGTCTGTTGGTGATGATCTAGCCATTACCTGTAATGTATTTAAGGATTGTGAGTCATTACTTGTCTTGGAGAACTAACGACCTATTCTCCTGAGTTTCAAAATAAAGGAAAAGAAAAAAAAAAAAATAGTTACATTTGATCTAGCCATTACCAAGTTTTTTTGTTTGTACCTGAATGCTCGGTGCTAGTTCACGCTTTTCTGCATCTGATTTAGCTCGAAACACTGGCCCTTCAATGGCTAACCCACCTTCGGTCAGTATACCACATTCCTTGGCAATGGCTCGAGCCGTGTTAATATTATCACCCGTAACCATACGCACAGTAATCCCAGCTGCTAAACAAGTCTCCACTGCTTCCTTAACCCCTGGCCTAAGCGGATCCTTAATACCAACAACCGCAATCATTGTATACCCACAATCAGGCAACCCTTTTTTCATATCAAACTCACCTTCCCCTTCTACATCAACATAAGCTAAACAAAGAGTTCTCAAAGCATTACTCGCAAATCCATTTATAACACTCGTAATAAATCTCATTTTCTCTTCAGACATTACAACAATTTCTCCACTTCCATCCAATAACTTGTCACACATTCCTAATACTATTTCAGACGCGCCTTTGATAAACGCGCGTATCTGCCCGCCGGGCAGTTTTGTAATGACCGACATTCTCTTTTTGGAAGAATTAAACGGCTCCATTTTTAGTAGCTTAATCTCGCTACGAACTGTCCCAAAATCACCACCTAAATGTAAACCGTATTCCAATATCGCGGATTCGGTTGGAGTGCCTAGAATTGAAGTTTTTCCATTGGTATCCTTGACCACTTCAGAACATGTACATTCGAATATACACTGTAACAGAATGGTCAATACGTTTTCAGGGAGTTCCAGAGGGGCGTTTGCGTCTTTTGACTTACCGGATACGTATATTTTGTGGACGACCATATGATTTGTGGTTAAAGTCCCGGTTTTATCGGTGCATATGTTAGTGGAAGAACCCATTGTTTCACATGCAGATAGATGTCTCACGAGTGCCTTGTCGTTCATCAGTTTTTTCATAGCAAACGCGAGACTTAAAGTCACGGCTAATGGTAGTCCTTCCGGGACAGCAACAACGATAATGGTTACTGCAGTGGCAAAATAGTCTAACATAGTTAATGCGTCACTCGAATTCCAGCTTGAAAACTCTTGTCGCAATGCTTTTTCTATTAAGAACCGGATAGTCAACACAAGAAAAGTCAACACCGCGAAGATCAAACCGATTTTACCGATGATTGTAGCGACGCCGTTTAATTTGACTTGAAGTGGGGTTTCGGTTTCTCCCTCTTCGCTTAAAGTTTCCATTAGTTTTCCCCATTCGGTGCTCATCCCGACGGCGGCTATAAGCATCTTGGCTGAGCCGTCTTGGACTTTAGTCCCACCGAGAAGAAACGGTTTAGTCTCGTCCACGTTGACTGCACGGCTCTCTCCGGTCAAACTGGATTCGTCGATTAACAAACTGTATCCAGATATGAATATCCCGTCGGCCGGAACTTGATCGCCGATTGATAAATGGACGACGTCTCCGACAACCAAATCGTAAATTGACACCTTTTTCCGGTATCCATCTCTGGTTACGTGACATGAAATCTTCTTCTTTTCCTTGTCTAAATCCTTGAATTGTAAGGATTGTCTGTAGTCGCTAACGGCAGTAACGGTAACTACTAGTAAAATACTAAGAAGGATTCCCAATCCATCATATATCCCATCTGGAAAGCCTTCAGTGGCGAGGCCTACACCTATGGAAACAACTGCACAAACTATAAGGATGATGAGAGTTAGATCATGAAGAGCCTCCCAGACAAACATAAAAAAGCTTTTCGAAGGCTTTTCTGTGTATTTGTTGACGCCGTAAGTGCCTTGTCTAATGGATAAATCCGTGGATTTGACGCCTTCATCTATAGATACGTCTATGGCTTTAGCGACTCCGTCAACTCCACCCAGTGATCGTAAGGTTTTGATGCTATAATTTTGAACCATGGATGCGAGGTTATCTGGATTATTACGGATGTCGGAAGCTTTTGCATCTGGTGTTTGATGATTTTCTGAATGAGCAGCGCCTGTTGAGACAGGATTGTAAATTTGTGATAAAGTGGTATTAATTTGTTGTTAATGAATGTATAATGGATAAAGACATAACAGAACTCGGATCGTTAACTAGAAGCTTAATTAGAAAGAAACGGTTGATTGATTTCATGCAGCATTTCAATTATCGCAAGTAGCAGTAGCGTACCATCCATAAATCGCAATGCTGCTCTCACAGTGTAAAAGCTAACCCGCAGGTTTTCCTGGGAACGTTGAAGAAAAAAGAGAGAACATTATTAGCTTTTTATCTTATGAATGTAACTATGGTCATATGAGTAGTTAAGATTAATAAATAAATAAAGTTCCAATTAATCTTTGCAAGTATGAACATTGCATACAAAGGGAGAACTTGGTGAAACTAACGTGAGAGTTAGGAAGAAGATGAACTGAACATGTGTGCAAAAAAAAAAAAAAAAAACGAAAGATAAGTTTGTACTCAGTGTTTACTATTTATGTGTCTTTGTTTCTTAATTTTGTATAGACTAAATTACGTAAATCATCGTATGCTCAAAACTATGTATCGAGTAACTTACAACCTTTTAAACAATTTTCTTGTCTTTTGTCCATAGGTTGGATGCCGTTAAAAGTTAGATAAGAGGATTTATAAAATATTTTTAGTTCATTTTGTAAAAAGCTTTTAAAAATGACAATGATTGAGATGATGTAAGTTAATAATGTTTGGTATGATAAAGTTATAGTGGAGATATAATGTGGCAAAGCAATCGATTATTGGAGAATTTAATTAGTGGAGCTCAAAAATCTATGGAAAATGGAGAGAAATTTCGAGGAAGCTGTCACAAGTCTGAAGGTTCTTTTCTGAAATATTGGTTAAATTTCCTAAGTAACTTCTATTCTGGATAAAGGGATCTTGAAAAATTTGTCACCTGATAGAAAATTTGTGTTAAGAAAATATTATTTGAAAGTTTATCTTAAGTTTAATAAAAACATTTTCTCTTTCGAAGAATTTAAATATATTTTAACATGGACTTTAAGTGCTTGACCAAAAATTTTAAAAGAATTTATATGTTGATGTTGGTTAGGCTCAACAAGTTGTCTCCACCAAACAACCAAGGTAGTTATAGCAACATCTAAAATCTAAATCAAGGCTTAATATTTTAAAGAAAAAAGATAACGATAATCAATTCTATAAATTCCAACTAACGGAATTATAAAAAACACATCTGATATACTCCACCAATATGATTCCTTAACTAATTAAAAATAATAATAGAAATTAGAAAGGTTACTTTCCAAACAAAAAGTCATGTTTCCACTCTTCTATTTTTTTTTTCCCTAAAATGCTGAAGACATAAGATTCTTTGCTAAAAAGTTACAATCCCCTGAATCCCACCCATGGTTTTGTGAGTTAACGAGTGGGGAGTCCAGGCTTGCTAACATGAGCAGAGTGCTCACGATAAGGAAAACCCTAATATAATATACTATATACAGATATTTGCCAATTTTGTTATTTCTCGGACCCCGCAAACAAAGCATCTTTACTATTATCATTTTATTATATTCCATATAGTATTTATTTATCATAATGTTGTATGATCGCCCTTCCTCAATAGTCTATACCACATAAATAATATTATAACGCAAAGATAAAGATAATTATCATGGATGTCCCAATCGTCATCAAAAACAATATCAAAAGTCAATAAAAACAAGTATGATGTTTCAAACTAAAAGTTGTCTAAATGTGAAAGCATTTTCTTTTGATAATCTACAGGATCTAATACAAACTTTTGTATTACCATAGACATATAATAAACTAACAACTAAATTTGTTCATTTCACTAGATTTTGGGTATAATGAAGAACAGTAATAGCCTCAGTTTCAGTTTCATTCAAATATGGTTAGTTATTGGCGCTGGAAATAGTAGTGTTTGCCTAAATTATAGCGTTCAATTATCTGTAAACTAATTATTCGAAAGTAACGGTGGTGAAATGTATGCTCGAAAAACTAAGAACGGTTGATAAAGGAAAAAGAATCCAGCATTTTCATAACTCTCCAATCAGGAATCAGTACTTTTTAGTGTCGATGGTTATAACTTATAATCGTGTAATCGTTTCGACTGTTGAATTCAGTGATTTACTTTTTTCACACACGCATCATATATACATTCAAACACACAGATCTGAAATCATTCAATCAACAAAATATGTAATTAGGTTGGAAGGTTAAAGGAGAGGAATGGAACCTTGATTTCGGAAATCCTATCCCGATGAATAGACCGCTTAGGGAGGTCGGCGACATGCCGGAATCTTCGGCTACGGTTCTTGACGAGGTAGCAGGCTTTGCGCCAGTTCTTCAGTGCTTCATCCGACGGATGCTTAGGCGGAAGATGAAACTCGTCGCCTAGGTAGCTTTCCACCATTGCAGATAGTTGATCAGTTTAGCGAGAGAGTGAGGAAGATCAGGGAACTTAATCGAAACAGAAAAAACAGTGTGTATTTTGAAGCTTCGGTGAGCCAAAAGCAAGTGGTTGTTAAGGTCGAATAGACCAATTGAAGACCAGATGAGCAATAATGACTGATCACATATCCAAACGCGCCTCGGTGTCTCACTCGTGGTCAATCGAACACGCTCTGAATTTGATCTTTAGATTGGGACATTTTATGTAAAAGCGAGAGAATTTTATTTTGGTTTGTACTAAAAGAACGTTTTATATACGATTTTGTAGATTATAAATTTTTATGTGAAGCCATATAAATCATTTTCACCATCTTTATTTGAACAAAAAAAACGTAACTATATAATATAGTTGAGGTATGTGATAATAAAATCAGGAACAACTCTTTGGTTCGCTTTGTATTCATTTCATAATGTTTTACTAGTCAACCACATTTACGGGTCACCAATAAATGTTTTATAGGAAAAATAAAGAATAATTGAGTCAAATTTATCAGGTATTATAGTTTAAAGTATTTGATATTCATCAATTTTTATGACTTTATTTTATCAATCAACATTTTGACTTTATCAACAAATTACAAACAAAACATTCAATAGATACATTATTTGATATTAATAATTTCAAACGATCTCAATCATTTAGGACAACACCAATTTTGACTTTTCTCATAACATCCTCATATAGCTAAATAAATACAATTGAGAGTGAAAATTTTAATAGTTTGCGAATTTAAAGATGATTTTAAAATAAATTATGAAAATTGTTTTTAGTATTGTTAGAAATGAAAATTGATATTGTAACACAACCAAATTTGGTATTTATATCGAATTGGTCATCAATTTTTTAGGCAATATGTCATTAAAGTAACATTTACACTTTAAATAGGGAAACCATTGAAATTGAATCTGAAACCAGGTTTCTTAGATTAAATGACATAGATGACATGTATCTACATAGTGCAACTCCATATGGAAATGGCGTGGCTTCTAAATATATGTAACACCCTTTTTCGGGTCATTTCTTAATTCAAGGTTGTGGATCGGAATTTGATCATGTAAATGTTTTGGGCTTTGAGGAAGTAAAGTTTAGACCTTATTGAAGGTTGATAATGTTGGTAGTGAGGTCTTAGCCCTTGAATTTTATGTTGGAACCGAAGGGTAGAAAAGGAAAAGTTATATGTTGGGTTTTGCATGGATTATGGTTTCAGCTCGACATGTGTTAAGACAAAAGTAACTAGATAGGATTGTGGGGCTCTTCAATACCTTTCTATGCATATAAAGAATGCTGAAAACAAAATTGAAACAAAGAAGTTATGGTTGTTTGAAGTTGAGTTGGAAGATGAGAGTTTTGCCCTACGTAGGGCGTAAGTCAACTACGCATGGCATAGTGGCTGATGGAGGGACACATTTTTAATGCCCTACGCGGAGCATAACCCAAGTTACGCAAGGCGTAATCACGTAGGGTGCAAACACTAATTTCGGGGTCTTGAACCCTATTTAAGGACATTAACCCCCTTGAGGCTCTTCTTATCATCATCACACTCTTGAGCATCTAAATCGAAACCTTAACCCCCTTAGAGCAAATCTTGAGCCTTTTTGTGTGTTTTGGTACGTTTTGGAAGAAGGAGAAGTCCAAGCTTGTAGATTGTTGAAGCCCAAGCTTGTGGATCCAGAACCTACATTGTTTTTTCACAACTCCAGAAGGTATAAAGCTTGAATCTTGTTGGTCCATGTGTTAGATATCCTTAGCTTATTGGTTTTCATGCTTATTGTCCCATGAGTTTAGTTCTTGTGAGTATGAGTTACTCCAGAGCTTAGGGTTGTTGTTTCTTATGTTTCTAAGGTTGTTATGTCATAAAAATGGGATCTTGCTTGCTACCTTTCATCCTAGTAAGAGTTTTTAGACATTAGAAGGTGTTAGGAAGCTAGAGTTTGGATTTGAGCTTTATTTAGCCATACAAAGGCATAAAGTTAAGAGCTTTATCACTCTAGACATTTATTAGGACCAAATATATAATACTCAAGTTCCAAGTAATTTTCATAAAGGTTCATATTATAAAATTTGTTTGCAAACTTGGTCCCTACGCAAGGCGTATGTGAGAGGTACACAGAGTAATATGATATAGTGCTCGGCATACGTATATCCCCTTACTCATCGTACCATTTGCATATTGGACCAGGTATATACCGAACCAGGTATACATCGGACCATGCATATGCTGAACCAACCATATGTTGGACCATGTGTATGTCAAACCAACCATATGTCGAACCATGTAAAATAATGAACAAAGTAGTGTTGAATGATTGTAACATGGGCCTTAGAAGAGCTCGATTAAGAACTGTTACTGTAAATGAACGCTTATGGTTACAAGAAAATCGATACTAATTATGGTGCATGCATGCACTATAAATACCCTAACCCTAGCATAATAAATAAATCGGGTGGACAGGCCCACCCCGCTACAAATGGACTATATTAATATAAAACAAAATTGACACAACACTTTATAGCCCACCACTCATACATGGGGTAAAAAGACCATTTTACCCCTAACCTAACCTTGTCCACATCCATGAACCAAACTATGATCTAAAAGGCCCAAAGACCCACTAATCAACCAATGGCCCAATTTTCCAAATTAGGCCCAAACCCTATACATGGCCTTGCTTTAAGGTCTAACCATTCTTTCTAGTCCAAACACTTTGTATCCCAATGGCCCATTAATAACTCACGCCCAACATACAAGAAACTACTAGATCCATGAAAGCCCATTAATGGCCCAATTTTCTAAATTTGGCCCAATCCCATACGGACCTTATCGTAAGCCCATATTTTCCTTAGATACAATTTAGATTACCTCGGGCACCCCTTGGGACAAACTTGGTCAAAGACATTAGCCAAAAGGACAAGATCCATGATCCATATTGACCCAACTTGTCGGGTTGTCTAATCAACTCGCCGAGTTCTACATCAACTCAGAGACGGGGAAAACAAAAATAACTCGACGAGTTTACCAGCCAACTCGTCGAGTTCATCTGAGACCCAACAGCTTAACCGTTAAGCACTTAATCTCCAAGACAAAGCCCAAAATTGCAAATCTGACACCCTAGAGCTGGAAAACCATGTAAAGTTGCCAACTTTACCTTCATGTATGCCTAAGAGAAGCTCAAAAGCTTAAGAAGGGCTTAATAAGGGACTTAATGCACACAAGAAGTCCTTACATCCATAAAGTTGGCACCTTTATGTCAAAATAGTCCATGACAACCCCGGATCTGAAAGAATAATGCTTTGGGACGTCCTAATCCAAGCATTCATCCAACCCATGGCTAAAGCATAACAAATTAACCCAAAAGAGAGATCTAAGCATTTTGTCATCAAGATAAGAACTTGATACCTCAAACTCCTTGTAAAATGGGTAGATATTCCGGATTCAATACTTCCTTCTCCAACCTTAGAACTCCAAGATCTTCTAAATCCTTCATAATGCACAAAATGACCACCAAACTCTATCCAAGGCTCAAATGTTTGACAATGGAGGCTACAACTTGATTTAGGGTTTTGACAACAATGGAGGCTGCTTAGGAGGCCAACCATAGGACTTAAGGCCTTTAAATAGGGTGCATCACCCTAAAAATTAGGGTTTCTCAATCAGCGTCCAACTCGTCGAGTTGATTCACCAACTCGTCGAGTTCCTTCACCAACTCGTCAAGTTGGTCCATAAAAACGTGCATCCTAAAAGCCTCCAACTCGTCGAGTTTTCCACCATCAACTCGTCGAGTTAGTCCCTAGGAAAGGGGATTTATTTCCACAATTAATCTTCTAGATTCCGAGTGTTACATACACATTCCAACCGGGAGATTGTGGGCCATTATGCATGCTTGTATGCTTATCATATGTGGTATTTTGCGAGAAACTCGCTAAACTTTATGCTTATTGTTTCAGGTATCATTGGTGACTTTGGGAAGGTGAAGACGAGACTGTACACACTCATCAACAGCATTGAAGATTTCACATTCATTATAATACTCTGATTTTTAATAAATTGTAATTGGGAATAAATGGTTTTCTTAAAACGATTTTAGAATTGGGAATTTTTACTTTCAATAAGTTGAAATTTTTTGGTCGTGAAAATGGAACGTTACATTTCAGGAGGACAAAATCGATTTCAAGGAACAATCAATTTCATAACAACTATCGATTTCAACAATGATCAGCAAAGATTGAAAATAAAAATAAGAAAAATTAGCATAACAACAACGTTGAAAATAAAAAAAATGGTATCACGAATGTACTTGTCGTCGGCGAGATCTGAAGGACGAGAATTGAACCTACCTAGGACGTCGTCGTAGAGATCGAAAAAATACCCATTAAGTCTAAATTATTTGATTTAACATGTTGATCATAGATATGCTTATTAGAGACGATAAAAAAAATGAAATAAATTACTCATTTACACAAGAAAGAATGCTAACAAGGAGTCGAAACTCCATATCTCAAGATCAAAAATTCAAGATTTGTTTAAACGAAAGATAATCCAAACATCTTCACAAAACTTAGATTTTTTTTTTTCTTTCATTTCTCACCTTTAAAGAGCAGAAATAATTAAGATCCAAAATTTTCTTCTAATTGCACAAGAGCTAGCACTATGTTCATTGTTCACCCAAGTCGTACTACATGAGGAACCATCAATCATCGGTTGCCCAAAACACCAATATGCTCCATGAGTTTATCTTATAACCCGAACTCATAAAACTTGATTATCTTGAAGAAACCTCTATCTCCATTTATAAAAAAAACACCCGATTGAACGAAAATTAATTATTTGCTAGAAAACATTCTTTTCCAACTCACTCAAAGTATCCTTTAGTCATTTATGTTCAATACTATATGTGACAAAAGTATCAAGATTGCCGTGGGAGTGTGACCAAAACAATGTTCTTAAAACAAGCAAATTTTGAAACAACACATGATGAGAATTAAGCATATATATGAAATGAGTTACCTCGATGCATAAAAGGATTAGATGAAACATGGAAGAAATCATTTGGACCTATTGCTATCCATATGCATGCCTGCTTATATAGGAAATGAATGAATCAGTCTCCTTACTAGTTTCACCACCCTCCGCCACCGACTTCTTCACTGTATCCGCCAATTCCACCGCTCTCTTCCTCACCTCCTCCCCTTCCTTGGAATCCATTAATCTCCTAACAACATCCTCCACCACCACCGACTTCACCAACTCATCTCTATGTTCCCAATCGTTCACCACCAACCCAATTCTAAGAACATCAGTTATCAAAAGCGCGTTTCGTGGTTGATCAGAATGCATTGGCCAAGTAGCCATTGGTATCCCCCTTGATATACTCTCTGTACATGAGTTCCATCCACAATGAGTCATGAACCCACCGGTTGCAACATGACCCAAAATCTCCGTCTGTGGAGCCCACCCCCGCAGCACCATTCCCCGCCCTTCCACCCTCTCTTCAAATCCTTCCGGCAAATCCACCACTTTAGCCTCATCGCCAAACACATCCCCTTTGTCAGACGCTCGTGCCACCCAGATAAACCTCTGCTGGCTTCTCTCTAACCCAATAGCCAGCTCTGTAATTTGTTCGTCGGTGAAGGAGGTTGTTGTCCCAAAAGACACATAAACGACGGAGGTAGGAG
Organism: Lactuca saligna; assembly: GCF_052625555.1. Taxonomy (NCBI): domain Eukaryota; kingdom Viridiplantae; phylum Streptophyta; class Magnoliopsida; order Asterales; family Asteraceae; genus Lactuca; species Lactuca saligna. The sequence continues at coordinate 24,108,375 of NC_136425.1, read as the reverse complement.
GCTGCAGGTCAAGCCATTGCAAGCATTTGTGATGGTTTTTTGAAACGGTAAAAGAAGTTTTGTCAACATGATTAAACGGCCCTATTGCCCAAAGCTTCTTATTGACTTTCAGACCTTCTCTCTCTAAATATTCAAGATATTCACCTTCAATGCTTCTTGATGAATCGTATAACTCTCCGACATGAAAACCGACATGGGGTAACTGTTGTTTAATGAATTCAATAAACTCCGGCGCGAAAGATCCATCATTAGACGGGAGCCGTTTTAGCGTTACCGGGTCTATGGGGAACGGTCTTTTAAGTCTCTCGCCGGTTTGCCAGCAGAAGGTGTGGAAAGCGGAGAGGGGTCTGAAGATGTAAGTCTCGGCATTTGGTATCGCTTTCACGTCTTGAACCACGTAGGACATCAAGAAGTCATGGATAACGGTGACTCTAGGGGTGGAGCTAGAGAGAGATAATATGAGGTCGGCGACTGGGCGGCGGAGATGGAGGGTTGATTCGAAGGCAGGTTGTAGGTGAGAAGGAAAACGGCTGGAAGGGTTGGGGTGAGGAGAAGTGAAGGGAGGGGTTGGCAATTCATGGAAGTGGATGAGGTAGGAGGCGGCGGCGTGTGTACTGAAATGAGTCAAATCGTGGAAGCGGGAGCGCACTTGGCGGATGTGGGTGGTGGTGGTTACGAAGTGGATGGGGATTTTGTAGGTGGATATAAGGCGGGAAAGGTGTAGGAGCTGGTTGAGATGACCATGAGCTACGAAGGGCACCATCACCACCACCATGTCGGCTGCTGGCGAGTTTATTGTAGCATTTTTCTCGTCGCCGTCCATTTTTGGGTTTTGATCGCTGCGGGGAGGTCCTAGATCTGCTGAGGCCTTTCTTGAGTTTTAGAAGCAGTTCTTTTTTAGATATTCAATATTATAATTATAGCATTTTTCAAATCAACTAAACGCACGTTAATTTGGAATGGTCGTTCACTACTGACGCCTTTCTTAGTTTCTTGTCATTTTATTGCATATGGGAATCATAGCATGTGATTGGAAGTTTGGAACACCCTTTAAAATATAATTAAGGGTAAATTACACGATATTCTTTAGTTTTTCTTTTAAATGGTTTTTACTATTATTTTCTTGAGTCCGTTAGATATACCTATTAAATTAATTTTTTTTTATTTTGTAAACCTTGTTTAAGGATGGTTTGTGAAACTTTACATAAAAACTATTTGAAATGTTATGATTTTAGTTTCTCATTTTTTTTTTCTTTTTTTTTTTATAGGGTAAATTACACCGTTGGTCCCTCGTGCACATGCCAGAAAGCATGTGTAGTCCCTATTTCCAAAATTTAACTCGTGCAGTCCCTCGTTGTTATTTATTTTGCATGGTTAGTCCCTATGCACGTTAACTGTTAAATCCTTCCGTTTAAGCTACCCACGTGCCTTGCACGCAGGGGCATTTTCGTCTTTTTAGGGTTTGTGTCCATATTTAATGCCGTTACACCTTAAATCTTATAAAGAACACTGCAACCCTCTTTTCCTCTGCTATCCTCTCGTTCGTCTCTTCCCCTCGTTCGATCGATTTCTTCCAAATACATAACAATGATCGATATTAAATGCAATTGTGGAGCCACTACAGTGATTCGCACATCTTATAGCAAAAGAAACCTTGGGAAACTCTATTATGCTTGTACAGTAAAGGTAAGGTTAATGATTTCAATTTCGTTCTTCGTCTTCTCTAATTTTGCCCTAATTCTTCATCTACTTTAATTGGTTCAGGGACCATTATGCAAGTTCATAGGATGGGTGAATGATTATGATCAGGACTGTGATTGTATGGCGTTTAGGATGAAACTTGAAGAACAAAATCGCAAATTGAAGCTTTACCTAGTTATTAGCTGGGTTTTTTTTTTTGTTTCAGTCCTTATATATAAAGTGTAGGTTTAGTAATGAAGTTGTTAGTATTTTGGTATGTGTATTTTGTAATGTTATTTGTATTAACAAAAAATTTTCAATTTTAGTTACAATATATTGTGTAATCATAATGTGGTGTTATCAGTTGGTGTTCAAATTTAATGAAAATGTGGTATTTGCAACATATGCAATATACCATTCAATACATGTAGCATCCAATATAACAATTAAAAAGGACAAAAACTAAAATATCCAAGATAACCATTGACCATTAACATAAAGGGACATCCAAAATAACAACATAGTGTTATGGCATACAAATAGTTATCCTAGACAGCAACAAAGTATCAAAATACAAAACATAACAACAAAGTAATATGGCAATAAATGCCTAACAAAAACATAGTTATCCTTCATGATCATGATACCAAACTACAAATACTCAAAGCATGGGGCTTTTTCCTTTGTTCCCAACTCCATTTTGTACACCACCACTGCTACCTGCTGCACCTTCTCCTGTTGTATTCGCTGCTGCACCTTCTCCTGTTCCATTCCCAGTCTGTGATTGTCCCTTGCAGGTCCTTCCATTATGGCCCACATTTCCACATTTTGTGCATGTTACAGATTTCCATTTTGTGGACACTCCATCATCTTCTGTTGCAGATCTTCTTCTCTTTTTTTTTTGGTCTGCCAATAGGGACACGATACTTTGGTGGTATCAACTTGGTAGGACATGTGCTTTTTTCCCACAATAACCTCCCATTAATAGGTCCAACTTTGAAGACATACATTTCTTTCCAAGTCTTGAGCCAATAAGTTGGGTGTACCCATGTCTCAGGTATTCCAACATTTTCATTGTTGAGCCTCATATCCCATATAGCTGCTATACTATGTTTGCAGGGTATGCCTGTCAGTTCCCACCTATTACATGAACAAGTTTGTTGGTCCATATTAACCACATACTGATTAGTACCTTCACTTGTAACCTGGTACTTCCCATTGCCACAGAACACTGCCCTACACTGTACTGCCCTTTCTTTAATTTTTTCAAGGGTCTTAGTGGCTGTAGGAGTTAATGGGCCATTAGCTTTATCAATTTCTTTTTGAACCATGACAATTTTCCTCATGATATACTCCCTAATAAACTCCAAGCAACTGATAATTGGCTTATCACGACCCTTCACTATCTTGCTATTCAAACTCTCACACATATTATTCAACAAAGCATCACAATGTGCCCTCCCTAATAAAACACAACTGTATTAGATTATATTTAAAAATTATACACTTATAAACATAATATTATATACCTGAGAAGTGGGATCTGGACCAGTGCTTAGGTGGAATAGAATTAAGCCAGTCATACGCTTCACTGTTAAGTTTCTTTAGTTCTTCCATGGCACTGTTGAATTGTGGTATGGTGGTACATGTTGCACATTTCCAAAGACAATCCTTGAATTCCTTGCCCTTCCATTTACGTTTCATGTTCTCATGAAGATGCCTTAGACAATATCTATGCTCTGCTGTTGGGAAAAGTTTCTCAAGTGCAAGCAATAACCCCTAAATCATCAAAAGAGTGAAGTTGCTTATTGAATTGTAAAACATGCATGTGAAAATGAATGGAGAACTTTATTTACCTTCTGTCTATCTGATATGAAAGTGAAGTTGGAGTTTGCATACAAACCAAGATCATCTCCTAAGTTAGTTAAAAACCAGGTCCATGAATTAAAGTTCTCTGCTTCAACAACTGTATATGCCAAAGGGTATGTGCAATTGTTCCCATCTAAACCCTGAATTATCATGTCAAACACAGTAATAAGCAAACAATTAACTATGGTCAAACATTAATCAAATACTAAAATATGATTATGCACATACCACTGCTGTCAGGATCATACCATGGTATGGACCCTTCATGAATGCACCATCAAGCCCTAGTAAATCTCTTTTCCCTGCTGCAAATCCACTTTTCAGTGGACCAAGACAAATGTATACTCGTTCAAATACCCTGGTCTCAGATGCATAACATGGTTCACTTTGCACTTGAAGTTTGACTGTGGTGTTTGGATTTCTACTCTGCACCTCCTGTAAGTAGTCTCTTAGACATGAGTACTGAGCAGCAAAATCTCCCCTAATTGATTCCAGGGCTTTCGTTTTTGCCCTATGAACTTTCATGTCTAACAATCCAAGTTGGTATTTCTTCTCAAGCATCTCACCTAATGCTCTAAGTGGTATTTCTGGGTTTGCCTCCACTGTGTCAACAATCTGTTCAGAGAGAAACTTGTAGTTACATGCCCTAATTTTCCTTGTTTGAAGGCACGTATGTTGCTTTTCATAGGTCTTAACAGTCCAGTTAATGTCTTTTTTCCACTTACTCACTAGTAGGACCCATGGGCATTTATGAATAGAACCATCTTTCACTTTCTTTTTCTTTTGACTTGGTCCCACTTTGTCATTACTTTTGCTGGTCCCACCTGTTTCTAATATCCCAAGCTTTGGTATTGTCCCTTTGCAAACCACTCTAATTTTATTTTTGTCATTCTTGACGAAGTCTAACTCCCTTCTACTCTGTATGGAATGAAGATAAATTTGTTGTTTAACTTCCTTGGCTGTGCTAAAAGTCTGGTGGATGTAAAATGGATCTTTGACAGCAGCTGCTTCATTCTTATGTGCTCTTCGTAAATCTCTTATCTTCTTCCTTTTTTTACTAGCTTCACCCTCATCTGATGAAGATGCAGATACAAATTCTTCAGTGTTTATAACCTCTAATTCTTCATCACCTTCTACTGCTTCATCTCAATCATCAGGAAAACTTCCAACCCACTCCACCTCTTTGTTAATGTTGAGGTGAAAGTTCTTCATATCAACCTCTGGATCATCTAACAAATTATCTTCATCAACTATGTAATCACTATCTTGACTGTATTCACTATCTTCAGTGTCATCACTATCATGACTGTCTTTACTAGCTTGACTGTCTTCACCTGCTTTTTCACTATTTGGTTCATCTTGTTCCATAGGAGTCCCACCAAAAGGTTCACACCATTCAAATGTATCATCCCAACCATCAACATTAGGACATGTGCTTCCTATCATTGGTTCAGTCAAAGGGCTTTCAATTCTTGGTATATAGGCAGGGGTTGACTCAACTGTTTCACTCAATGTAACAAGGGGTTGTTCCAAGGTTGTTTCAAGTAATGTACTAGGGGGTTCGTCCATAGTTTCTACATTCTCAAAAACAGGGGCTTCTTCACTAGGACAATCCCCTGAATTTGACCATGTCAATAACAAGCTTTTACGACAAAGGGACTCAGGAATTTCGTGTATCTTTATCTTTGCAGGGTTTGGGGACATTTGATACGTATGCAGCTTGGTTTCCCAAAACTCTGTATACACTTCTATCACCTTGTGTTCATACACGTATGACCTAAAGTGGTTTATATCTTCGTCACAACCCAAAGCATACAACCCAAAATCTAAATCCCAGGTTGGTCGTTTGAAATGATAATAAATACTTTTACCTGGTTCCACACAATCAAGCAATTCCATTATCTCGTCCATATCATGCATCGAGAACCAGTCACTATCAATGCCATCAATATATTTCATCTTCCCCTTTATGTATTTGCGGTCTGGAAACTTCGTAAAAACTCCACCATAGTTCAATCGTATCGAGAACATACATGGATTGTCAGCTACGAACCCAAAAAAAAAATTACGTTTTAGGAACGTATAGTGGATGATCAACTGAAAATGTAGAAAATTTTACCGTATGAGCTTTGGAGATCGTATTCCTCCCATTCTTGCCTAATCCTCCAGTTTACCATCGTAGAAAACTAGGGTTTTCTCGTGCAATGCTAAGGGTCGACGGAGGATGAAATGAGAAATGATCGGTTATCGAAGTCGCGCCATACTGGTTCATGTATACAAACCCTAAAAAGACGAAAATGCCCCTGCGTGCAAGGCACGTGGGTAGCTTAAACGGAAGAATTTAACAGTTAACGTGCATAGGGACTAATCGTGCAAGATAAATAACAACGAGGGACTGCACGAGTTAAATTTTGAAAATAGGGACTAAACATGCTTTCTGGCATGTGCACGAGGGACCAACGGTGTAATTTACCATTTTTTATATTTTCAGCTTTTTTTTCATAACTTTGATATTATATATATTTTAAATTTATAAATAATTCCTATTATCTAGACTTTATTTAAAATATTTAAACTATAATACATAATTAAACATTTTTTTTTCCTATTTTTTATCTAAAAACATTTAAAGCATAACAACATTATTTTATTACTTTTTAATTTTTACATAATGTATTTTTTAACATTTATCTACATTTATCTTATCCAAATATGTTTTTTATGAAAAAAAATATATGATGTGTTATCATAAAAAAATATGTTATCATAGAAATAATAGTATGTTGTTATTAGTTTAAAAATATAAGTATATGTTTTTGAGTTAAAGATAAAAATATGTTTCGGTTTTGATTTAATAATATAATTATAGTAAGTTTTATATTGTTTCGATATAACATTTTGATATTTAATTTTATAAAACTATTTAGTTTAATCAAATTTTGAATATTTTTTAATAAGACGTAAACTTTTCAAAGCAAAATTAAAAAACATATATTAGTTAATAGTTAATTTCGTTACTACACATGCTAAAATAATTAACCATATGAATAATATGACATTAAATTCCGTTTAATTCATTTCATTTAATGGAAAATAGTTTTTTACGAAATTAATGTTATATTATTTTCGTTTAATTCCATTTAATATGATATTAATTCTGTTTGATTTATTTTATATAAATATATAAAATGTTTTTATTTTCTATTAAATAAAATGAATTAAACATAATTAATATCATATTATTAATATGATTAATTTTCTTAACATTTGTAACAACATAGCTAAGTATTAGCTAAAATAGTAGCATACAATTATGTCTATAGTAATGTAATTTTTATAATCACAAATCATGTTTTTTTTTTATAAAAACAAATATATTTATATAAGATAAATGAAGATAAATCTTAATAATTACATCAAATAAAAATTAAAAAAACAATACAATGATGTTTTTATGCTTCAAATGGTTCTAGATAAAAAAAAATAGTAAACAGAAATATTTAGTTATGTATTGTAATTTAAATATTGTAGATAAAGTCTACACAATAAAAATTATTTTTATATTTAAAAAAATATATAATAACAAAGTTGTAAAAAAAGGGGACCGAAAATGTAAAAAGAAAAAAAAAGAGATAAAAATTGTTATATTTCAAATGGTGTAACGACGTAAATTTCCAACCAAAATTTTAAATTTCAAAAACACATTAATTTTAATAAATAACCATAAAATGCCAAAATGTCAATCCATCAAAACTCATGTTCAAAAGACTGTGTATAAACTTCAGGATCCTCTAAATCATAAAACAATCTCTGGTGTGTATACAATCAAGCCGACGCCTTCCCGTAATCCTGAGAAATACCTGAAACACATAATAGATAACACGGTAAACACAAAGCTTAGTGAGTTTCCTAAAATAACATATAAGACCCCCCCCCCCCCCCCCCCCCGATCAATGTGTCTCAATGGAACCCTTCGATCCCAACTTAGTAAACTCGTAGCAACAATATTCAGTAACAATCACAAGACATAATGTAGAATATTACAATACACATATAAAAACATAAAACGGCTCAATCACATAAAGATACCACTCTTGGTAAGTACAGTGAGAAGACTCACCTCGTAAGTAAGCTAAGTGAATGAATACTCTCACACACGAATCACCAAGTTTAGCCTCCTCCTAATCACATAAGATAATTATATCTAATTAACTCTTTAAATTACACATTTTACTAAGTTACCTCTCTCTCTCTCTCTCTCTCTCTTGGAGTGGGAAAAGACCAATTTACCCCTCCATGGTTTCCCGAAGACAAGGTTGACCAAACCCTAGGTCAACAGAAGTCAAACACGAGTCAACAGTCCATGTTAACCCTACTCGTCGAGTGTACTTATAATACTCGACAAGTCTACTCGCCATCCACAGAATCACTCAAAAGTCTAGCTCAACACGCCTAATTGTTGCACGATCAAAACCATCTAGACAACCCCATCCGACTCGTCGAGTCGGCTCTTTGACTTGGCGAGTCCATTCAGACCGATATCTCATTCAGTCGTTTTCAGGGCAGAGAACCTTCCCAAACTCTATATCTACACTCCTAATGCTCATTAATCATGTAAAGTCACAGGCTTTACATTCATGCATGGCATTTTGAGCTTAAAATGCTAAAACACATCCAAGAAGGGTTTTTCACTGAAGATCACTCTTATAGTTGGATAAAGCAGGGACTTTTGGACTCTAGAGACCTCACATGGTCCAGATCTGAAGTTCAACCCTCTTAATGAGCATGAAACACTCAAGGTCCTCATATTTGGGTGGAAAAACTCTAGATTCACAAAATCATGAGATCTATACAAAATAATGAGAAAGGTGCAAGCTTTATACCTTTCCCAGAAGCTTTGAAGTGAAACAACCTCAGATTTAGCAGCACCCTCTTGTCCATTGGCTTGGAAATCTTCTTTTCTCTTCATAAGATGCACCAAACACTCACAATTAGCAAAGCACTCTCTCTTTCTCTCTCTCTCTCTCTCTCTCTCTCTCTCTCTCTCTCTAAGCGCACAGGTCGTTTAGGGTTTGCTCTCAAGGAAGGATAGCCGTGAATGAGGCTATAAGTGCCTTTAAATACGCCCCAAACTCGGGGATTTAAGGTTTCTTATCCCAACACCTACTCGGCGAGTTGGCTCCTCGGACTCGTCGAGTAGGTTATTAAACCCATGTGACACATCGCGACTCTACTCGATGAGTTGGGGAATCGACTCGTCGAGTAGCTTAAGAAATAAATTAATTAATAAATAACAAATAATATATATGGAGGTACGGATGTTACAATCCCCCCCCCCCACTAGAATTAGACTTCGCCCCCGAAGTTATGATCTGAAAATAACTCTGGATACTGCTCTCGCATCTCGGACTTCGATTCCCACGTCAACTCGGACCCTCTTCGATGTTGCCACTGGACCTAAAGCAGGGGTACCTCTTTGTTCCTCAAAACCTTCACCTTCCGATCCATGATCGTAATCGGTCACTCAATGTAATTCAGGCTCACATCCACCTGAATATCCTCTAGTGGTACCACTGTCATCTCATCGGTTATGCACTTCCTCAGTCGAGACACCTGGATGGTGTTATGAATCTGACTCAACTCCGCAGGTAGCTCCAAACGGTATGCTACCCTATCCACCCTAGCGGTCACCCTGAAAGGATCGATGTATCGGGGCCCAAGCTTGCCGCGTTTCCTGAATCGGATCACTCCTTTCCAAGGGGATACCTTTAGGAGTACAAAATCTCCGACCTGGAACTCCAGCTCGGATCGTCGCCTATCAGCATAACTCTTCTGGCGACTCTTGGCGGTTAGTAACCTCTGTGTGACCTGCTGTATCTGCTCAATCCTCTTTTGCACTATCTCAGTGCCACCCATCACTCGCTGACCCACCTCTCCCCAACAAATGTGAGGCCGACACTTTCTCCCATAAAGAAGCTCGAAGGGAGGCATACCAATACTCGAATGATAGTTGTTGTAATAAAACTCATCCAAAGGTAAATAAGTGTCCCAACTTCCTATGAAATCCATAACACATGCATACATCATGTCCTCAAGCGTCCAAATCATCTGCTCGCTTTCCCCATCTATCTGCGGATGGTATGCAGTACTGAAGTTTAACCGGGTACCCAACTCCACATGAAATTTCTTCCAGAATCTGGAAGTGAAACACATGTCTCGATCTGACACTACCAAGGTCGGCACTCCATGTCGAGCTACCACCTCCCTCACATAAATCTCGGCTAATCTCTCTATAGTAGAGCTCTCGCTAATGGCGAGGAAATGAGCGCTCTTCGTCAGCCGGTCTACAATCACCCAAATTGCATCAACTCCACACGCAATCCTCAACAAATTGGTGATAAAGTCCATGGAAATATGTTCCCACTTCCATTAGGGAATCTCCAGAGGCTGCAATGGACCATGAGGACGCTGGTGCTCGGCCTTAACCTGACGACAGGTCAAGCACCTCTCAACTACCCATGCCACGTCCCTCTTCATACATGGCCACCAATAATCTCTCTACAGGTCCAAGTACATCTTAGTGGCTCCCAGATGGATCGAGAATCTCGATCGATGTGCCTCCTCCATCAAAATACGGTGAACTCCACCAGTATATGGCACCCAAATCCGCCCCAGGAAAGTCATAAGCCCTAGACTATCAGGCAAAAACTCAGACACTTGCCCAATCACTCGCTCCCTATTGCGATTCTCCAGTCTTATGGTCTCCACCTGCGCCTCTCGAATGGTATCGAAGTCATCACTATCATCCTCATACACACATCTTGGATCGGAGCACTCTCTGCTCTACGGCTCAAGGCGTCGGCTACCACGTTAGCCTTGCCCGGATGGTACAAGATCTCGCAGTTATAATCTTTCACCACATCCAACCACCTCCTCTATCTCATATTTAGGTTGGGCAGATCCATGAGATACTTTATGCTCATGTGGTTTGTATAGATGGTACAACTAACGCCATAAAGATAATGGTGCCAAATATTGAAGGCAAACACCATCACACATAACTCCAAATCATGTGCGGGATACCTCGTCTCGTGAGGCTTCAGCTGCCTCAACGCATATGCAATCACGTGACCCCTCTGCATCAATACTACACCCATCCCTGAGATAGACGCATCACAATAGACTACAAAGTCCTCAACTCCCTCCGGAAGGGATAACACTGGAGCTTCGCACAATATCTGGCGAAGGGTCTTGAAAGATGTCTGCTGCTCAGGCCCCTAAACAAAAGTAACGCCCTTTCGGGTCAACTTGGTGAGAAGAACCGCAATCTTGGAGAAATCCTAGATAAATCTCAGATAGTAGCCGACCAATCCCAGAAAACCCCGGATCTCGGATGGGGATCTCGGCACCTCCCATCACATAAGTACCACAATCTTGGCCGGATCGACCAATATCCCGCTCTGATTAACAAGATGTCTCAGAAACTGGACCTCTCGTAGCCAGAAATCACACTTGGAGAATTTGGCATATAGCCTCTCCGACCTCAAAACCCCAAGAACCTCTTGTAGATGCTCATTGTGCTGCTCCCTAGATCTCAAATACACTAACATATCATCAATGAACACAATCACCAACTGATCCAAGATAGACCTACACACCCGGTTCATGAGATCCATGAACGTCGTCAGTGCATTGGTGAGTCCAAAATGCATCACCACGAACTCGTAATGCCCATAACGAGTTATAAAGGTCATCTTCTGAATATCCTCCGCACACACTCTCATCTGGTGATATCCGGATCTCAAATCAATCTTGGAGAACCAGGATCCCTACTGCAGCTGATCGAATAGATCGTCAATCCTCGGAAGTGAGCAACGGTTCTTGATCGTTAACTTGCTCAACTCCCGGTAATCAATGCACAACCGGTGTGAACCATCATTTTTCTTGACAAAAAGGATCGGCGCTCCCCATGGCGAGCTACTCGGTCGAATAAATCCCTTTCCCAGCAGCTCCTGAAGCTGTAAGGATAACTCATGCATCTCTGGCGGTGCAAGGTGATAGGCACCGCCCCCGAAACCAAATCAATCTGAAACTCCACTTGCCTCTTGGGAGGCACACCAGGTAAATCCTCATGGAAAACATTAGGGAACTCGCATATTATTGGAACCTCTGATACAGAACTCGGCTTCTCTGACATAGTCTGCGAATCCATCACATATGCCAGGAATCCCATACAACCCTGCTGTAAACTCTGCCTTGCCCTAGAGGTAGAGCAGAAAGCTTACCCAGATCTGGTACCCTCGCCATACAGTGTAAACACTCCCCCACTAGGGTCTCGTATAGTCACCAACTAGCGCTCGCAGTCGATCACTGCTCCAAAATGGCTCAACCAATCCATGCCCACGATGACACAGACATCACCCATCGCGATCGGTACCAGGTCAATCAGAAACTAGACAACAAAAATCTCTAGCACGCATCCTTGGAATACCTCGGTAGCAAAAACCTCATGCTCATATGCTATAGAAACCCTCAGAGGTCGACTTAACGCCTCATGCTAGTTGCGAATGTGACGACTAAAGGCTATGGATATGAAGGATCGATTTGTACCCAAGTCAAATAACACTAAAGCAGGTACAATACTCACAAGAAATGTACCTAAATATAGCACAGGATAAACATAAAAAGAAGCGCATAATGAATAAATAAATAAAATGAAAAATACATACTAGCCACAACATCAGGTGCTGCGCAGACCTCCTCCGCTGTCAACTGGAAAGCTCTCCCACGAGCCTTCGGAACCTTGGCCTTCACCGACCTAAGATCAGTAACATGTAATGCAACAGGAGTGGAATCCTGGGCTGATCCCTGAACAAGATGAGGGCACTCGGCCTTCCGATGGCCGGTCTGATTGTAGTGGAAACTGACTGCAAAACCCTTGGGGCAATCCTTCGCCATATGCCCCTCCTTGCCACATTTGTAGAAAATCCCTGCCCAGAAAGATCCCTCGTGACTCTTACAGCACTTGCCACAAGTGTGACCCTTCTGGCCTCCTGATCTTGGATCAGCGGGCTTAGCCCGCTTGGCTGCCGACTGCAACTGCGCTGGCCGCCGGTCTCTCCCCTGAGACTCTGCGTCCTCCCTCGCCTGAGTCTCCAACTCGATCTCCGCCCTCCTGGCATTTTCCTGGAGCTCAACAAATGTACGGTAAGATGAGTTCACCATGAACTCCCGAATATCCCTCCTCATAATGCTCAAGTACCGACTCCCAGGTTTCTAATTCACAAATACTCTATATCTCACGAATCACATACTACCTTCTCAGAATACCCCCCTTTTAAGCTCATCTAAGTATCTCTTCCTAGATCATTTCCCGGATTAGAACTCCGCATATACTCAAACAATAACAGCTAACATTGATCAAGGCATCTCTTAGGCTAAGGCATCATAGATCAGGCAACTATAGCCCTAAAATATGAAATACCTAGCTTACCCTCTAGCATGAAATTTTGTAAAATATCTCATAAATATCACGTAATACAACACCTACAAGTTGCGAGCCTGCTAGTGTTCCAATGCACTGTCTAGAATAGTCCGTGGTTGTCATCCATACTCTGCTAGATGACGGGTCCATCATTTGGGTAAAAGGTTTCTCTCATTGTTCACCTCTCACCTTGATCTCATGGTCTATATCACCTCTCATCTCATCATCCGACTCATATTTCATCTACCCATATTTTTCCCAATATATTTTGTAGATATAAAATACATATACAGTTTAATTCATTTGAAGCATGTATAAAATTGTTCATCCAACATAGACAGTAAGTATTCAGATAATATGCACGCATATCACGTAATTTATATATAAAATACTTCGTATGTATGTGTAAGATGAAAGTAACTATGCAATCACCTGATAAGGTGGTGACGCGGTTCTCGGACAACACTTCGTTTACTTTAAAACAATTTTCTTCGACAAAACCTAATACCATTGCCACTAGAGTTTAGTCTAATGTTTTACCGAGACTAATTAATAGTGTACCTATTATTACTATAATATACGCGTTAAATAATACTCTTCACCCACTATGTACAGACATGGGCCAGACATGAAACACTGGAGGTCATGATCATTTTGGCATATAACACTTCTGAATCCAGCAACCCAAGCGGCCCTCCAAACCAGATTCCCCGTACCGCGAGTGGTTAAAAAAATATTACAACAACACTTATATAACCCATAATAATATCTCACATAACTACCATAAGGTCCTAATAACGTTACTATAATTCAGTAAAAGCTATATTAAAAATAGCATATGCGTAGCTCAGTTACAACAGGTTTTCTCGAAAACCGGGCTTCATTTGAAGCAGCATTTCCGAACCGAAAGACCCTTTTTCTTGGGACTCCGGGAGCCTCGTGGCTTCCTTCGGGTGCTAGGGGTTTACCTAGGCTTAGGGTGGGGGTGGGGGGGTTTAGGGGGCTTAGAGAGAGAAAGAGAGGGTGAAAGGTGTGAGAAATATGAATGATTCACCCTTTATTTATAAAGGTTTTATCGTAGAGTAGTCTCTAAGCTTCATCTGTATCTTCCGCGTACGAGCTCTGTTTTCTACGTTCTTTATATCCACACGTTGGTATTTACAAGTACTACAACTTTCATTTATACCTCGTCGGCTAATTCTCATTGTAGCTTAGATTTACAAAACTGTATCGAATTCGCCGAGCTTGAAAAGTAGAGACTAAGTTTCATCCATATCTTTCTCATATGAGCTCTATTATCGACGTTCTTTATATCCACACTTTGGTATTTACGAGTACTACAACTTTCATTTCAACCTTGTCTGCCAATTCTTATTCTCATATTTACAAATCTGCATCGAATTCGACGCGCTTGAAGAGTAGAGACTAAGCTTCGTCCATATTTTTCGCATACGAGCTCCGTTTTCGATTGTCTTTTTATCGTTTAAATCCTATTAATGATATCTTCATTTACCGTTTAGAATATTTTGGCTAAAAATTGACCGATCTAAAATACAAGTTTCCAGGATGTTTACTTTTATGCTAAATGTTAGAAAAATCATAACTTCCTCATATGAAGTCAGATTTGGACGTTCTTTTTATGCACACTCTCGGTTTAACATATACTATGACTTTCGTTTAGATCTTTAAGGCTAGAAAGTATTTTATCGTAATTCACTTTTTATGATTCCCGGTGTCGTGCCGGTTTTGCCGTAAAACTTCGAAGGCTCATAACTTCTTCGTTATAACTCGAATTTCGGCGTTCGTTATATGTACGGAACCCTTGTGACATATACTATAACTAATATTCTATTAAAAGTCATTTTTCATGCTTACTATCTCTAAATTGACTAGCCCGAATCTACAAGCGTTACAATATATTTCTTTGGTTATTTATCATCTTCTTCCATATATTTGCATGGGAATATCATATTGATATGAAGTCATGAAACTGTTTAGGGGGTGTTTGAGATTGTTTTTTAACCTAAAAATTCATTTTCAATAAAAGAAATATTGTCTTATAGTTTTTTACAAAAGACAGTTTTAAAATGGACAAAATTGCAAGTTTGGTCCCTGTGGTATGTCAAAAATTGGATGTTTGGTCCAAAAAGTTTTGGGGTTGCACCGGTGGACCAAAAGCTTTGATTTGTTGTGGAATTGGTCCAAAGTCTTAACAGCCGTTTATGCCATCCGTCTGTGTGAGGGTATTTTTATCAATTCACGCCCATTCTTTTAATATCTTATTAAATTAAACTCCCCTTACGTCTACTCCCCCTATTAATAGATTGAACGTGTGTTCCATCTTTTCCCTAATCGATATCTCCTCCTGCTAAAATCAAAATCGTGTCTTCCAAACTCAAATTCAACAATGGTGAGGTGTTTTTGTGGTCAAATGGCGATAGTGCGAACGGCTTGGACTGATAAGAACCCTGGTCGACGTTTTTGGGATGCCCTAAAGAGGTTAGTATTCATGTGGATGGTTATGAAGATTTTTCACCGATCACTCAATTTCTTCTTATAGTTTGCTAGGATTCGACATGTGGGTTTGTGGGATGGATCGACCCTCAAATGTGTGAACGATCAAAATCAATAATACATGGGTTACTGAGATCAATCAACAAGCTAAAGACTGAAGTTGGAAAATTAAAGGAAGAAAATCAAATGTTCATGTATGATATTGGAAAAATAAAGGAAGAAAAATCAAAACTAACGTTGTACATGATATGTAGCTGGGTTTTTTTGGGTTTGTCTTTTTTCTGATGAAGTAGTTCGTCCATGTTTTAGTGGTTTATTTTGTGGTAGATTTAGGAAGATTGCTATGTTTGTGAATGTACTCTTTTAGACACGCAAGTGAATGCATTGTTTTGGTTAGTGGGTAATGAAGTTATTTGTTTCAAACATCTAAATATTTTGGTTCAACTAGACATAACAGTGATGGGACAAACTGTTAATGCTTAACATAACCAAATAGTAACATAAAGATGCTAAAAAGTAAAGGACAATGATGCATAAACAAAAGAACATCCAAAGTAAATAACAATTGTTTGCACATACCAAATTCTTGTTACATGACCAAAAAAAACATCATTCTAAACAGAGGGTAAAGTTTTCCAAATTATCAAAACCATAAAACAGACAGCCGAAATAACATCACAATAGTTCCCAAAAGTAACACATTACACAGTCTTAATCCAACAAGACAACACATCAATTTCCTCTTTGCCCCTTACATGTTCTTGCATTATGTCCCTTGTTTTTACACTTGCTACAAGTGACAGTAATGAACTTTCTTGTGAGTTTTCCACTGCCCCCTGGACCATGACCATCTATACCACTAGCACCAATTGTTTGACTTTGACTTTGAGTTTGGCTCTGACTTTGAGCCATAATTTGAGATTTTTCCTCCATGGATCTTTACCTCTTCTTCTTGGGCCTACCAGGCTGATTACGATGTGGAGGAGGGTAATCTTCATAGGACAATCACTAACAGGCCACATGATACGACCTTTGATTGGTTCTACCTTGTAGGAATAAGCCTCTTTCCAGGTTTCAAGCCAATGCACCTTGTGTACATAAGTGTAAAGTTCACCGACCTCCTCACCATTGTCAGCTTTATCAAACAGGACTGCAATTACATGCCTACAAGGAATTCCTGTTAATTCCCATTTCCTACAGCTACATACCCTTTGGCCCATGTGAACAACATGTTGATCTTGCCATGGTCCTTGTACTTCATACTTGTCTGAGGAATTCCACCTGGCTATGTAGTTAGAAGCATTTGTTGTGTTTGTTTCCATGATCTTTGTTGCTATTGGAGTCAATGGACCTACACACTTCTGTTGAACCTTTATCACATTGCAAATCCTCTTCATCATGTACTCCCGAATGTACTCTAAGCATGTGATTATTGGTTTATCCCTACCTTCTATCAGTTTACTGTTAAAAACTTCACATAGGTTATTCAAAATTGTGTCTATGATTGGTCTACCTGCAAGACAATTGTAATTTAGAACAACATACAGTAAATATGTGTAAATTAGCACTGAATTGAGAGTTGTCTACCTGTGAAATAGCTTCTATCCCAGTGTTGTGGTGGGATCTTCTTCAACCATTCATAAGCTTCTATGTCATATTCACTAAGATCTTTCATCAAACGATTGAATTCTTGCACTGTTGTTGCTTTGGCACAGTTCCATAACCTATCTTTGTACTAAGTAGTTCTCCATCTCTTCCTCATGTTTTCATATATATGTTTAAGATAAAATCTGTGTTCAGCAACTGGGAACAACTGTGCAATGGCTGGAATTAATCCCTACAAAGTCATTAAACTGTGGTTAGTATAATACAAGTGTAATAAGAAAACTAAAATACATCAAGGAAATCTATTACCTTTTGTCTTTCACTTATGAAAGTGAAGTTTGAAAGTTGTGACAGGTCTAAATCATCTCCCAGGTACTCTAGAAACCATTTCCAACTTTGTGTGTTCTCAAACTCAACAATGACGTATACTAATGGGTATATACCATTGTTAGAATCTAAGCCAACTACAGTCAAGATCTGCACTGGGTAAGCTCCTTTCATGAAGGCCCCATCTAAACCAATAAAATCCCTTAAGCATTATTTGAAACCTTTTTTCATTCCACCTAAGCAAATATAAATTCTCTGAAAAAATCTTGAAGTTGAATTTACAAGATTTGGTTGTTGAACCAGTTCCAGTTTCATAGTTGTGTCAGGATTTGTGGACTGCAACTCTAATATGTAATCTCTCAGCACATCATATTGTTTTGTGTAATATCCCATCACATGTTTTTTGGTATCTGCTATAGCCCTAAATATCTTGTCTTTGGAGAAGCTCACCTGATATCTTTTCTGAAGTACTTCTTGTACAACATTGATTGGCATAGTTGGGTTAGATTCCACTAGATCCATAATCTGTTTAGAGAGGAAGTTTGTTGTGGCCGTTCTTACCTTTCTTGTTTTGAGGCATGAATGTTCAGGTTGGTAGGTTTTCACACACCAACTTTCTTCCTCACTTTTCCTAGATGCTTGTAAAACCCACTGACAAGACAGTTCAGTACTTGTCTTTGTCTTTTTACTTTTGCCTTTACTTTTCTTCCCAATGGTAGGTCCATCCACTTGCCCCTCATCGAATACTACTTTTCCTTTGCATGTGTCCCGCAACCTAACTTTATCATTTTTCTTAATAAAAAGATTCTTCATGGTTTCCAAGGCATGATGGGCAATTTTGTCTTTCAACTCTTTTTTACTTTTATATTTTTGTCCTATATGAAATGTTGATTGATGTACTTCTCCTAAAGAACACCTTTTTCCTTACCTAGTTCTTTAATAACCTATCTTCTCTTCTTGCCCATCTCAAAATCATCATTTGCTGAATCCTATTCATCATTATCAATAACATCCAACTCCATATCTTCATGCTCCTGATATCTATCTTTCTCCATGTTATTCCTTAGTCTTTTCTCAAAAAACTCTAATTCATTGTCAATGCTCATGTGGAAATCCCTCATATCCACTTCAACTTCAGGAATGATATTCACCTCATCCATCCAATCACTATCCTCACTGTCATCTTCCTCATCACAGTGACTACCCTTTCCCCTATCAGATATGCTCCCATATTCTCCATCAAATTTGCTCCCATCATCATGCTCTATTTCAGTCTCCATGTAATCATCCATGTAGTTGTCTATGTAATTATCCATGTAATTATCGAAGTTATCTTCCATGGTAGCCTCATGTCCATGATCTAGTTCCACTTCATCTTGTGCATTTTCTTATACTTCTACTTCATCTTGAACATGTTCTTCCACTTCTACTTGTACGTGTTCATGAACATCTGCATTTGCTTGTAATATCTTTTGATACAAACCGATATCAAATTCTGTAGCTGCCTCCATAAAGTCATTGACAATATGCTCTTTTTGTCTATCATGAACCTCGACATGTAATGGTTGTACCTTAACCTCAACAGGGGATGATCTAGGTGCGCTTGGTAAATCTTATACCTCAGCTGTGGGGTTTTTATTATCATCATTTTCATCTATTTCATCCATTTGTACAATATTTACCTTCCTAACAGGTTTAGGATTCATAAAGTAGGTAAGTAACTTTGTCTCACCATGTTCAGTATATACCCTCATGATTTTGTGATCACGCACATATTGGGAAAAAGTTCGTAAATCATCATCATTGCCTAAGGGTTTAAGACTAAAGTGGAAGTCTCCACCAGGCACAAGGAAGTGATAGTAAATCACAGGAGGAACACCGTACCTGGACCCTTTCATGATAATATCCAACTCATGAACTGAAAACGTCTCTATATTCACCATGTCAACATAGTTCACACTCCCGTCAATGTATTGAACATCAAGAAACTTGGTGAACTCACCTCTATGGTATAGTTTGATGGTAAATAATGTTAGGTGCCCATCTTTAAGCCAACAACAAAAATAAGTTCAGAAGCATGATTTCACGTACAAAAGAAGTAATGTACAGAGAAATTACAAAATCCTTACCATAAGCCACCTTTGCGTTGAACAGTTTGTCTAAGAGCAATATATTCCACATTAGTAAGTTCATACACTGAAATAACAGCGATCACAATAAAAAAAAACTCAACTTGGAGATTAGGGCTTCTAGGTAACGAACGAAGATGAAAGTGACAGGAGAGTCAATCGATGAAATGCACAGAGGATTTGGTTGTAGGTATCAATTAATTAGGATGATGAGGTTTAATTTAATAAGATATTAAAAGAATGGGCGTGAATTGACAAAAATACCCTCACACAGACGGAGGGCATAAACAGCTGTTAAGCCTTTGGACCAATTCCACAACGAATCAAAGCTTTTGGACCACCGGTGCAACCACAAAACTTTTTGAACCAAACATCCAATTTTTGACATACCACAGGGACCAAACTTGCAATTTTGTCTCTTAAAATGTGTTTGAATTATCAGGGAGCAAATACTAAAAAGCTAAAAGTTAGGCTTTTAAAATCAGGGTTATCTACAAAAAAGTCACAATTTTATTTCAAAAGTTTCAATAAAATCCTAAATTTTTTTTTTTAAACAAGAAAGTCAAAATATTTTGATGTTTTACCTAAATTAACGAAAAAATCATTTTTTATATTTGAACAGCAAATGATAGATTATATTATTTTTTCAAAATATTGTGATTTTTCTGTTCAAAAATTTATTTTAGTACTTTATTTAAACTTCTCAAAAAAAAATTGAGACTTTTCTATAAATATCCTTAAAAATCACTCCTTTTTTTTCTTATAAAAAATCATTGGAATTTTAGAATTATCAACACATTTTCAAACTTTTAACTTTTTATAAAAGCTAATCTCAAACACCCTGTTGTTTGTTTAACGTTGTATTTAGGAAGAAATGGTAACAATGAAAACGAGGAGAAACTGCATAAAGTTTTAACGCCTAGTACTTTAAAAACGATCAAAGTCACCAGTTTATTACTACTCGAACGAAAAATCTAGGCACGTCCCAAAATAACGAAAAATCTAAACCACGAAGCTTCGCCATTCAATATTCATATAAGAAAATAGTATTTTAATTCTAGACGTCTTAAAAATAGATATATTTATATTTCGAAGAATCGTTGCCTTTCATTCAAAACATATAAGAAAATCCTCTGCAACAAAACGATCAAATCCCAAAAATGGGCGCCGACGAGAGAAATAGCACGATACATCCGCCGGCAGCGGAAGTGGTGGTGGTGATGGTGCCCTTCGTAGGTCATGGTCATCTCAACCAGCTGCTACACCTATCCCGCATTATATCCAGCTACAAGATCCCCGTCCACTTCGCAACAACCACCACCCATATCCGACAAGTGCGCTCCCGCTTCCACGATTTCAGTTCACACTCCGCCGCCTCCAACTTCATCCACTCCCACGGATTCCCAACACCTCCCTTCTCTTCTCCTCCACCCAACCCTTCCAACCGGTTTCCTACTCACCTACAACCGGCCATTGATTCATCCCTCCATCTCCGCCGCCCAGTTACCGAGCTCATACGTTCTCTCTCTAGCACCACCAAGAGAGTCGCCGTCGTCCATGATTCCCTGATGTTGTACGTTGTTCAAGACGTAAAATCTATACCAAACGCCGTGACTTACATCTTCAATCCGGTCTCAGCTTTTGACACTTTTTGGGGAGCCTGGGAGAGAAGGAGCAGACCCTTCCCGGTGGACCCGGGAATGCTAAAACGGCTGCCGTCTGATGATGGATGTTTCTCGCCGGAGTTTATAGACTTTCTGAATCTTCAAATCATAGCCCAGGACGGTTCACATGTCGGAGAGTTATACGATTCATCAAGAGCCATCGAAGGTGAATATCTTGAATATTTAGAGAGAGAAGAGATTAATGGCAAGAAGAAGTTTTGGGCAATAGGGCCGTTAATTAATCATGTGGACAAATCAACTTTTAAGGTTTCACATAACCGTCACAAATGCTTGCAATGGCTGGACATGATGCCTCCTAGTTCCGTCGTGTATGTGTCTTTTGGGACAACAACAACCTTCACCGACGAACAAATTACAGAGCTGGCTATTGGGTTAGAGAGAAGCCAGCAGAGGTTTATCTGGGTGGCACGAGCGGCGGACAAAGGGGATGTGTTTGGTGAGGAGGCTAAAATGGTGGATTTGCCGGAAGGGTTTGAAGAGCGGGTGGAAGGACGGGGTCTGGTGGTGCGTGAGTGGGCACCGCAAATGGAGATTTTGGGACATGTCGCGACCGGTGCGTTCATGACTCATTGTGGATGGAACTCATGTACAGAGAGTATATCAAGGGGAGTGCCAATGGCTACTTGGCCGATGCATTCTGATCAGCCACGAAATGCATTTTTGATAACTGATGTTCTTCGGATTGGGTTGGTGGTGAACGATTGGGAACATAGAGATGAGTTGGTGAAGTCGGAGGTGGTGGAGGATGTTGTTAGGAGATTAATGGATTCCAAGGAAGGGGAGGAGGTGAGGAAGAGGGCGGCGGAATTGGCGGACAAAGTGCAGAAGTCGGTGGAGGAGAGCGGTGAATCTCGTAAAGAGATTGATTCGTTCATTTCTCACATCACTCGGCAATACCAATAGGTTCAAATGTTTTATCGTTTCGCCAAATATGAGCTCGGTAATGTATTAATATATTTTTATATACAATCTCTCTCTCTCTCTCTCTCTCTCTCTCTCTCTCTCTCTCTCTCTCTCTCTCTCTCTCTCTCTCTCTCTCTCTCTCTCTCTCTCTCTCTCTCTCTCTCTCTCTCTCTCTCTCTCTCTCTCTCTCTCTCTCTCTCTCTCTCTCTCTCTCTCTCTCTCTCTCTCTCTCTCTCTCTCAATGTTTTTCATTGATTATTTTTAAACCATTTAATTAGTTTCGCTGATGTTAACATAACAAAAATAAACTACAAATACTTTTATGTTATTGTCACTATCATCATCTAATATATCGTTCTAATCTTCATCTCTCCCTTATACTATTGTCGTCTCAGAAATTAGATTGAGAAATCGTTGGTGGTTATGCAGATCGTCTTTCCAAATTAAATAACTTATTGATGTTCGTGGTCTGTTACTATTCTTGGATTTGATATTTACGGTAATCAAATGTTATCAATTTCTCTTAAAAAACGAGTAAACGATGTCAATAAGTTTGAAACGAACTCCTTTTAATGTTCGTGTTCTGTTACTATTTATTTTGATTTCTTGGTTTCAGTCATCCGAAATACAATCGATTGTAATTGTTTCTTTACGCAATTGATCTATAAGTTTGAAACGAACTCCTTTTAATCCATGTAGTAGCCAATTTTGAAAATCAAAATTGTATTATGTGTTAAATTAATCTTCCCTGAACCGATTCAGTCCTATTTCTCATACATCTTTCTTGATTTTGTATAATGACTGCTTCATCTCTGTCTATTGGGTTTCAGTCGGTTGAAATTCAATCCTTTTTTATAGGTGAATCGCTATGTTGATCAAGTTTATTATTATCAATTTATTATAAGTTTAAATAACAAAATATGTTGATAAAGTCTATTATTGTCGATTTGTTATAAGTTTAAATAACAAGCTATGTTGATCAAGTTTATTTTTGTTAAGTTGTTTTAAATTTATAAGTAATCTCATTAATCTTTGGCTTAAGCCACTTAGTTTGTTATTCCACAAACAAAATTTTATAACAATAAATTTTTTTATTGTTCGTAACAAACTATGTTGACCAAGTCTATTATTGTCGATTTGTTATAAGTTTAAATAACAAACTATGTTGACCAAGTCTATTATTGTCAATTTGTTTTAAGTTTAAAGGCAATCTCCTTAATCTTTGGCTTAACCCACTGAGTTTGTTATTCTACAAACAAGATTTTATAACAATAATTTTTTTTTATTCGTAACAAATTATGTTGACCAAATCTATTATTGTCGATTTGTTTTAAATTTAAATAACAAACTATGTTAACCAAGTCTATTATTGTCAGTTTGTTTTAAGTTTAAATGTAATCTCCTTAATCTTTGGCTTAAGCCACTGAGTTTGTTATTCCACAAACAAGATTTTATAACAACATTTTTTTTCGTAACAATGTATGTTGACCAAATCTATTATTGCCAATTTGGTTTAAGTTTAAATAACAAGCTATATTGACCATGTCTATTATCGTCAATTTGTTTTAAGTTTAAAGGTAATCTCCTTAATCTTTGGTTTTAGCCAGTGAGTTTATCATTCCACAAACAAGATTTTATAACAATAATTTTTTTTAATTTTCCTAACAAACTATGTTGACCAAGTCTATTATTATCATTCCAATTATACCGTCAATCATAAACAATTTCTAAAATAATTATATACATATTTATCAGGTTTCAATATATAGAATCCAAACATTTATGATTTAAATTTTTTAATAAGGAAATATAATCTTTAAATTTTTTCAAAATCATGCACCCTTATCAATTTAGAAACCATCATTTAATTTAATCTTATTAAAAAAGGATTTAATTCATCTATTTTTGATACATATTTTCTTTTATATTAAAAGCACGGCACATGTTTTCCAATTATATATCTATATTTGTTAACTAATTTTAATTTGTTATTATCTTCACCAATATCTTGTAATTTCATTCTTTGTATAATCATTTTTTATGTTATGTTATGATATCAATTTATGTATTTACTATTCTCTCAAACTTTATGGTATTCATATACAACATATACGAATACCAACAATGAAAGAACCAAATCAAAAACATCACCATACCCACCATTGTCGGACATCACAAACGGTAAAATTTTAATTTAATATTTTCATTAGATGTTCAATACATTTTATTGATTTTCCTTTTATGTAATATATTCCCTTTAAATTTCATATTTAATGTCTAATATATTTTCATTTCATCCACCTTTATATTACTTTTTTTAAGAAAGTAACTTCTACATCCCCACTAATTGTCGAGTTATTTATTAAATGTCCGGAATTACATTCAAACTCATCATCCCATAACGTCCTACGACCGAATTTGCAACCTACAATAATTTCATTAATGTCACCACTTTCACAAATGTATAGGAAAGATATGTTAAATGATCTTAATTTTTTTTATGACATTTTGTTTCTTTTTTGGATATGTTGTTCCATATAATAAAATACTTTTGAAGCAATACCAAGCCCATATGAATCTTGAGTGGTGTAATCAGCTTGAATCGATAAAGTACATTTTTGAAGTATATTAACAAAGATCCATACATGATCACTGCGTCTTTTAGTGACGCCAAAAATAACAAAAAACAACATAAAGGAAATAACGATCTTGATGAAATTGTTGAATATTACAATTGTCATTATATTTTTGCTTGTAAGGCATGCTGGAGACTTTTTAAGTATGACATTCATTATAGAACACCACCTATTGAAAGGTTGTCGTTTCACCTACAAACAATTATATATCTTGCATGAAGTTGACCCCATCTGATAAAAAAATTCCATTCTGTTTTCAACGTAGACAATTCCTCATATTAGTTTGTTTCGCTATGACCATTAACAAAAGTCAATGACAATCATTATCAAATGTTGGATGATACTTGCGTAGATCTGTCTTTCCTCATGATCAATTATATGTAGTTGTTCCTCGTGTAACAAAAAAAA
Organism: Lactuca saligna; assembly: GCF_052625555.1. Lineage (NCBI taxonomy): Eukaryota > Viridiplantae > Streptophyta > Magnoliopsida > Asterales > Asteraceae > Lactuca > Lactuca saligna. The sequence goes on along the minus strand of NC_136425.1, from coordinate 24,083,135 downwards.
GTTTGAATATACTCATATGTGACGAGGAAGGTCATTCAACAAATAAAACAAAAAACGTTGTCCACAAAGAGGCCCAACAACATTTATAGATATTTATCGATTTCTGTGTTTCTTATTCACATTTGAATAATAACAATAGCCATAAACTTTCTTTTATAATCATTATGCAATATATATAAATGTTTTTAAATTTTTTTAAATGTTCCCCCGCATTTAACGTGATTTATAATCTAGTTTACTTTCTATACAAATAATAACTCTAATTACAACATAAAACTTGTAAAAGAATTTGAAAAAGATATAATTATTTAAAATATAAACTAAAGTAAATTATTTATATAAACAAGTATTTTTTATATAAACATATATTTTTTATTATAAAAAAATATATTTTTACTTTCAAATACATAAAAGTATGTATTTTTTATATAAACATATATTTAAAACGTATGTATATTTTTAAAAATTATAAAAAAATATGTATTTGTACTTTTAAATACTTAAAACTATATATTTTTATGTTTTCAGAGATATAGATAGATTTCTTTAGAAATATAAATATTTATTTTTTTATGTCCATAATGTATAAGTATATTTTTTTAGAAGTATAAGTAAAAAAATTGAAGTAAAAATATGTATTTATACTTCGAAAAATATATTAATATTTCTAATATATATATATATATATATATATATATATATATATATATATATATATATAAAATTCTAAAATCTATAAAAATTCGTATTTAAAGTTCTAAATACGCGAAAAAACTTGTATATAAAAAATAGCATTTAAAAAATATCAATACAATATGGGTTATTAAATATTTTTAGGTATATAAATATATTTTATTGTATAAATTTTATAATAACTTTGGAATTTGTGATAGCTTTGATAGCATGGCAAAGTAGAAAACATTTATAAAGTTTTGGTTCTAACGTACAAAAAAAATGACATTAAGAAAACTCTATTAAAAATATAAAGCAAAACTCAAACATTCATCCACCAAATCAAAACCCACATCCAAACACAACCTCTCCTATCATATTGGTCTTATACGAGAGTTATATTAACCTACTAAACACCCAAAGTTCACCATAAATATCATTCCAACAAACTTTTTTCAATCTTACTTCACATCTGATCCAATTTCCTTCCTCACCCTACTTTCAACAAAATGTTTTTGGATAAAATCCAAAATTAAAACAAAACCTTTTTTTGGTACTTCATCTTTGATGCCAAAACTCCAAACAAAAGCAACCACCCACGTAACCATCGTTAGAATTTGTCACCAAAACGCAATCCGGAAGTAGCAAGATAGGGAATGGGAAATGAAAAATGGTTACTATAGAAAATAAAGAAATCCCATAATGGTGAACACTAGAGGAGGATTACGCTTTAGCATTAGTGTGATGCGGGACATCAAAAAATGAAACTCAAGGAAATAATATGAAGAAACAAGCTTTTGGGGAAGTGGCATCCATCAAATTTCATGCTTTCTTTAAAAAATTATACTGCAATAATGGATATGCTAAGTAGTAAATGGAGAGAATTAAATAAGAGGTGCACCAAGTTCAACGTTGTCTACAACAAGCTATATTCAGAAAAGGAGAGTGGTTTCAACGAATTCGATTTGCTTAAAGTCGTAAAAGTATAATGTTAAGTTGAGATGGGTCGTACGTTTGGGTTTGAGAGATCATGGGAGATGCTGAGAAAAGATCCAAAATGGACTCAAATTCCAACATCAGCGAATGTGCAATCTAAGAGGTCTCAAAATTCAAGTTCGATCGATGTTTCCAACGCATAAACTCACATATACATCAATGCCGACATCGTAAGTACTAGAAAAAACCCTTTAATGACGTACATTACATGCCATCAAGGGGTACAGATGACATGTAAAGTTATGTCATTAAAGCCTCTGTCATAAAGGAAGATGACAAGCATTTGCATGTCATAAGTTTATGACATGCATTTTCGACACACATTGTGTGTCATTAAAGTCCATGTCATAAAGGAAGACGACACACAATTTTGCATGTCATAATTTGAAGTGTTTTAAGTATATATATAATCTTAATAGATTTATAGTTTTTAAATGACAAAAGTGCAAAAATGATCCTTGTGGTTTTTCGATTTATTTGGGTAAGGTCCAAAAAATAATTTTCTAGCAAAAAGGTCCTTATTTGGTGTTTGAGTTGTGGATTTGGTCCCCGCCTTTAACTTCCATTAGAATCATTATGTTTTCTTCCCCAGGTGCCCTGCATACGAGGGCATTTTCATCTTTTCATTTACAATGCTCATCTATTACCGCACATATAACGATGCCTAAATGATCATGCATTTTCACTTTCTTCCTCATTCAATTGTCATTAAGGTGCTAACCCTAAACCAAGGATTTCCACTCCCAAATCCTTTCCTAAGCTGAGCTGCATTCTGATAGCTTGAACAAAATTAGTGTATTCACTATGGACAATACATCCTACAATGATGGGGTTTGATGCACAAACTTTGTATGTTGAGTGTTACTATATCTTTTGAAACTTAATTTTTTTGAAATTTCAAACAATATGCTAACTAAATTTTGTATTTATTTTAGTTTAGGATAACTAATCATCCTCATTTGTTCAGATTCAGATTGTTTGTTTACATCTTATTTTTTACCTTTTAAAATTGTAATTACCTCTTACTTTTTTAGATATTGAACCAAGTATGAAAAATAAAAAAAAAATGGACGCGTTCCTTATTTGCTCTAAACAACGATCGACAAAATGCATCCTCTTCTTTTATTCCCTTCGCGTCTACTCCTAATCACGTATGGTTCTCTTCACCACCAAGATTCTAACGACGCCACTGTAACGATGCCACCCACCCAAATCGTCGATGATGTTGAACCCCACAATGTCGCTACCGCCGCACGTCCTTTGTCTCCCAATCGTTTTCGGATTCTGCCCAACAGGTATGTTTCTCTTCTTTTGAAAATTGAATTCGGTGCTCTTCTTCTGTTTCTTCCTTCTTCTGAAAATCGAATTCCTTTCTCTTCTTCTGTTTGTGGGGCATGATGAGCATGTCTTACCTCCCTCAAAAACAAGATTTGTCAAAGGATTATTCGACAACAATGACCACTTGAGTAGAACTGAAATAATAATTTGAAATGAGTAATAAAACAACAATTTCATTAAAATTCAATGTATATATAACATGAAATTTACTTCTTTCAAACCAAAATGCATTGTTCTCTCTTCTAGCAAATTAATGTTTTCAATACCGGAGAATTAAGAAGTGTGATACATGTATCAAACATAACAGGTAATACATTGAGATCATCAGTATTGATGAAACAAGCTATGCTTTTTACAAACTATTACATTTGGATTAATTCGTATTTTACAAATCCGTTACAGGCTCCCCTTTTGACCAAAACCATTGGAATTGCTTTATTTTGTAATTTTGTTTGTGATCTGTTATTATATAAATTTATTTATGTTGCATAAAATATGTTAATGGAGCTCATAATCGAAAGTTCTTGATCCTTTGTTAATGAAGGATACAAAACATAAACTTGGTGTCATAGGTTATGTAAATTTGGAGTGACACAGAGGAGGTTGAAAAGATTGGAGATAATGAGGTTTTAGATGAAATTGATGATACCATGATCAAAGAACAAGTGGAAAATGTGTAATTGCCGACTTTAATATGTACCAAATAGGAAGCAACCAGAAGACCTCGTGAAGAAAGAAGAGCTTACCACTTGTGAACATAAATAAATCATCAATATCTAGTTCAAAGTTGGGTGATTTCACATCAATATTGGTGTTTTTTAATGATTTTTGATGTTGTTTTTTTAATGAATTTTGATGTTTTTATGAGTTTTCATGCTCTTTTGGTGAAATTAATCGTTATAGTTTTTAAAGTGGAAAATTTTGAAGTGCAATGTTGTAGTTGAAAGAAATGATAGAGAAGGGTAAAATGGTCATTTTATTATTCAGCACAAAAATTCAGAGGTTCCAACCAAACAAATTCTAAAAATTCATATATTAAAAATTAAAACTCTCTTATAAATTCAGACCTCTTAAAAATTCAGATCTTAAAAATTCGGATCCCGCCAAACAGCCCATTGGGTATATTGATTTAGTTGATATAGATGAGTTTTCAGTGCATGAACTCAACGTTGTGATGGTAGAACTAGGATATATGGCCCCCTAGTAATATATTATCACTTTAGAATTGCCAACGAAGACTTGATTTTTGGCGTTAGAGCTCTAGGTAATGATCAAGATGTATGAGCTAACAAGGTAATCCAAGTGTATAATGAGCATGGCACAAGCAACTTGGTTACATACTTCATGGCACAAGCAACTTGGGTATATTGATTTAGTTGAAGATGTAGCAAATTGATCATATATTTTTGGACATGTAAGTATTTTATTTTGTAATGTTGGATTTGTCGTATTTTATATTTGTAAGATTGCTGGAATTGTCGTTTAGTAATGTTGGATTCGTAATGTTTGATTTTTAATTGACAAAACTGCAAAAATAGTCCCTGCGGCTGCGGTATGCATTTTTTTTGGTTTTAGTCCAAATCCTGACTTTTTCGGATTCGTGGTCCTTTTGGCTATGTTTGTAAGTAATTTTGGTCCCTCGTAAAATTAAAATGACTATAATGCCCTTCTGATATATTTGTTTATATTTTTTCTATTTAATTTAAATGAAAAAGAAAATAAATAATTAATTTGGGCCCACATCTCTCTCTCTCTCTCTCTCATCCTATCATCTTCCTCCTTTCGACTCAAATTTCTTCCTGGAAATTAAAACACACACACACACAACACTTTACAGGAACCTACATACATACCTGCAACTCGAAATATACACACAAAAAACATACTAAATTTTAAAACCTCAACAGTTACAACAAATCAACAAACCAATACCAAAATTATTCAAAAACATTATCGGAGTCAGGGTGAAACCCATTTTTGATATGTCATACAGCTTTCAAACACACTTAGAAATAACTAAACAACTTACAAACACACTCATAAATAACTGAATAGCGAGGGGATAAGAGATAACATGAAGATCTGGGTTTCAGGTGTTGCTTGATAATTTTGGTTGTGATTTCAGCATTGTATGTATCTGGTTCAGCTCTTTATTGAGAGCTCAAAACGGTTTTCTGGGTTAACACTTTAACAAACACACACACACCCCTTTCTCCTCTTGCAAACACCAAAACAACAACAAAATAAAATCTTCTGTGTCTCGTTCGTATACCTCAATCTCACCTTAATCTTGAAATTTAGAAGTGATGTTATAAACAGTATCCAAGTAGAGATTATCGTGCAACGACCAAGAACAACTGGAAACATTAGTCTCTTTCATCTTATCATCATTAACAATGCTAGAATAGAAAGTATTTGATTGAGACTAACCTACCTGAAACAATTTTGTTTCCTGAAAGTTTTCGTCGGGACCTAGTTCATGATCCAAACCGAAATCGGAATTCTCAAGGAGGACACCAGATTGCAAGAGGCAGGAAGACGACAAGCTTGTGCAGTGACCGCGACCTCCTAGAAGAGAGTCTAGTTAAGTGACATGGGCGTCCAATAGGAGAAGATTGAAGACGGCGTCGAGGATCATTTGATGAATTTTTTTCTACCAAAAAATCGTGCGAAAACACATCGAATTTTTTCTACCAAAAAATCGTACGAAAACATATCGATTTCTTGTTTGATTCGTTTACTCTGGATGAACAAACTAGAAGAAGAAGCGTTAGGTTGGAATTCTCAAGTCTAGGGCTAAAGGTAAAGTTGACGATTTGAATTAAGGATTTGAGAGAGAGAGAGAGAGAGAGAGAGAGAGAGAGAGAGAGAGAGAAAGAGAGGCCCCTTGTTATTTTTTTAATTATCAGAATAAATAAATAAGTATTAGATTTAAAAAGAAATGAAAGAAAAATGAAAAATAAATACCCCAAGGTATTATAGTCATTTCACTATTTAGAGGGACTAAAAGCCTAACGAAACTAGCTTAAAAGGACCACTAATCCAAAAAAGTCAGGATTTGAACGAAAACCCCAAAAAAATACATACCACAGGGATCATTTTTGCAATTTTGTCTTTTTAATTTTTAGTTTTAAGAGATTAGGTTTTAAACTTTTAAAGTTATTAAAAATAGTTTTTTTAGCCTAAAACAAAACGGTTTTTTAGCAAAAAAAAATCGAATTTTATGTCTATAACGGGGGGAACGAGGGCGGGACCGGAGCGATGGAGGTAACCGGGGGCTATGTAAACGGGGGATCCGGGGACGGGACCGGGAGCGGGGACAACGACTGATTTTTGGGGCGGAAGCGGGAGCAACTATTTCCGCTCCAGTTTGATCCTGTTACATTCCTAACCGAAAAAAGAGAAAATCAATTTAAAAAAAAAAAAATTGTGCAATCTCTAGTCTAAACTATCAAAATCACACAATTATGACCAGTCAAATGAAATTGTTAGTTGCTGTTCCAAAAAACGAAAAATCTAAACCAAGAAACTTCGTCTTTCATTCTTCATGTAGAATCGTATCTTAATAGAAGTCTTATTCGAAAAGAGATATTTATGTTCCATAGAAACTTGACCTTTCATTCACCACTTATATATAAAAAAAACCTATGCCCACAACTAAACGATCAAAAAACAAAAATGGGCTCCGACGACAGAAATAACACGATAATTACGCCGGCAGCCGATGTGGTAGTGGTGATGGTGCCCTTTGTAGCTCATGGCCATCTCAACCAGCTCATTCACCTTTCCCGCCTTATATCCACCTACAAAATCCCCGTTCACTTCGTAACCACTACCACCCACATCCGCCAAGTGCGCTCCCGCCTCCATGATTACAGTTCAGACTCCGCCGCTTCCAACCTCATCCACTTCCACGAATTCCCAACCCCTCCCTTCACATCTCCTGCTCCCAACCCTTCCAACCGCTTTCCTACCCACCTACAACCTTCCTTCGATTCAGCCATCCATCTCCGCCGCCCAGTCGCCGAACTCATCCTTTCTCTCTCTAGCTCCACCCGGAGAGTCGCCATCGTCCATGACTTTCTGATGTCGTACGTCGTTCAAGACGTGAAAACAATACCAAATGCCGAGTCTTACATCTTCAGACCCATCTCCGCTTTTGACTTCTTCTGGAGAACCTGGGAAAGAATGAACAGACCTTTCCCAGTGGACCCGGAAATGCTAAAACGGCTGCCGTCTAATGATGGATGTTTCTCGCCGGAGTTTATAGACTTTGTGAATCTACATCGTCCCCATGTCGGTTTCCACGTCGGAGAGTTATTCGATTCATCAAGAGCCATTGAAGCTGAATATCTTGAATATTTTGAGAGAGAAGAAATGATTGGCAACAAGAAGCTTTGGGCAATAGGGCCATTAAATCATGTTGAGAAAAGATTTTCAACTGTTTCAAAAGATCTTCACAGCAAATGCATGCAATGGCTGGACATGCAGCCTCCGACCTCTGTCGTTTATGTGTCTTTTGGGACAACAACAACCTTCACCGACGAACAAATTACAGAGCTTGCCATTGGATTAGAGAGAAGCAAGCTGAGATTTATCTGGGTGGTTCGAGCGGCGGACAAAGGGGATGTGTTTGGGGATGAAGCTAAAATGGCGGACTTGCCAGAAGGTTTTGAAGAGCGGGTGAAAGGGCGGGGACTGGTGGTGCGTGGGTGGGCACCGCAGACGGAGATTCTGGGACATGTTGCAACCGGTGGATTCATGACTCATTGTGGATGGAACTCATGTACAGAGAGTATATCAAGGGGAGTGCCAATGGCTACTTGGCCGATGCATTCTGATCAGCCACGAAATGCATTTTTGATAACTGATGTTCTTAGAATTGGGTTGGTGGTGAACGATTGGGAACATAGAGATGAGTTGGTGAAGTCGGTGGTGGTGGAGGATGTTGTTAGGAGATTAATGGATTCCAAGGAAGGGGGGGAGGTGAGGAAGAGGGCGGTGGAATTGGCGGACAAAGTGCAGAGATCGGTGGCGGTGGGTGGTGAATGCGGTGAGGAGATTGATTCGTTCATTTCTCACATCAACAGACATGCATGGATAGCAATAGGTCCATAAAATTTTCTCGTTTCACCAACGACATTGCTGGTAGTGTGTACACCCCCATTGTTGTGGGCAAATTATTGCCGATTATTATAGTAAATAAAATGAAGTACTGGGTCTATAACCAAACACAGTAAATGCATTTGAAACAAGAAGTGAGATTATCATATCAGATGTACTCATGTAAAAAGGATTAAAAGAATTGATTGTTGAATTAGGTTCAGTCATCATGAACCTCTGTTCATCATGTTGGATCGCAGTTTAAATAAGAGAATAACAATAGAGTATGAAGATGATTCTCTTTCATTAATTTACTTCTCAATATGACTCTAACATGCATGCATGAAAGAAACATACCTAACTAAACTAACAAACTAACTTCTCGTAACAGAATACGATAAATTAAAAAGACTAAAATGTCTAACAATTTCTAACCATATAAACGATAGTGATCACTGTCCAACATTTTTTGCCATCCTTAATGGTCTCCTTACCCCCCTTTGCTTAATGATGATGTGGGAATACATCATAGTAAACACATGGTGAACACTAGAGGATACCTCTATGGATAATAATTCTAGTGTGAAGTAAGCAACATCACGTTGGTGACGCACTTTAATTTTGAGTAAGAATACCCGATGACCTAACTTCATTGAGATAAATAAAACATGAATCTTGGTTTAAGTGTAATTTTGGTTTTAGAGAGTGTTTGGCTAATTTTATGAAAAATCATAAGTATTTTTTAACTTATAGTTTATTGTTTATAAGTTGATAAGTTATGAATGTTTTACTTATATTATCGGCATGAGTCATTTTTGGTATAGAACCAATAATAAACCATTTATATCCAAATACAATTTTAATGCCATTTTTGGTATAGAACCAACAATAAGCTATTTATATCCAAATACAATTTTAAACTTATATACCATGGAACCGGTAATAAGCTAAAAAGAAACCTAAATAAGTTTAGTCAGACACCCGCTTAAACAAAAATCTGTAGACGACCGGCGACCAAGGCAAAGGAAGCATCGTCGATTAACTATTTCAGGCGAAAGAAGCACCGTCGGCAACGAAGTATCTCCGGAAAGTATTCTTTCATCTTCTCGTCCCTGCTTTTTTTCAACCCCTTCTTTTCTGATTTTTCCTGTTTGTTTCTATTCATGATATAAGCCGCTATCTTCTTACCGGATTAAGTTTTTTTTTTTTTTTTTACTTAATTTGCTGTTACAAATAGATAAGTACGATTCGACAATGATTTTCGCCAAATAAACGAATGCCTACATCGTCTCTCTCACCCCCTAATCGTCGATTGTGAAACTCAACTCACCCTCACCGTTGACTCGTTGTCCTCTGGCGACCCCTCCGAGCTCCACTGTTTTACCATCTCCCATCAATTTCTGAGTTCAAAAACTTCAGCTTTTAAGGGTTTTTTTTTTTTTTTTTTTTCAGAAAAGAGGTTCACTACAATCTTTCTGAAATCTATTAAGTTGTGATTATAAACTATTAAGTTGTTCAGCTATTAATCAGTTTTGATCATAAGTTGTTAAGCTATTTTGATTATAAGATATTCGTTTTGCTCCTATGAAATCTGATTCCATCAATAGGACCAATTTTTATCTATTTATTATTAAACTGTTAATTTGTGATTCCATCACAGGGACCTCTTTTTCACTTTCTTTATGTAATATTGTAATATATATATATATATATATATATATATATATATATATATATATATATATATATATATATATATATATATATATATATATACACTGTATTAATGTATCACTAATTAAGTTATTTTTCTGTTTCCTTTTTCCTGTTAAGCAATAAACACTTAACTATTAATATGTTTTCCTGTTATCAGTATGTATGTAATTGTATGAATGTGTATGTAATTGTATTGGTATGTATGTAATTATTGTATATGTATGTGCAATGTAGTAATGTGTCGGTGTTAAGTTGTTTTTATGCTAAGCAATAATCACTTAACTACGAAGTTCTTAAGTTGTTCCCCCATATAACTATTAACTAGTATTCATACTACAATGCTATTTATTACTGGATATACAATGTAATCAGTAATGATGAAACAGATATGACGATTGATAAGAGTTAGATTAAGTTGCCAAATTGAAGGTTAGAGGCTTTTAAAGTTGGTCTTAAAAATTTTATGGAGATTGCCAAAAAAACATGTTAATGGTGAAGGAAAAGTGTGTTGTCCCTGCAATAAATGTTTAAATATGTACTTTCAAACGAATTTTGGTTCGTGCCCACATAAATGACAAAGGGTTTGACTCAACATATGATGTTTGGATTTATCACGGTGAAGAGTATCCTGCTTCAGTTTTAAATTGTAGCTTGGATACAAGAAGAAATGCTTCAACAACAAATGAGATGTTTGATGCAATTGATGACATTAATGCAGAGTAAAATACAAATGAAGAAAATTTAGATGACGGGAGTAGTGGTGTAAACTCGGAATATGAAGTATTACTTAATGAGCTTAATACTGAGTTATACCTTGGTTGTAGTTTGATGTCTTCCTTAAACTTTCTAGCAAAATTATTGCATATTAAAGTTACCAATAAATGGACAGATAGTTCGTTTAACCAACTTTTAGAGCTTCTTAGAGTTTCATACCCATCAGAAAACAAGATTCAATTTTCACACTATGATGCTAAGAAAAAGATGAGAAAGATAGGGTTGGGATACCAATCCATCCATGCTTGCAAGAATGATTGTTGTCTATTTTGGAAGGAGAATGAATCTAAGGATACATGTCTGATCTGTAAAGAGAGTAGATGGGTTGACAAAAAAAAATAAAAGGGAAGAAAGTACCAAGGAAAGTGTTGTGCTACTTTCCTTTGACTTCCAGGCTTAAACGAAGGTATAGTTGCATACACACAACAAAAGATATGACTTGGCATATAATTGGGCGTTCAGAAAGAGATATCCATAGTTTGCTGAAGAACCTAGAAACATTCGATTAGGTTTGGTTGACGATGGGTTTAACCCATTTAATGACATATCTAAGCCTTATAATATGTGGTCGGTGATACTGACAACATACAATACACCACCTTGGCTATGTATGAAAGAGTCTTCTTTCATGTTGACTTTGCTAATTCCTAGTCCTAAATCACCTGGGAAATACATGGATGTTTTTTGAGGCCATTGGTGGATGAGTTAAAAATGTTGTGGGATACAGGAGTTCAAACAAAAGACGCATCAACCAACACTGTATTTCGGATGTATGCAGTACTATTATGGACCATCAATGATTTTCCTGCTCGTAGCAATTTGTCTGGATGGATTGGTCAAGGTTATCTTGCATGCCCAACTTGTAATAAAGACACATCTTTATCAAGTGTAATCAACAAGATAGTTTATGTTGGTCATAGGCGATTCTTGGGGAGAAGGCATTCTTGGAGGAAGGACTTGGGGTTCAATGGCCAAATAGAGATAAGAGCTCCTCCGAAGAGATTGAGTAATGTAGAAATATTAGAGCAACTAGATCGCCTCCCGAATAGTATACCGGGAAAACATCCAAGTCTCAGAGGTAAAAAAAGAAGACGTCTTTCTCACGAGCTAAATTGGACAAAAAGAAGTATTTTCTTCGAGCTTGAATATTGGTCTTCTCATGACCTTAAACACAATATAGATGTTATGCATGTCGAGAAAAATGTGTTAGAAAGCTTTTTGAATACTTCACTAGGTGTGAGACCCATGTATTACATGGGTTTAATTAAAAAAAACAAATATAAAATTGTAACAATTTGAAAAGTTTGAATTTATAAGAAAAATGAGAAAAATTTTAATTATTAAAATTAATGAGATTTTAATGTATTGAATACATTACATATATAAACTCTTTCTAATAAATACTTTACATATATATTACCTTACACATTAAATGTAGAATTTTAATTTAATAAAATAAAAAATACAATAAAATGACAAGTGGAAAATAGAAATTTTAAAAATTCTAGAAAATGTCATGTGTGCAAATGAATGAGAAGAGGACATGTGGCAAAAAGAACCTTCATTTATTATAGTAGATTAATGAATGACAAATCGAAAGACACAATTAATGCAAGAAGAGACTTAGAAAACTTGAACATTCGGAGAAACCGGTGGATCCAAGAAGAAGGGAATAAGATTAACAAACCACATCCTCCTTACTCTTTTAAGCATGATGATCGAAAACGTTTTTGTGAATTCATAAAAGAAGTGAGACTACCTGATGGTTTTGAATCAAACCTTAAAAAGAGTTGCAAATGATTCAAATATCATTGGGTTAAAGTCTCATGATTGCCACATTCTCATGCAACGATTGTTACCCGTTGGATTTCGCACATTCTTGGATAAGGATACTTCAACAACAATCATCGAGCTTTGTACTTTCTTTAAAAAAATTGTGCAAGAACCATAGATGTTGAAGATGTGATTAAAGCACAGGATGAGCTAATAAAGATATTATGCAAATTGGAGTTGATTTACACTCCAATATTTTTTGACATAAGGATTCATTTAGTTCTTCATTTACTGGAAGAAGCTATTCTCGGAGGGCCTGTGTTCATGAGATGGATCTATCCATTTGAAAGATACATGAAAAAGTTGAAAAACTATGTCAGAAACAAGGCCAAGCCTGAAGGTTCAACAGCAGAAGGTTATGTTGCTGAGGAAGCATTGACATTCTGCTCCATGTATCTTAAGGATGTGCAAACAAAATTTAATCATCCCGAAAGAAATGAGGATGAAGGCATTCCAAATAGGCAATTATCAATGTTTAAATCACAGTGTTGACCAATTTCAAAAGCAATAATTATGAATCTTTCTCCACAAGATAAGAAAAAATTAGAATGGTTTGTAAGACACTTGTGATGAGATTAAAGACTATCAATCGTAAGTATTTTACTGTTTCCTGTATTTAAATAACAAGTGCTTTGATAGTATTAATCCAAACTTTTATAATATACACAACGAATTTGCATAAGAACTTCCTAAAAGTGATCCTGAAACAGAATTCCCTACATGGTTCTACAACAAGGTAAATACAATATAAATTTAATGTATAATAGTACTTAAAGGTATCATACTTATATATGTTTTTCTAGATCTATCGTCTTCAAAATGAAGCGTCTCTTGTCTACACCAACGAACTAAATGCATTGGCACATGGCTCTTTATATGCAAATACTTACACTGCTTGCATAGTGAATGGTGTTAGATTTGTAGTACTCAGTCGAGATAATAATCGAACAACTCAGAATAGTGGTATTGTTGTATGAGGGTTAGATAATACCTTATTTTATGGCCAACTATAGGAGATTGTAGAGTTACACTATTTAACTGGTTACTCGGTTGTACTGTTTCGTTGTAAATGGTTCAACACAAGGAACAACCATACATTTTAGCCACAAGCAACAACCATACATTTTATCCACAAGCAAAACAAGTTTTTTACCTCCAAGATCCATCTTGAAACAATAATATGAGGGTTGTGGAAGAAGTTCACCACCGAAAACTTTGGGACCATCCATCTATTGGTGTTGTCAACGAGATAGATGTTCTACATGACACTAACTCGTCTGATTTTGAGTTAGTTGTCGATGTAGGTGACTTACCTATGGAAATTGATTTTGATGAAATTAATGACTCAAGTGTGGATGTCGAGCTTGTTGAGGAGTATGAAAGTTTTATTGATGATGAAAATGAAGCAACTAAAATATACTCTTCAGATGATGATGAATTATATGATTATAACGATGATAATGGTCTTGTAGAAAAATATTATTCCAGTGATGATTCTGATTAAAGGTATCATATATATATATATATATATATATATATATATATATATATATATATATAAAATTTGTGTGTTATATTTGTGAAAACATGTTATTTTATATGCTTATTGTATGAATTTCTTATGTAACTCTTTAAATAATGTTGTAAATTTTATTATTCATTGTCAGACAGATTGTTTATTCTTTTGACACAAGTCTCAATCAAGGTCATGGTAGTTGTTGCGCGAGGGAATGGCGGAGATGGAGGGGATAGGCCACATTTGGGGGGTGGAAATCGTCTCCTGACAGCATGCGAGTCTTGTATTCTATTTGCTTCCTTTAAATATATGTATTTATATTGACTAAAATTTTAAATTGTTAACTTTAGAGTTCATGTGTTGATGTAGCAAAAAGTAAGTGTGGAAAGTGTAGGAACATAAACCTCATTCAAGAATACAACAAAAACGATAAAAATCCTCTACATGTTGTGTTTGATACCGCTGGTGAAACCTTCAAGTTTGTGGGAAAAAGTCATAGCATGTTTGTTAGGCTAATCTCCAACGAGATTGCAACTAGCATCCCACCCTATTACACGGGTTGGTCTAAGGTTCCTAATAGTGCTAAAGATCGCATATATATGAGGCTTAATGTAAGTATAAAATGTTTTATTTGTTTATTTGTTCATAATTTTTAAATATGTTTACTAGTTTCTTTTTTGCAGCATTTTTTTAACATTGATCAACATAGAGGTATTGATGCTTGGGGAGGGATTGTTGAAGGAATTCAGAGAGATTGTGTGAGTCAGTACAGGGGTAGGAAACAATGTATTAAAGAAATTTTTTTTAATTGGGTACCGGTGTGAATGCATTTTGCTTGCTGATACATTCTCTATGGTTCATTGTTGGAGTATGTGTTCCATACATAAGAAAAGTTAATTGGTGTGGTTTAGGTGGTTGGCCTTCTCATCTTTGGTTTTTGTTGAAATTTTTGCCCTTAGGTTTATACATATCTTAAGGTTTTTCCTTCCATGAGCTGCTGTAACGCCCGGGTTTTCAGGGCTAAGCATTTTTGTCAATGTAATAGTCTAGGTCAACTATTGTAACTCTTTTTGAAGTAATAAATAAGAAATATTTGAGTATTATGTGGATTATGTGTGTTTATGTGTTTATTATTGTATAATTAATAAAGAATAAAAAATGAGCGTCAAAATTAAAGTGTGAGATAATCCCAATATCTCTATATAAAGTTGTAGAATATGTCTCAAGGTTTCCGTGCATATAAAGAATGCCGAAATCCGAGCTATAAAGAAGAAGTTATGGCCCGCCGAAGTTTTACGACAAAACCGGCACGACACCGGGAAACGTAAATAGTGAATTTACGATAGAAGACTTTTTAGCCTTATCAATCTAAACAAAAGTCGTAGAATATGTTAAACTAAGAACATCGATAAAAAGAACGCCCAAATCTGACTTCGTATGAAGAAGTTATGATTTTTCTAAGATTCGGCTTAGCAGTGCACGGCCTGAAACTCGAATTTTAGTTCGAGCGGTTTTTGGCTTACGCAACATAAATGAGAGTTGAAGATCTCATTAATAGGAAATCAACGGTAAAAAGACAGACAAAAACATAGTCCGTATGTAGAAGTTATTAATTTTACGCAGACGTTTAACAGCATAATCTCCTTGTACTGTTAAATTTAAGATCGGTCGAGAATTAGCTGACGGTGTCAAAATGAAAGTTGTAGATCTTATTATTACCTACGCGTGGATATAAAGAAAGTCAAAAACGGAGGTCGTATGTGAAAGTTACGGATTTTAGAAGTCGGAAGTGTGCTGTGCGAAAATGGGTGATGTGGCACAATCTTGGCCATTGCTTTCTCCCCAAGGCTTGCCACCAGATGGTGACATGTGGCACCAAGTTCAGCCACATTTCACCCTATAAATACCACCTCTCCCACCCTCATTTTCTTCACACCTTTCCCATTCTTTCTTCTCTTTACTCTCTCTCTCTCTCTCTAGAACCTCTCTCTAGCCCCGAAATCCCCCGAAAAGCCTAGGGAACCTCCCTAGCACGAGGCGGAAGCCCCGGAGTGCTCGAAGGCTCCGAGAAGAAGAGCTTTTCGGCTCGGGAACGCTGCTCCAAGCAAAGCCCGGTTTTCTATAAAACCCGCTGTAAGTGAGCTACGCCTACGCTATTTTTAATATAACTTTTATTTAATTATAGTAACGTTATTAGGAACTTATAATAAATACTTGGGCTATTATTATGGGTTATATAAGTATTTTTTTGACGCTTATATAATAATAATAATAATAGCTAGACTATTAATTAGTCTCGACGAATAATAAACTAAACTCTAGTGGTAATAATACTAGGTTTCGTCGAAGAAAAATTCTTTTTAAGAAGCGAAGCGCTGTCTGAGTTCGGAATCACCACCTTTTCCGGTGAGTGCATAGTTACCTTCAACTTACACATAGATATGAATTATTTTATATAAATTACGTGTTATGTGTGCATATTATCTGAATACTTGCTATCTATGCTAGATGAACGTTGTTATACATGTTTTCAATGATTTAAACTGTATATGTATTTTATATCTACGAAAATGTTGGGGTAAAACATGGGTAGATGTAATAGGTGATGTGTGATAAAATGATGAGAGGCCTCGATGTTGTTGTTGTTGATCCAGTCATCTAGCGGAGTATAGATGACGACCACGGACTCTTCTAGACAGTCCAGTGGAACACTAGCAGGTTCGCAACCTGTAGGTGTTGTGAACGATGTGTTCACCGGTGTACTCCATCCCCCACATGGTTGCCTATTAGGACATTTATTGCTGAGGAATCCCCTTAGCAGTAGTGTCCGTCCCGATGATAATCCTTAGGCTAGGTCCCTTATGATAGGTGTTTAGGGACGTAAAGTGAGGATAACGGGAACGGGTAATCGGGTTATTGTTGATTGATGAAATTAATAAACTTATTTATTGTGGGTTGAAAACCCTATGTGCTCACCAGGCTCCCAAGCCTGACCCACTCAGTTTTATGTATTACAGGTAGTGGCGCATGAGCATAGGTGTGATGTTTTGGACGAGGGATTACGGATATAGACCTGTAGATATGAAATAATGTAGTAAGGCTTATATTGTACTGTTTATACTTTTGATCTGTACGAACATGACATCCCGAGTCTTTTAATGAATACATTTCTATGGAAATGCTTTTGATAAATCTTTATCATATTATTGTTTTGGGACAAATTCCGCAAACCATTTATTAAAAGATAACTCTGATTTTGAAATAAAGTATAAACAAAACCGGTCTTTTCTGGCCGTGATTTTGGGGATGTCACAGCTGCTTAGCCTATTGTTAGTTATTTCCCCTTTTGTTATCTTTTTTTAATTGTTTAAAATAACTCTTGTACTGATATTGGCATTTTTTTGTTTTCTAATAGTAATCTCAACATATATCATTTAAGTTGTTGTTAGTTTTTTACTTGGTGAGCTAAATGGGTTAAGAACATAAAACTTGGACAAATATTTATATGATGGTTTCTTTTTGGCTAATTAACCTGGATATGATTTTATTTTTCCATCATTATTACTTACTGATTAATTCATGAAACAATAAAGTAGGGAAAGATCTTGGAAAAGTTAGAGGCACAACAACTAGTTGTTGGATCATCTTTGGTGGATGAGGCTATTGTCCTAAGAAATGCTCTTGGGGAAGGTTGTTGTCACAATCGTGGGGTTGGATTTAGGATACGACACTAAGAGAAGATGTTGGGTATCCAACAAGTGGTGGGAATGATGTATTACAACATGCAACAAATGCAGCAAGTTTTAGGAGCTCAAAATCCCAACGACCAACCGTCAATGCAATTCAATGATACGACACTAAGATTTCATCAATTTCGAGAAACAAATGACCAAGAAAATACTAGCGACGAGGAGTAATTTCACATTTTAGACATTGCACAATTTCGCTTTCTTAATACATTCACTGGTTTGTATGAAATTGTATGTTAACTTTTGTGTTAGCTTTGATAGCTTTTCGATTTAATGGATAATATTATGTTTTAGTACAAAATCTAACAATATAATTAAAATGTTTTGGTACAAAATCATATTTAAATAAAAATATTTGTGTACAAAATTTTGAAAAAAGAAACCGTAATATATTTATTTAGAACATGTTGTAGAAACATTTTTTTTTTTGTTTCTAAAGAGTAGCAAACAAACATATAAAGAGAAATCTATAGAAACAAAACTTTGTACCTACAGTATAAAACAATGTTGTTTATATAGACATTTTAAGATAAATTAAAAAAATATTTTATTGATCCTCGAAGTATTAAAATAATGAAAATTAAATCGGCTACAGAAATAAAAGTTTTGTTTCTATAAAGGGAGGGGACCTATTACATCGAGTCTATAGGAACGACACTTATAGAAACAAAAATTTGTTTCAAAAGACTATAGGAACAAAATCACGACATCTAGGAATGAAAAAATTTGTCTCTACAAGTGACTTTTGTTGTAGTATAATACGATCCTTCTCCTTATTTTTAACTCGACTGTCTGAGGCACGATTGAATTTGACAAATACCATGTCATTTAATTTAGACTGTGGCAATCTATTTCATTTCTCCATATGAAGCTACAAGAAATAACTAAAGTAAGAAAAAACATATTATCATTTAGGAAAACAAATTGTTTTTACAACAGATACAAGAAATCTTGCGTGTTGAAAGACACTCCATTTTCTTTCACAACTTGTAGCACTACAAGTTAGACTAATGGCTTGTATGGCAAACTTTTTTAGATTAGGTACCGAATATCTATATGATGCCCACCAATTAGCTAAAAATATAAAAATAAGAACAAATTCAAAAAGTCAAAATAGAAATTACCAAAAAAATCGGTTAAGAACTTATAATAGCATTTTTTACATGGTGCTTTTGTTTTCCTATGCCTAATAGCCATAGGATGACAAAATAATCCTTCTGCATTATGGTATTTGTCTAACTTTGTAGAAGTCTTATCTTGAACTTCCTAATCAGGAACAAGTATCATAATGCAACAATGCAAACCTTATTCTACTTCTTCACAAGCTACCCCAACAATATCATTATAAAATATCCTCGTGTTCAAGAAATGTCCTACCGCATGGTTTATGCAGTTGACATTCCCACCCACAATCTAGGATTTGAAAAGTTGTCTTGTAGTCATCTGCATTGCAAAAACTATCACATATAGCTTCTTTAGCCATATTCATAGCCTCATAAATGTAGCTCATTGTTGGAGATTTTTCTCCGTCAACTAACCTAAGAACTTTGACTAAAGGGTCAATTAACTTAAGAGCATACAAGATATTCATAACACATTCCTCCAAAATGTCTTTTACATAAAGTAAGCTTTTACTTTTTTTTTGCCATCAGATCTTTGCTGGACCATGTGTCTCACTCTGCAGAAATCACCATATTCTTCAGGTTGTTTCTTTGTATGCGGATTTGAGCAAGTGTGATAAAAGATGTGTAGAATCTAGTTACAGTTGGTCTATGCAAGTTTTTTTCTTTGGTGAACTTTCTCATCAATTTCACAACTGAAACATGACTATATATAGCCAAATGCTAGCATGGCCTTCTTTATTGCAATTTTCACCTTAGGAACCTATTTTTCAATGGAGTAAAATACACGAATGGTCCTTATGGTTTGGGGTAATTTCTGTATTTTTCCCTAACTTATTTTTTAACTCGAAAAGTCCCCACTGTTTGTTTTTGTTACGCGTTTGGTCCCTATTGTTTGTTTTTGTTACGCATTTGGTACATGTCTTACCTAAAAATACTATTATTTAAATAGGAAAAAACGGTGGGGGTATGTATGGTAAAGTGAGGAAGGTGGGGTTGAGGTGTGTTTATTTAAATAAATTAAAAAATCAAGGGCAAAACAGGTAAGACAGGGACCAAGCGCATAACAAAAACAAACAATAGGGACCTTTCGAGTTAAAAAAATAAGCTAGGGACCAAACGCGCAAACTATCCAAAATCATAGGGACCATTCGTGTAATTTACTCTTTTCAATTTCATCCAACATCAAATCCAAGCAATGAGCAACACATGGTGTGTAATAAAGATTCTCTCTTTAGGCTTCTAACAGCTTCCCTACAAAGTTTATAAATAGAAATTATAAGACATTAACGAATACAACATACGATTAGCATGCATATACAAGTTACGACTCTTACCTACCTTTACATATATTGATGCATTAGCAATCACAACTTGTACTACATTTTGTTCTCCAACTTCCTCCATCATCTTATCCAGAACATGAAATAACAGATCTGGATCCTTGGACACATTTGAAACATCAACTGATATCACAAACACCGAAAACTCGCATCTACTCGACGAGTTGGACCTCCAACTCATCGAGTCCCAGAATAAAAATGCTAAGGCTTAAACTAAAAATTTGTATTGGGAACTGGGCATTACACCATGAAGTTTATAATGTCCTTCTGCACCATTGAATCACACCATCCATCGGATAATATTGAACAACCTTTTTCTACCAATTCTTTTTCATGGTCAAAATTTTGGATTTTAGATCCTTTACTTCTTTCCTAAGAAGAGTAACTCATATATACTCGGTGGTGTCATGTCAGGGACAAACTGTCCAATAGCTTCAACCATGAATTTGAAGTTATCATATGTCATGTCATTGTAAGGAATGGTTGCGCCAATAAAGTATATACTAATTAGTAAATTGTTATTAACATAAACTCAGGAAGGCATCAAAAATAAATTATACATGTATCATAAAACCACCTCGCGATCTCACGACAAACTTTATCCTTGATATCCTTGCGGCATACTTCATTGATGGTTTGTTGTCTCCCTCCCTTCCTAACTTTGACAACTTCATGCGGATTAGGGGAGAAGTACATGTCCATGGGGCCTTTTTCCTTGGTTTTTTCGGAGGGGGTATTTTCCTACTACTGCCTATTTCAACAACATCTTCCTCATCAACATCATCGAATTCATCATGTTCTTGCATCTGGAATCGTGATTGTTGCATTTGTTGTTGAGCTTTTAAATTTTTATTCTCCATGTATGCTTTTATTTCTTCTTGTATATGTTCCAAGCTATCTGGATACTTCTTTACGTCCTTATAACCACCGACCATATGATGGTTGATGGGAAACGGAATCCCTAATCATTCATTGATGTCAAAAACCTTTCACTTGAAAATAAAGGCGACTCCCAACACAAGTCTCAGTCATTGGTACCATCTCAAGTTTATATTGCTAACCCATAATCACATTTCTGGTATAACCTAGACCTAACTGACCTCACACTTATCTTCTAATTAACCGAGATAAAGATTTCCCAAGCGGTTGCTGAGGATGACAACCTCAAACACAATCTCCCCCGCGACTCCGAACAAGGGTCTATCTGGAAAGAGCTATCCTAGCCTGCTTGCCATAATGGCTCCAATAGCCCTCCTGTTCCAACCAAGAATAACATACCCAACCACTGATCATTTTTGAATACTTCAATTGAGATCAATAGGGGACTCCCAAGCAAATCTCCCGCCTAACTGCCTGACCAATCTAAAAGATCATATCCTGATGACCGACAAAATTTCGCAAATTTGATCTATCTGAAAGCACTTTTACCCATGGTGGCCTCCCACTGCATTGAGATGAAAACTCCCTAATCAATCATGGAGATTGATAGTCTTAAAATTGGTCTTACCACAAGGATTTGAATAAAAGTCAAATTAATAAGGGTTACCCTAGCCTAACCATCACATGGGCAGTAACCACTAACCACAGAGTCTTCCCACTCTAAACTTGATCCAATACCTTGCTCAATCCAATTTCCACCAGGTCTCACCCACTCTATCATAACCAAATGGTCCTTGCCAACATGTCTCACCCAGTCTGCACAATCGAATGGCCTTGCCCATGGGTCTTGCCCAGTCTGCACTGATCCTCTTTCAGTCTGAAGATCGCTCCTTCAATGACCTACCTCATTCTGGTGAATGTTACGACTACATCACATACTTACAACACTTCCCGATATCCTATCCTCCTTGTGAATTCGATGGCTACCCCGTAGTCTTACAACACTCCCACAACTGCCTGTCAACCTTGTGAATGCTACGACTGTCCCATAGTCTTACAACAGTTCTATACTGTTATAGACCCACTACATGGTCTTACTGTCTAACTACCAAGCCAACTATGATCATCTTAAGTTGAACCGGTACCCAACTATACCCCAACCAGGTGTCGGGTCATGCTCGACTCCCAAAGCCTTCATTAGACAAGAACAGACAGAGAGGCTCTAACACAGACCTCAACCTGGATCTAATAACAAGTCTTCCATGCGTTACTATGAATGTGCCAACCTATCATTGAAAGTTTCTAATCCTCAACCTTGAGCAACCTCTATCCAGGCTGCCACTTAAACTGGCTTCCTTCTCGACTGGGATGTAGAACTTTCGTTAGTTCCGCACCTGATTTTATTCCTGGAAATCTAAACGGTTCTCCCCCACTTGGATTTAACAACACCTTGCTAACCTTACTAAAAATAGCAAATAATAAATTTCCCTGCCGGAACTAACTGATCACCAACCTAACATACCACTTACCAAAGGGTCTATGCAATCCTAACCATATTCAATCGATACAATTTCGAAATCTCTTTGACACTTCCAATGTCTGAACAAGCACACGCGACCGCCATCATCATCATCTTGCTACCAATCATTCCCTAATAACGGTACCAAGCGGACCCAAAAGTCCTTCCATAAACGATCGTCATCCCCACTGAGAGACACAACACTTCTGAACTCTGACTTCTTTGTTGAAAAATCATGTTAATCCGTCTACTTATCTTCCAAGAGATACCTCTGAATTGTTTCCACCAATGGCCCACAACAAACTACCTCACCATTTAAATCCAACTCAATAAGACGTATCCCACTCATAACTCTCGTCATACATATAACAATCCTTGATAATATCAACCAAGCAATATATAGAACTAGTCCAAAGATAATACATCACACATTCAAGCACATGATTCAAAAGCATATATAAGATAACATACTCGTGATAACATCTAATGAAACTATGGCCTCCCCTAAATAAAGTCGCAATGTTCGGCTCCTTGTTGGGGTTTCTGCCCTGCCCTCATGAACGCCAGTGATCCTTAAAGTAACTGGAGGAGATGTACTCACTGCTCCACCCCTCAAAATCGGATAGTCGGCCTTCTTATGGCCTACCTGGTTGTAGTGAAAACACATCGGAACCGATACACAGGGGCAGTCCTTGTTGAAATGACCCATCTGACCATAACTGAAACATCCTCTTCCTATCTCCCGACAGCCTCCCTCATGGGTCCTCCCACACTTGGCACAACAGCCCATGCCTGATGGCCTCCCATAAACATATCCTGAGTGTTGGGCCTCTTCGCCTAGCCCTCTGTGATCTAAATTTGCTCTGGCTTCCTCTTTCTAATGTGCTCCAAATCAATCTTCCGCTCTCAGGATCTAGCTATCATGTCCTCCAAAGTGCGACAATTCGAAAAGTTTACAAACTCCTGGATATCTCCTTGTAGCATATCACGGTACCTTGTTTTCTTCATTATCTCGTCTGCGGCATACCACAGGACTAACGGAGCCATTTCCTTAAACTTGGCAGTGATCTCCGACATAGTCTCAGTCGTCTGGCGACGGTCCTGAAACTCCTTCACCAAATGTTACACCTCAATAGTTAGTGCAAACTCTGCCCTAAATCGGGTCACAAACTCATCCCAAGTCATCGTATCAATGGCTTCGACTCCCAAACCGAAATCTACCTCCTCCCACCAATCTTGAGCTCTACCTTTCAGAAGACAGGAAGCAAATCTGACATTCGACCCCTCAAGGCAAAAACTCATCCGAAAAGCCTTTACCATATCCACTAACCACCTCTTACTAGCAATGGGGTCCTTCTCCCCAAAGAACTCGGGAGCTCCACAAGCTCGGAACTCGCAGAAGGAAAGGGTGCGAGCTCCCACAATAGCCATAATCTCAGTGCGGAACGTGTCCAGATGCTCATCCAAAATCTCCATAATCCCCCCTTTGACCATTCCGAAGATCACAGGAGTTTGCTCCAAAATACCGCAGGTGAACACCAAAGAGATGAACTCCCACATTTGCTCATCAATCGACTCAATACCTGCACTTGAGCCTGAACCTGAACCTGAACCTCCTACGCACATGCTCATCACCATTCTGAAAAGCAATCATACAAATGATTAGAACATACCCAACAATTTTCTCAATCCATAGGCTTCCTAGATTCTCTATGACGCTCCTCGATTCGAGTATGGATCTTATGTTTTCGGTAGTACGTGTGACATCCCCAATTTATCGGCTAGAAAAGACCGATTTGTTTATGCTTTATTTTATAAATCAGAGTAATCGTTGAAAGAAAACGGTTGCGGAATTTGTTCCCAAAACAAGATATGATAAAAACTTATCAAAACATTTCTCAAAGAGAATGTATTTTCATTAAATAATAAAACCTCGGGATGTCATGTTTCAATACAAACACATAAGCATAAACAGAACGTACATTCATTTACTCTATTGATTTACATCTCCTTTAATCTCTCAGTGTAAAGCAGCTTCGTATCGATACATGTGATACAATTAAACTGAGTGGGTCAGGCTTGGGAGCCTAGTGAGCATATAGGGTTTTCAACCTGCAATAATATAATTATTATATTTAATTATCAAACTATCAACCCAATTACCCATCCCCATTATCTTCTTTTAATCTTCCCTAAAGATATTATCCTAAGGGTCATCTCCTATATCATTATCCTAAGGGTCATCTCCTATATCATTTAATCTCATATATTATGCTTGTTCCTAAGAACATTTCCTAAGGATCATCGCCTACATTGCATAGACAATACTAATTTGGGGATCACTCCCTCAATATATGTGTAGTAAGGGTTAGGGTATCATCGCATGATTACGCAGCCACAACATCGTCTGGACTCGTAAATCATAATAAGGGTTAGACTATCATCGCATGAATACGTAGCCACAACATCGCATGGACTCGTAATTCATAGTAAGGGTTAGACTATCATCGCATGAATACGTAGCCACAACATCGCCTGGACTCGTAATTCATAGTAAGGGTTAGAGTATCATCGCATGAATACGTAGCCATAACATCGCCTGGACTCGTAATTCATCACCTACAGGTTATGAGCCTGCTGGTGTTTCCACGGGGTCATCTAGAATAGTCCGTGGTCGCCATCTATACTCTGGTAGATGACTACATCGCCAAATTGTCACATCGCCGGTCAAGGTTATGGTATCTCCTCTCATCTCACATCACCTATTTATCATCACCTATCTATCATCACCTTTATATCATCACCTATTTCTCATGACCTAATTATCATCACCTATTTCTCATCACCTAATTATCATCACCTAATTATCATCACACATCATCTAATTCATCTACCCATGTTCTACCCAACATATTTGTAGATATAAAATATATATACATATTAACTCATTTAACACCTATATAAAACATCCATTCCACACTCATCTCAAATAAACAACAATAGATAAACACATAACACATATTTCATAGCAAATACTATATATATATATATATATATATATATATATATATATATATATATATATATATATGTTAGAAGAAAGTGATCACACACTCACACATATAAACAACAATATATATACACATAGGGAACGTCTGGCACAGGAGTTTCTGACCCTCAAGCAGGGTACCGAGTCAGTTACAGCGATTACGAGGATGTTTCAGGAGAGGGCGATGTTTTGCCCTGAGCACGTGTCCACCGAGCAGGCACGTATGAGCCGTTACCTGAGCATTTTGAGACGGGATATTCGGGAGTTCGCTGCGAACTCCTCGTACCGGACATTTGCCGAGCTTCAGGCAAATGCTCGGAAGAGAGAGATTGAGCTTGAGACTCAGGCCAGGGAGGAGGCGGAGTCTATGGGGAGGGATCGGCGGCCGGCACAGTCCCAGCCGGCAGCCAAGCGGGCCAAGCCCGCTGATCCCAGACCCGGGAGCCAGAAGGGCCGCACTTGTGGGAAGTGCGGCAAGGGTCACGATGGCGCCTGTCGGGCAGGGTCTTGCTACAAATGTGGCAAGGAGGGGCATATGGCTAAGGACTGCCCCAAGGGATTTGCAGTGTGCTTCCACTGCAACCAGACTGGACACCGGAAGGCGGAGTGTCCGCTGCTGCGCGGGGCATCTCAGGGGTCTGCTCCCGCCGCCATCAGAGCTGCTGCTGCAGAGAGCCGGCCCGTGAAGGCCGAGGCACCGAGGGTTCGGGGGAGAGCCTTCCAACTGACTGCGGAAGAGGTCCGCGCTGCACCCGACGTTGTGGCTGGTATGTTTCCTTTTCATTATTGTTTATGGTGTTGAGATATTATGCTTATATTATGCTATGCATAGGTACCTTCCTTGTGAATTCTGTACCTGCTTTAGTGTTATTTGACTCGGGTGCGAGTCGATCTTTTGTGTCTTTGGCGTTTAGTCAGCGTATCAGTGTTAGTCGGGGGACATTGAGTCGGCCCCTGCGGGTTTCCATAGCCACCGACAGGGTGATTTGTGCTACTGAGGTCTTCAGGGGATGTGTATTGGAGATATTCGGGGTTGAGTTTCCGATCGACCTGATTCCGATTGCGATGGGTGATGTCTGTGTTATAGTGGGCATGGATTGGTTGAGCCGATTCGGTGCGGTTATCGATTGCGAGCAACAGCTGGTGACTATACGAGATCCTAGTGGGGGAGTTCTTTCAGTATACGGCGAGGGTACACGTTCTGGATCAGCCTTTTGTTCGGCTGCTAGGGCGAGGCAGTGTTTACAGCAGGGCTGTAAGGGTTATGTAGCGTATGTGATGGATACGCGAGTGATCTCTGAGAGACCGAGCTCTGTGGAGGAAGTTCCGGTGGTGCGGGAGTTTCCAGATGTATTTCCCGAAGAGTTACCAGGTGTGCCTCCCGTGAGGCAAGTGGAGTTTGGCATCGATTTGGTTCCGGGAGCCGCGCCTATTGCTAAGGTGCCGTATCGCCTTGCGCCTCCAGAGATGCAGGAGTTATCCTCGCAACTTCAGGAGTTGCTGGGGAAGGGGTTTATTCAGCCGAGTAGCTCGCCGTGGGGAGCACCCATCTTGTTTGTGAAGAAGAAGGATGGCTCGCATCGCATGTGTATTGATTACCGGGAATTGAATAAGCTGACGGTCAAGAACCGTTACCCGCTGCCGAGGATCGACGATTTATTCGATCAGCTACAGGGAGCATCTTGGTTCTCCAAGATTGATTTGAGGTCGGGCTATCATCAGGTGAGAGTGCGGGACGAGGATGTCCAGAAGACAGCATTCAGGACGCGTTATGGGCATTATGAGTTTGTGGTGATGCCTTTTGGGCTCACTAATGCCCCGGCTGTGTTCATGGACCTCATGAACAGGGTATGTCGGCCGATGTTGGATCGGTCGGTGATTGTTTTCATTGATGATATTCTGGTATATTCGAGATCTAGTGAGCAGCACGAGGAGCATTTGAGGGAGGTGCTTGGGGTTTTGAGAGCGGAGAAACTTTACGCAAAGTTTTCCAAGTGCGATTTCTGGTTACGGGAGGTCCAGTTCCTGGGACATCTCGTTAACCAGAAGGGGATATTGGTCGATCCGGCCAAGGTTGACGCAGTGATGAGGTGGGAGGTGCCGAGGTCACCTTCTGAGATCCGGAGTTTCCTCGGGTTGGCAGGGTATTATCGGAGATTTATTAAGGATTTCTCCAAGATTGCGGTTCCACTCACCAGATTGACCCGGAAGGGTGTGGCATTCGCATGGGGTCCCGAGCAGCAGACCTCCTTTGAGACGCTTCGCCAGAGGTTGTGTGAAGCTCCAGTATTAGCCCTTCCGGAAGGTATGGAAGATTTCGTGGTATTCTGTGATGCATCGATCCTAGGATTGGGAGCAGTATTGATGCAGAAGGGTCATGTGATAGCTTATGCATCGAGGCAGTTGAAGCCTCACGAGACGAGGTACCCCACGCATGATTTGGAATTGGGGGCAGTGGTGTTCGCCCTCAAGATTTGGCGGCACTACTTGTATGGGGTTCGTTGTACGATTTACACGGATCATAAGAGCTTGAAATACTTGATGGATCAGCCTAACCTAAATATGCGACAGAGAAGATGGTTAGACGTGGTCAAGGATAATGATTGCGAGATCTTGTACCACCCGGGCAAGGCTAATGTGGTAGCCGACGCGTTGAGTCGCAGGGCGGAGAGTACTCCCCTGCGAGATGTATGTTTGAGATTGACCGTGATAGCTCCAGTTCTGGACGCCATTCGTGGGGCTCAGGCAGAGGCCGTGCGACCGGAGATGCAGAAGAGAGAGCAGGTTGTTGGGTTGGTTTCTGAGTTTATATCGGATAGTCGAGGCCTTATGACTTATCAGGGTAGGATCTGGGTACCGTTCGTGGGCGGTACCCGTGCCACATTGTTGGAGGAGGCTCATAGATCGAAATTTTCGATCCACCCCGGGGCCACGAAGATGTATTTGGACCTAAGGAAGGAGTATTGGTGGCCCTGTATGAAGAGGGATGTAGCATGGTTTGTCGAGAGGTGTTTGACCTGTCGAAGGGTAAAGGCCGAACACCAGAGACCGCATGGCAAGTTGCAGCCATTGGAGGTTCCCGAGTGGAAGTGGGAACAGATCACTATGGACTTTATCACCAAATTGCCGAGGACTGCCAGGGGAGTTGATGCAATTTGGGTGATTGTGGATAGATTAACAAAGAGCGCTCACTTTCTTGCCATCAGTGAGAGTTCTTCAGCAGAGAAGATGGCGGAGATTTACGTGAGGGAGGTTGTATCTCGGCATGGGGTGCCGATCTCGATTGTTTCAGACCGCGATGTGCGCTTCACTTCCCGTTTTTGGAAGAAATTTCATGAGGAGTTGGGTACTAAGTTGCATTTTAGTACCGCATACCACCCCCAGACCGACGGTCAGAGTGAGCGGACG
The DNA here is from genome assembly GCF_052625555.1 of Lactuca saligna. Lineage (NCBI taxonomy): Eukaryota > Viridiplantae > Streptophyta > Magnoliopsida > Asterales > Asteraceae > Lactuca > Lactuca saligna. The sequence goes on along the minus strand of NC_136425.1, from coordinate 24,054,119 downwards.
ATACAGACACTCGAGGACATGCTTCGAGCTTGTGTATTGGACTTTGGGGGTAGTTGGGACTCGTATTTGCCTTTGGCGGAGTTTTCCTACAATAACAGCTATCATTCGAGCATTGGTATGCCGCCCTTTGAGCTGTTGTATGGTAGGAGGTGTCGGACTCCCATATGTTGGGGAGAGGTTGGGCAAAGGGTAATGGGCAGTACAGAGATCGTGAATCAGATGACAGAGCAGATACAGCTGGTCAGGCAGAGGTTACTGATCGCTCAGAGCCGACAGAAGAGTTACGCAGATAGACGCCGGTCCGAGCTGGAATTTCAGGTCGGCGACTTTGTTCTCCTGAAGGTTTCTCCTTGGAAAGGAGTGATCCGGTTCAGGAAGAGGGGCAAATTGGGACCCCGGTTTATTGGCCCGTTTCGTGTGATTGCCAGGGTAGGCCGGGTAGCCTATCGGCTGGAGTTACCAGCAGAGTTGGGACAGATTCACAACACTTTTCATGTATCGCAGTTGAGGAAATGTATAGCCGATGAGTCGGCAGTGGTTCCACTAGAGGATATTCAGGTTGATGCGAGTCTGAATTATGCGGAGAGACCCGTGGCTATTAGGGATCGGAAGATCAAGATTTTGAGGAACAAGGAGGTACCTCTGGTATTGGTTCAGTGACAACATCGGAAGGGATCAGAGATGACCTGGGAGCCGGAGGGTATGATGCGGGAGCAGCATCCGGAGCTGTTTTAGAGCGGGACTTCGAGGGCGAAGTCCAGTTCTAGTGGGGGAGAGTTGTAACATCCGGATTTTTACCAGGTATCTTGTAAGTTTGAATTTTTATATATTGTGAGAGAGACTCGGCGAGTTGGAGCTCGGACTCGCCGAGTAGGGACGCGGGATTGATCGAGGGTGCGCACTTGGACTCGGCGAGTCCAGGGTATGGACTCGGCGAGTCTGCGCTGTGTTATGAAACCCTAAATCTCCGGGTTTGAGGCCTATTTAAGGGGCCTTATGGCCGTCATTTGTGCTCACCCAAACCCCAGAGAGTGTCCCTAGAGTTCTTGAGCGTTTTGTGAAGGAAAGAGAGCCAATCTTGATCTTGTGTGTGTTGTTTAGCAAGAAGAAGGAGGCCCTAAGCAAGAGGAAGCAAAGGAGGTTGCTATTTCGTGGATTTGGAGCTTGGATCATCAACCTAGAGGTATTATTTTCGGACCATTTTCTGTTTGGTGAAGTTTGATGCAATTTAGGGCTTAATGTGGTCATTTATGGGGTGATTTGGTTCCCCTTTGGTTCCCTCTTTGAGTTGAGACCATGGATCTGGATCCATAGAGGTCCAGATGGCCTCACTCATCAAGCTTTATGGGTGGAAATGGAGTCCTTGACCTTGTGTTGAAGTATTTGAGTCAAAAACATCATTTATGGTCATGTAGAGGTTATATGTGCATCAAGATTGTGACTTTACGTGCTAAATAAGCTTGGAGGGACTGGATCTATGGATTAATGGACTGGATCTGGCCTTTAGAGCAAGATTGAGTCAGTGCATGGCACGGACTCGCCGAGTCCGAAGAACAGACTCGGCGAGTAGCTTGAATATTGCACGACCACTCAGCGAGTGGCCTCGCCGAGTTGGGATGAGTGAACTCAGTGGGTCAAGGGGGAGTCAGGATGGTTAGGTGGACCGAGTCAAACCGGGCTCGCCGAGTTGTTCTTGAGACTCGGCGAGTTGAGTCGTGGTGGCCCCACAACTCGTGCCAGGTGGAGCTCGTCGAGTTGGGGGAAATACTCGACGTGTCAAGAGAGGATTCCAGGGAAATTGGTGTATGCGCTCAGACTCGCCGAGTCGCTATAGTGCACTCGCCGAGTCCGGTCAAGTTGACCGTTGACCAGCGTTGACCTAGATTGTCTTGTTATAGTGTGGTCAACCCTAGTTGGGAAAGTGTTAATTAGAGATGTATTGTGCTATAGGGGGACTTCAGCTCGGCAGATCGAGTGTTTAGCGATTTCAGGGTTACTGTTTACCGAGACACGCGAAGTGAGTCTTCTCACTATACTTTACCTTGAGTAGGTAACCAGAGCTATGTGATAGAGTATTTGTGTGCTATATATATGTTATGTGTTGTACTGCATGATTTCTATGTGATTTATGTGGTGCATGATTATCAGAGTTGGAACCTGAGGGTTCACAGAGTTTGGGTGCACGGACCCACAGAGTTATAGCCTAGAGTGGCTAATATGTGCTATATGTGGTATTTTGGGAAACTCACTAAGCCTTGTGCTTACAGTGTTGATGTTATTTGTTTCAGGTACTAGTGACGACCGCGGGAAGGCGCCGGCTTGATCCGTACACACACGTTTGGAGCTTGACATTTTGATCTTGGGATTTTGTACTATTTTGTTGAACAATTAAAATGGTTGTTTCTATGAATATTGATGGAATTATGTTTTTATAAAAATCAAAAAAAATCAAAAAAAAAAAATTTGTTTGAAAATTTGGTGTTACAAGTCTTTTAAGAAATTTATTTTCTTTTAAAAGATTACCAACTCCTCAGTTTGAGTTCAATTACACCCGAGAGTGTGTCAGAATCCCTCAAACCAAGGCTATGATACCAACTTGTAATGACCCAAAAACCATAAGGTAAAATTTTCATTTTTAATTTAACTAAAACAACAATTTTCCTTTTTTCCAATCATTCAAAAAGTATTTGAGAATAAAACAGTTATCATAGTACAATCCCAAAATCATATTGTTGCGGAAATATAGGCGGATGCGCAACGATCAAGTCGAGCCCTTCACTTTCGAACCGGAAGTACCTGAAACCATAACCATAAAAAGTGTCAGCACAAAGCTTAGTAAGTTCACCAAAATACCACATACCATACATATCATTGGGCCTAGCCCTCATATTGGGCCCAACCTATAGTAATAGGCTTAGTCCATCATACAATGGGGCTAGCCCGACATACAATGTGAAATCCATAAAGACAACTAACATCCTACATAACATACATTGGGTATAGCACTTCCTGATCCATGAGCCCATCCCAACATATAAATGGGCCTAGCTCGTCATACAATAGGCCTATCCCAACATACCATGCAAGAGTTATAAAGACAACTAGCATAACAGATCCTAATGGGCAAGCATTGGTGCCTTCGGCCCACGGATACAATGAGGAGACTCACCTAAATCACAAAACCGAACAACACTCAACTCAAACCGCGTCACTAACCTTAACTATTTAAGAAGCTAAAGGGGGCACCAAAGGTCCATAAAAATGATTACTTGATGGAGATGCATGCCCCATGCATGTCCTTAACTCATCTTAGGTCAAATGGCAAGAAAATGACCTAAACTTATGCAAGATTCACTAAACACCACTAAACTTCAGATCCATACAATATGAAAAAGTCACTAACCTTAACTATTCAAGAAGCTAAAGGGGGCACCAAAGGTCCATAAAAATGATTACTTGATGGAGATGCATGCCCCATGCATGTCCTTAACTCATCTTAGGTCAAATGGCAAGAAAATGACCTAAACTTATGCAAGATTCACTAAACACCACTAAACTTCAGATCCATACAATATGATCCCTTAACTCATTTTAAGTCAAATGGAAAGAAAATGATCTAAACTTATGCAAGATTCACTAAACACCACCAAACTTCAGATCCATAAGATATGATGTTCAAGGGACACTAGAGAGCAATAAAGTTGTCAACTTTATTCCATCATTCACTCAATCAACTCAATGAACCAAAAAGGGACCAAAAGGATCTTGATCTAAGAGAATGATTCAAAAGATAGAGACTTAAATCCTTACAAATGGTCTGGAAGGTGATAACCAAGATGATAAATTGTTGCTTGCTTGCTCCTTACACCAATCTCCTCACTTCCACCCCCAAAAGCACCAAAACCACCCAAAATGAGCCAAAACCACCAAGAGAGAAAGGAGTATGGTTTATCTGAGGTTAAGGGGGATAGAGGTTGAGAAATGAACCCTAGAACCGAGATAGAGAGGCTTAAATACAAAGGGAACCCTAAAAGAGTCATGGGCTTAGGCTTGATCAATTGCCACGTCGTGGCTTTCCTTAGCCACGCCATGGTGGCTCAATAAAATGCATGTGCCACTTATTCAGTGCCATGTCATGGGTATCCTTGCCCTACATCGTGGTATAGAGTTTTTCCTAAAAACTTCATCTTTAGCCTTAAAGAATAAAAACTAAACCACACTGGAACACGAGTGTTACATTCCTAATTAAAAACATTTTTGCCTTATTTTTAATCACCTCTTTCTTTTCTTTCTCTACATTTTATAAAATTTCAATATTTCCCAATTAAAAAATGGATCCGTTCGACCCATCCAACGATGATAATGTTGACGATATCTTCGTCGGTATGATATAGGAGTATTGTACGAATGTGCTACTACAACCATTCAAGTTCTACTACTAAGAAGATGTGTGATGTTAAACATAAATCACGAAGAATGACATCAACGTCTAGTTCACGATTATTATGTGGATAATTGTGTCTATCAGGCAAGCTATTTCAAAATAATGTTTTGTTTGCAAAAAAATGTGTCTATACGGATAGTCAGCGCCTTGGAAAGCATATATATATATATATATATATAGCTTTTAGATAAAATAAATACATTTTTAACCTATTAAATATATTTTCCAATTGAGATATAATGCTAGAGGTAAGTGAGTATTCACATGTTTCACAGAGTTGATATTCTTTTTTCAGGGTTGCAGGTTTCAATAACGACGTCAACGTTCTTGATCAGTCACCAATATTCAACGTTTTTTGTCAGGAAAGGCATCGGATGCTCATTTCATAGTGAATAGATATGAATATAAATTTGAGTATTACCTTACGAATGGAATATATCCATCATATTCCACATTTGTAAAAACATTTCGACACCCAGTAGAACTATTTACAAATTTTTCAAGGGAAAACAAAAATAAACACGTAAAGATGTAGAACATGTTTTTGGAGTTCTAAAGACAAAGTGACACATATTTGAATATGTTGCACGACCATATTAGTTAGAAACTCTACAAGATATCATGTGTGCATGTCCTTAATATAAATAAAGGTTTTTTTTTTTTGCCATATATCAATCTTTTATGAATTTTAACACTTGTTACTTTTTAGTATTTTTAAAATAAATATTATCAATTTGTCAATTTTTGATTTGATTCTATTTTTAAAATTAAAATCATGTTTATATATGTAAAGTATTAAATATTATATATATATATATATATATATATATATATATATATATATATATATATATATGATATTAAATTGCAATAAATACGCTTATTCTTTTCTTATTTTAAAAGTTGTACGTTAAAAAACATTTTTTATTTACATTTTAATTTAATATTTAATTTTTTTTAAATTAACTCGTATAATACATGAATCTCACACCTAATATAATACTACATAACATAGTGATTGAAGATAAAAGATAAAATATACCTTATTTGCTTTAGATAAGTCTCATTTGTAGACAAGGAACCATATCTTTTAATTTGAATAAATTGGAATCTTTAAAAGTATAAATTTACGTTATAAGAAGACAATCGTTTTTTATACCAACCAACATAGAAAAAATAATCATATTCTTCTAAACTTTCATAAATATCAATTATATATGGGGCTTTCTTTGATGATTTTGTAGTAATAAATAGTAATAGCAAATAAATCTTATATTTGAACTTTCTTGGTAAAACAATTTAGATCCAGAAAAAAAATCACTGAAAACATGATATTTATATTAAGACAGAGAAACTAGACTATCTAAAAAAATACTAAGTCCCATATTTGACTTAAAAATTTCCCCTCATATTCATGGGGAGGTCACAAAAATACTCTCGTCATCCTAAGTATTTCCGAGAGAGAATAATGTATCTTTGGTGTACAATGAGAATGTTAGTGTATACATGAAAGTAGTTGGAAGTCTTGTTAAGTTTTTCATCGTGCTTATGGGGTTTTATACTTCATACTTGGTATAGGATGGAATTTACTATTTATAAAAAAAATATATATATATTTTCTTTTAGCTATATTTGAGCAATCTTAATTAGACACATTCAAATCCATTCATTAAATTGAAAACAATGTTACCCGAAGATGTAAGATTGCTCAACTTATGTAAGTTCTAAAAATAACAAATTAATAGTATATACTCATAGGATCCAAAAGTGGATAAGATTGACAGAAAATGGCAGTTGTCCATATCAACTGTCATCTTCTTTGGTATCAGAAGAACATCCAAAAAAGATAATTAAACTTTTAAAAGAGTATGTATGGGTTTTTAAGGGCTAGATAGGTTCTTAATATCATCTTCTTGGGCATACCAAGTTGGTATGATTTTTGTCAAATGAGGATACAAATCCTTGTACGAGTTTCTGATTGTCCCTTCTGCAACTCCAGTTGCAAGTGCTACATCTGATGCATCCATAAAATTCCTTTTTTAGCAACTTTAACATCATAACTAACATTTAACCTTACCAATTATGTAAAGTCAAATGTTGCATTTCTATATATATCTACCTTTGAGTGGCTTTTTCTCATCCGAAAGTTGAGTTACTATGTAAATAATAGCTGCAGCTATAGATATCGGGCTTCTCCTGAAAAACACATTGTATAAATTTCGTAAGAATAACCCAAATGATTAAATATATTGAATATGAAACCAAAACAAAAAAAAAAAAAAAAAAAAAAAAAATACCTTATATCAAACTCTTCTGCCTTCTTTACAGATTCTTGGGCAGCTTTAACAGTTTGATTGGTCATTCCAAGATTCGAACAGAATCGTCTCTGATGATTTGAAATACATATCGAAAGAACTCAAATTAATAAAAAAATATTATGAGATATTTAAAAAAAAAAAAAAACTGACCATGAAATCGCCAGCATGAATAGTCCCCATTTCAACAGATTGACCCATCTCAAGCTCAAGTTGTTTGACAATATATTCTTTTGCCCGACCAATTTCTTTCTTTGAGGCTCCATTGGCAACCGAACATATTTCTATTTGAATAGAGTTCAAGGAAGAAATCTATTTCATATATTTCTATTCGAAGAGAGTTGAAGGAAATCTTGAGATTGAGAATACATAAATTAGAATAATCCAAATATAAATACAAAATGATATCAAGGTTTGTTTGTACCCTTTACTGTTCGTGGTTTGTCTTCCTGACGACAAGCAATGTAAAGGCAAGCAGCCAAAATGGCATCCTGATTTCTCCCTCTACTTGACTTCTGATCTTCCACCTTTTTGTATATCTCATTAGCACGATCCTATAATCAAAGGAAGAATTCAAAAGGATAAGCCACAGTTTGTTTATATGACTGAAATACACAGCTGCATTTCCATACCTTTATTGTTGCAACAAGGCCCAACCTGAACCATAAATTAAGTCTATCAGATATGAAAATTGTAGAAACAAGAATGATAATGTTCAATAGAACAGATGAAATTGATCTAAAAGAATCAAATCAAATGCAAGATGACTACTTCCTGTCGTTATCATCACAAGAAAGTAGAAACAACAATTCTCCTACTGTCCTACATATTCTCCATGATATCCACAAGTCACAAATAACTCCTTACAATGTGTACAAGTTTAACTATCACTTACAAAGCTTAACTAGAGGGAAAACACAGACACCATAGATGGCGAAATAGGGTTGCAATGCCTGAGCCTTTTAACTTACAGATCAATCAATTAAAGAAGCCATAGCCAATAAATCTACAACATTCCTTATCTCTAATTCATGGGGCAATACAAAGATGCAACGGTATTGTCGTTCCTAGTTCGTTAGATTGAGAAGAATCTTTAGGAACAAGATGAAACCCTAAATCATCGTAATTCATACATCTTAGTAGACGAATGAATAGACAAAACGTTCACCTATCAGACATGGTCGCGATCGTTTTAAACGCCAAGATGAGTGTACGATCGGGATTAGAACCTCGGTTCTGCCACCGTCCCAACGAAGACGAAAGGAAATCGCTGGTGCCGCCGTTAGGTTTAGAAATCACGGTGGATAAACCACCGTCGTTGAGGAGGATATTGGTGGGACCGCCGACACGAACGGGATCGTTATCTCCGGACTCGTTGGCAAAGGTACGCCACTCGGAGGTCTCATCGATCGAGTGGGATTCAAGGACGAGTCCACACTCAGAACAAACGGTATCGCCGGCAGAATGATCGAACACCACCTCTGTGTTCCTCTTGCAGTCGCCGCAGTAGGCATCTGCCATAGTCTTCGGTTTAATTTGAGTGTTTCTTTGTTAGATTTTTTGCTATTGTAATCTGTCTCAAACTTGAATTACGTTAATGGAGTTTGTTTGTTGAATTGGTGCGCCCTGCGCCCTAATCGTGTTTTATAGGCTTTTTTTTTTTCCGGATGCCGACAAATTGTATTTTTTTGGTTGACAAACGATTTGCCAAATAAATTTGCAATGGATGTATTAAAAGACGTTTTAAATAACACTAAACTAAACTATGACACGCGTCGGAGAAGATAAATTAAATATATATTAACGACATTGTTTCAAGTGAAATTTTAATAAAAAATATTAGTTAGATTATTTTTAGATTTTTTGAACCAAACTTATTAAATAAAAATATTTAATATTTATATTAGAGCAATTTGGTTTTTTAATACAATAATTTTTAATATAAATGATCCACGTGATCTTTGTTTTATCACAACATGACGTGACTTCTTGATTAAAACATGTTGTGTAGTAGTTTTATGAATTGATTTTGTTCGGTGTACCAACTTCCATGGAGGCTCACATGATTCTTTTTATATTGGCCCTGTAAAACCAAAAGCAACAATAAATTGTTATATGTACAAGCAACATTAAATTCTGCAAAGAAATTCGATAAACATTACAGTTTAAGTGCATTGTCATAACCAAGGTTCTAAAAAGCTCATCATGCTCGCCATGGCTCTGCCATGGCGCGCCACAACTCCAAGGCTTGCACCTGCCGCCAAGCTTTACCAAAACGTCGCCTTAACTCATATATGTGTATAAAATTGAGTAATAGTTGAAAATACATATACAAATATTAATTATATAGAAAATTGTCGTCTTAAGTCACGCCTTACAAACGTCATGACTCGTTAAGGCTTGAAATTGCCGCCAAGTCACACCTTACGTTATTTAGAACCTTGGTCATAACCATAAACATCAAATTCATATATTTTAATTTGGTAAATTTATAAAATATTTTTTTCCTTGTAAGAATTAAAATATGATTTTTCAGTCTACAGCTAATTACATATACATATCTTCTGATCAAAGAAATTATTATAAGAAAAAAAAAACATGTTATGAACAAAAACATAGTATTAGTTTCATAATTTGCCAAAGGTTAACATTAATAAATAATAATGAATTTTCACAAATCTTGCATTTTAGTCACTGCATCCAACTAACAAATGAAATTAAGTTTAGAGGATTGATTCAAGAAGTGAATCCATGACTTCTTGTAGCCAAATTTTGGGAAATGTTAAGACCTACCAAGATATGAAGGAACGGTCTATTGGGCTACAATTGGTTTCTGGAGGGCAATACAAATTCAAAATCGTTAGCACATATATTTCATATCTGCTTCAATTATTAAATTTAGACCAAACTTGTCAAAATCATATTACAAAAAAAACCTTGATATATAACCTAGCAATCAAACAAAATATTTTTCATAGAAATAAATATCATAAATCCACAATTTATACTTTATATAATATTCTTAAATTATATCTTACATTTTCATCTTTAATGGTTACTAGCACCTCTTTCTGTCTTATTGTTGTGACACGCGCGTATATCAAAAATAAGAGAAAGAACTTTAGAGAACGAATGTTGATAGAGTGATCCTTCATTGAAAACACAGCAAAATTATTTATAGAGCCGCTAAGATTCTTCTATAGACCGCTAGAAGATCTGTATAGTGACAACCGGTTTGACTTATATGAGAACGCACCATTTAAAGTAACAGTTTTGATTAATGTAAGTGAAAATCATTTGGAATACTTACAAATTGTGATTGTTTCTACTTGAATGTGAACATTGACATTCTTGTAGAGAAATAGAACTTCAAATGAATCCTACATAGCCAAATTAACAAACATGACAACACAAAAAGAAGCCTAAATTGATATATAACCAATTAGGTTTTGTTGAACAATTTTTTCATTTTATCAATATTTTATTTTATTACAAACCAATATGAGTAATCAATAATATTAAGCAATTGAAAGAATTAATTGTCAATTTAAAACTAGTAAAAAAAAATACAATATTGTGAAATTACTTATAATTTGCATGTTTACTTATTGTCCTGGAGGTACCCAACCATTTGAGCATGTATTATTATTTGATTAATTAGTGCATTAATTACATTATAGAATATGAAATTTAACAATTATTCAAATTGATTTACACTTTATTTATTAATAGAAAATTGACAAATTGATAGTCATAAAAGTGTAACGCCCGTGTTTCTAGGTTAAGCATTAATATAATGATGTATTAGTTAGGGTCAACAATTATAACCTACTTTGAAGTAATAAATAAAAATTATTTGAATATTATGTGATTTTGTGTGCATTATACTTAATTATAAGATAAAATAAGTTAACAATAAAAATAAGCGTCAAAAAGAAAATAATAGATAAGTCCAATATCTATGAATAAAGTTGTAGTGGCCGGGACAAGGATTTTGCAGATATAAAAAACGCCGAAATCCGAGTTATAATGAAGAAGATACGACCTGTCGAAGTTTCGCGTCAAAATCGGCACGACACCGGGAATCGTACAAATTGATTTTGTGATAAACTACTTTTTAGCCTAGGGTCTAAATGAAAGTTGTAGACTACGTCTACACCTACACGTGGATATAAAGAACGTCAAAAACGGAGTTCGTATGCAAAAGTTATGACCTTGCGAAGATACAGCTGTCTAAGGGCATGACACGTGGCAGAAACCCTAGCCGCCTTAAGTCACGACGTGAAACATGTTAGGGATACTAATCGGGCTAGAAAACACATGTTAAAGCTATGGGATGACTCATGGAAGTTCACGACGTGAACCTATCATGTTCACGACGTGAATGGCCCCAGAACACCCTACAAATAGCGATCAAGGCTCTTTCATTCCTTACACCAAATCTTCTTTTTCTCTCTCTCTCGTTTTCTGAAGCCGTTCTGCATCCTGAGCCCAACTATCACGAACCGTTGACTGTTTTTAGTTAGATTCTATCTACTCACGCTACTAATGTGAGTGTATATTTATTTTCATCTTACGTATAGATATGAAGTATTTTATATAAATTACATGATATGCGTGCATATTGTTTGTATACTTGTTATCTATGTTAAATGAACACTATTATACATGTTTAAAATGATTTAAATTGTATATGTATTTTATATCTACAAATATGTTGGGGTAAAACATGGGTAGATGAAATAGTTGGTGTGTGATAAAATGATGAGAGGTCTTGATGTTGTTGTTGATCCAGTCATCTAGCAGAGTGGAACGCTAGCATGCCTGCAACTTGTAGGTGTTTGTGAACAATGTGTTCACTGGTGTAGTCTATCCCCCTCATGGTTGTCTTACGAACATTTATTGTTGAGGAAACCCCTTAGCAGTAGTGTCTATCCCGATGATAATCCTTAGGCTAGGTCCCTTACAATAGGTGTTTTAGGGACATAAAGTGAGGATAACGGGAATGGGTAACCGGGTTATTGTTGGTTGATGACATTAATAAACTTATTTATTGTGGGTTGAAAACCCTATATGCTCACTAGGCTCCCAAGCCTGACTCACTCAGTTTTCTTATATACATGTAGTGGAAAGAGAACACAAGAGTGATGATCTGATGAGAGATCAATGGATTATATGCTATTAGAATAAATAGATATTATAATGCCTATGTTATTTATGTTTATGCTTTTTGATCTGTATTAACAATGATATCCAAAGGTTTTTAATATAACAGATTTCTACGGAAATGCTTTGATAGATTCTTTATCATATTTTTGGAAACAAATTCCGCGATATATTTCTTTAACAATATACTCTGCTTTTCAAATAAAGCATAAACAAATCGGTCTTTTCTGGCCGTGAAATTGGGGATGTCACAAAAATTATGCTTAATTCAACAATTTTTTTTTATCAAAATTAGTAGAAAACCGAGTTTCTTAAAGAAACAAATCAAATACACAAAAACGATATAAGTAAAAGAGTAAATTACACGAATAGTCCCTATGGTTTAGGATAATTTGCGCATTTGGTCCCTAACTTATTTTTTAAACCCGGAAGGTCCCTACTGTTTGTTTTTGTTATGCGCTTGGCCCCTGACTTACCTAAAAATACTATTTTTCCCTTGATTTTTTGATTTATTTAAATAAACACACCCCAATCCCACCTCATTCACCTTACCTTACATACCCCACCATTTTTCCCTATTTAAATAATAGTCTTTTTAGGTAAGATAGGGACCAAACGTGTAACAAAAACAAACAATAGGAACCTTCCGAGTTAAAAAAAATAAGGTAGGGACTAAACGTGCAAATTACCCCAAACCATAGGGACCATTCGTGTAATTTACTCTAAGAAAAAAAAACAAAGAATTGAGCAAGGAACATTTGAAGATCATGTCAGAAAGGTATGACCAATATGATCTTTTTGACACTTTTCAATATAGTCATGATTAACGTTTTCTCATCTTCAAGATGATAAGTATAAGTAAGTAGAGAAAACAAATTTATAAGCATAAAAATATGCTTAATTCAACAAATTTGTTATCAAAGTTAATGAAAAATATTTTTTTTTTCGAAATACTCAATTATTAAGTGTGTAGGATATTACCACTAAGGTGTTTAGAGTTTTGCATCATCCTCAAGCTTTAATACAAACATCAACTAATGCTTATCACTTTCAAGTAAAATTTTCTGCAATTTAAACTTAAATATAGTAAATATAATCAATAACATTATAGAAAAATGGTAAGTTTAAGAATAAATACATACAATTATTGAGTTAGATAGTTGAAAATCGAGCAATTGTAATTTAACATGTATCAAACCGATTATTAATTTCAAAACTTGAGGTATTTACTATATTAATAAGATTTAAATTCAAGATGACTGTTTTTCCCTTGATGAATTTTGTTACCATCGATCTACACTGAGAAAGAAATAGAATAATTATAAAGATATATCATGTTGATTTGCAAACATAAAGGATGGCCAATACATAAATTACAACTTTAAATTTGGAGGGGATTTGAATTTTGAATTTTGAATTCTATTTTAGGGATAGAGGAAATTGGTGAAGGTTTGAGTGAAAACATTAATGGATAACGTGTTTGACCAAACATTGGTCAATATGACATAAACAATTTTATATAAGGGTGGAAAATGTATAAGTGAAACACAATCAAAAGTCTTTATTGTTTTAGATGATGGAATAAAGTTTCTCTTTTAGACATAGATATCAATCTTCTGCTTAGCAAATGTAAACGTCCTAGTCTTCGTCTCTCTCTAGCATCATTGTAATGAGTTTTATTATTTAAATCTATAAAATTGTATGATATAATTAATATCTAAAAATAATAATATTTCAATCGTAAATATTACTAATAAATTTATAAATAATTTCATAAGAAATATAAATAATTGTTTTATAATAGTTAAAAGATTTATAAAAGTTTATAATTTCCTAAAAAGTGGTAGTTTTCTAATATTTATATTGAGGTTGTAATGAATAACATTGTAACAATGTTGAAATATTCACATTCAAACAAAATAATAGAGTAAAATATGATTAAATTTCTAAATTCATCTGAGTTTCAACCTAAAAGGAAAATAGATGAATAATTCAACATTTCATAAAATTCAAAATGTATTCAAGTGATCAAAATTCTAACCCAAAAATGAATAGTATGAAATAAAATCATCAAAAATCAAACCTCAAAACCAAATAACATGTGAACAAAATATGAAATGAATAATATTCAAATCACTCAACTACTCAAACAAAATCATGAGAATCATATATTATTTATCTTGCTTTGGAATTAACAGTTTTAGCTTACCTTCTCTAGAAGTACAATTTGTCATTGATGTTGATGGTGGTTTGTTTAAGGACATGGTTGTCAGATTATCAACAGCGTAAACATCTTAACGGGTGCGTTTTAATTCTTCATGTCCATAGAATTTTTTTTAATGGATATCCACTTAGTCAGTGGACTTGTTGCAGTGTTTTTGTCAATATTCGAAGCGGGTGTGACGTTATCATCAGTAAACAAAACATCCTATATGTAGAAAATAAATATATGTCAATCTAAAAGTTAATATTTTAAAGTTTTTAAAATATTAGATTTAGTTATATTATATTTAAAACCTTCTAATTTAATGTGTCTTGAGATCCGACTTCTGCCAATAAAACATTAAACGAATCAGATTCTGGCACCTACATTTGTAGTACACAGAAATATGTTAGTTGGTCAACTAAAATATAAAAAACAAAATTTAATAAGTGTAATGTTTGTAGTATTCTTCGTAAAAGAATGTTTCCTGCTCGATGTTAGATTTTTTTTTCCAATTCAACAGTGATTGTATTATCAACAATGAAGTTTGAGATTGCATAACCATCAACTTTGTTCTTCAAATTATAATGTGAATTTTGAATTTAAACACCAACTTTTTATCGAAAAGTACATTCAAAGCAATAGATAAATCTCTATATTACACTCCTAAAAAAACAGTTATAAAAATAGATAGACATAAGGTAAAAAATTAGTTTTATATAAATGAAGTTAATATCGATAACCTCATTAAATGAATTTTGAATTTAAACACCTACCCCTTCGGTCCTCTCGACTGGATACTGCCTAACATATCTGGGTGCTGGCCTCCCCTTCGGTCCTTTCGACCGGATACTGCCTAGCATATCTGGGTGCTGGCCTCCCCTTCGGTCCTTTCGACCGGATACTGGGGACTATTTCACCCCTTACTACTACCACATAACACATATATCACATAGTCTAGCAACCCTAGATGGATATCACAAAGACAATCATCTAATCACACATCTCCTACTGGTGGGCCGGCATTGTGGCCTTAGACCCACTGCTACTGGAAGGCAACTCACCTCAAAGCAGCTGCTGAACTGATCGGGAACTGACTGACCGCTGCTGCTGCTCCGGAACTCCTCTGACTGTAATTCCCACAACATACTCAATCACACACTGCTAACTGTCCTTTGGGTAAAATGACCATTTTACCCCTGGTCTAGCCCTAAGTCAAAATCAGAGTCAACTTTCAGTTGACCCGACTCGCCGAGTTGGCTCTCCAACTCACCGAGTCCCTATCCAGACGATTGTCCTGAGTCCCTGATTCTACTCGTCGAGTTAGGCTATGACTCGACGAGTTCTTCTTCTAAACTGACATTGATGTTCTTCGTCCTACTCGCCGAGTTGTATGAACAACTCGTCGAGTTCATCTTCATCCGATGAACACTCATGCTTAGACTCGCCGAGTTGTATGAACAACTCGCCGAGTCTGTTCTTAATCTATGAAGATTGCCTTGGACTCGACGAGCCAGGCCATGACTCGCCGAGTCCTACCATGGGTGAGTTCAGCTTCCAACTCACCGAGTCACCCCCTGTAACTCACTGCTCAAACTCGATACAGCATAAAAGGACCAATTCGGTGACTCGCCGAGTCATATGAACGACTCGCCGAGTCGTCGCCATGCATCCATTAAATACACCGATTTGTTCGATTTCAGTCCATGCCATTCATAGATCTGGGCTTCTAAGACACGAATCACACGTAAAGTTTCCAACTTTACGTGTAGATATTCACCAATATGGATTTTAGGGTTCAAAATGCCTCAAAAGGGTAGATCTAGGATGAACAAGCCACATGGGTCCATAAAGCTAACAGATCTGAGCTCCTGGAGCTCAATCTTGCCTAGATCTAAAGGCCAATCCACTTATTACGAAACATTATGCACAAACAAGCTTGGGGAATTGCTCAAGAGTGTCTTAAATGAAATCTTAAGCATAGAAACAGGGGGAAAATGAGATATACCTCAATGAAACAGCTGAAAAACACAATGATGCTTGGATGGCTCTCCTTCCTCTTGATCTTCTTCCCCTTCTTGCCTCAAAACCTTCAAGAATACACAAAAGAGCCTCAAACTCTCAAGGAACAAGCTTAGGACGAGGGTTGGGAGCTCTGGGGGTGAATGGGGGCTGGCAAGGGGCGGATATGAGGTTTAAATAGGGTGCAAACCCCTGAAACTTAGGGTTTCATCCAACAGCGGTGACTCGCCGAGTCCAGGATATGGACTCGCCGAGTCGCCAACTTAAACGTGTCCTGGGTCTCGTCCCTACTCGGCGAGTCGGACCTATGACTCGCCGAGTCCAAGGCTAAAATGGGAAATACTCAAATAAGATTTACATACCAGGAACCAGATGCTACAAATGTAATCGTATATATATGTTGTTTTTAAATAAGGAAATCATTATCTTTAAAAAAAATGAGATCCTAAAATATTATCTTGGAGATTTTCGGTTATTTGTCTGGAAAAAAAAATGATATAATTTATATTGAATCAAAATTTCAAGTTAATTGACTTGCTTAATTAATGAGTTTTAAATTTAAAACCATTATCTCAAATTGATTTATTTTACCTGGGATATACCAGGAGATAAATTATAAATAATATTGATTCTATTTTTGACTCTTAAATATTTTGCTAATTTAATAGGATTAAATTAGATTTATAGTTTAATGACCAAATTATTGATATGCTTATTTAATGAGTTTTTTCAAAAGCAAAAACAATAATAATAAAAACTAAACGGGTTTGAATTTTGAAGTCATAAACTATCAATAAGAGAGTTAAATTATGAACAATATTAAATAGGGAAACTAATATCGCATATATAAATAGAAGGATATGTTGTAACTGATAATGTAATTATTAAATTTAAAGATTCTATAATTATTAAAGATTGTATAATTAAATGTAATTGTGTTTGAATTTTATTTGAAGAAGATAATGTCAGCAATATAATCTAATGGCGGAAAACATAGGATTGAAATGCAATTAAGGGTTTTGATTGATTCATTAGTGAATTAAAGGTTCTCTTTTAATAATATTTAGAGATTAATGGTAATTTGTTAGCAATGTCAAATCTTAAAATTTTAGGAGTCCAATAATATCGTTTTTAATGCATGACTTACAAAAACAATTTAGTATGTAATGAAGGGTTAATTTTATTTTAACCCAAATGATTTTTCTCATTTATTTTAAAAAGGTCAATCAATTTTTTTTTATTCTAGAGGAATAAACTCGTTTTTTACCTATTCATTTAGTCCTTATACCGGCTATAAGAAGTTAAAATGTTACGTTTGATAGGAGTTGTTGATGTGAACAAACACCTCACCAGCTTTGTTTTTTACCTGTTAATTTCATCGTCATTAATACTCTTCCATTTCTTTCATTCTATTTCTTGTTGCACAGACCATCTCTCTCCCAAACATATTTTTGGCTTTTCTTCTTGCAGTGTTGTATGGAGATGATTTCAGCCTAACACTCATCTTTGTTTTTGTAATGTCCCAAAAAGCATAATAAAAAAATTAAGGAAATAAAAGGTTTTTTTTTTCATAAAACCATAAGTCATCAAAATCATTGTTTTTCCACATGACATAAAATTATAGTAACAAAATCATAACATCTCTCAAAACATAATGACTAATGGATGATGTATACAGTCACGTCTTTGCTTTGCCCCTATTCTCAGAAGTACTTGAAACATTTAAATTAACAACTGTGACATCCCCAATTTTACGGTCCGAAAAGACTTTTTCCTTATGCTTATTTTGAACAAAGTATAGTTTATAAATGCGGAATTTATCCCACAACACATATGAGATAAAAGTATTTCTGAATAAATGTTGTTTATTGATTATTAAAAACTTTTGATGTCATAACAGATACAAGAAACATAAGCATAAACATTGTCATTACGGGCCTTATAACAAATTATTGTACTAATGGCCTAAACTCCTTGAATCTCTTAGCGGATTCGAAAATCACTATCCATGTACCTTCGTAACGTTACCTGTGATACAAAAAAATTGATTGACCCATGATGGAAAGCCTGTTAAGTAGATAGGGTTTTCAACCCATAATAATTAAATCCTTTAATTATATTTTCACAACAAACAATTAACCAAGTTACCCATTCTCGTTATTCTCACTCTCTAATCCTAAAATGATGATCTCGAGGGACCTATCCTAAATAATCACTATAAGCGACGAATAAACAATACTACTTCGGGGATTCCATAACAATGTATGTCAATAAGGCAACCATGAGGAGAAAAGGGTACCCGAATGATCATTCTTTCCTTTTCCCTGAAAAGCGATATCATTAACACTGACAGGTGGCGAGCTTGCTAGTGTTTCATTAGATTGTCTAGAATAGTCATTGACTGTCATCTATAGTTTGTTAGATAATTGGTCCCATTAGTATAGTAATACAATGCATGGCCTCTCACCATTACTTTATTTTCCCATAAATCTTCACTAACCGATATAGTTCAAATATTGATAAAATAAATATACTAATAAAATCATATCATATTATTGCAACATGCACATACATCAAGAACATAGATAATAGGCATATATAGCATTTAATTTATCTAGATATTTTATATCTATGTGTAAGATGAAAATAACTATGCACCCACTTGTTAAAAATAGATGACTGGTGATTTGGGAAGCGCTTCACCTAGCTCCTTAGATTTTCCTTTGGAAAGACCTAGGTATAACTATCACTAAGACTTAGTCTCTATTTCATAATTATTATGACTAACATGATGATAGGCTATATTCCTCAATAATCCCAATGAATACGGATCTATAGCTGATAAGGAGCAACCATGTAAGATCATATCAAAGGTGGGGTTCATTTAGTATACAGAGCATACTATTTGAAATCCCATTATAAACACCTCACTAAACCTAGCCTAGACGTCACCCCCATAAGTAGATCAATCAGTATTATGACATGGAATCACTGATAAATCTTATTTATATATTCATAATAACGATTATGAATATAAATATAAGTTGCACTTGAAGCATAGTAAGTGCAACTTAACTTACAAAGATTTCTTAGCAAAAACCAGAAATTGCGCAGGCAGTATTCCGAAACCAAGAGATTTATTTCTCCATGCTCTCAAACACTCCATAGCCTTGCTAAAGTAGTCGAGAACTAGGGATTATCGAGGCTAGGGTTGTAGAAAGGATTCCAAAGGAATGGCGATCGAATGGGTGAAGAAAATGAGCTGAAAAACGAAGTTATATATAGGAGTCACGAGGGGCACGTCGCGCCCTATATCTAGGCCTGCAACGACTATAGGCCACGAATCCAACTTCTTCTTGTGGCACGTGTCACAACATGGGTGGTTCGCGTTAACCTTCTAGAACCTAGGCACGTCACACCTACCTACCGAGTGCGCTACGCTTTTCAAAAAAACTTCTAAAAATCATATATTTATAATACGAGCTCCGTTTTCGACTTTATTTATATCCATGCATAGCTATTAACGAGTACTACAACTTTCATTTGGAGTCCATCGACTAATTCTCACATTATTTTTAATATTATATTTTTAAAGGAATTAGACTTCTAAAGTCACAATTCTTTCATACGAATTCATTTCTCGACTGTCATTATATCGACGGTATTGTATTTACGAGATCTTAAACTTCTATTTTAGATTGTTTTTCCTGAAAATGAGCCGATTTTGATTTCGGATCCTGTGTTAATACAACTGTGTTGAAACTTTTAAAAATCACAACTTCCTGATACGAAGTCAGATTTAGATGTTCTCTATATGCATGCTCTCACTTTTATGTTTACTACGACTTTAGTTTAGATTCCTTATGCTAATTAGCAACCCATCCCCAACAATATTTGTGACACACTTTGTTGTATCAGGTTGAACATAAAACAAGTCATAACCTTTTCATTCGAAGTTAGATTTAGGCTTTCTTTATAGGTATGGAATCACCCTCATGACTACTTCCACTTTTGTTTAGATTATTTTTCCCAATTATTCTATTATTTTTTAATGCTTATTTTAGTGCTATTTACTCCTTTTAAATACTTTTGTATACAATCGTTATGTACACAGAACACACACACACACACACACACAAATAACATATATTCAAGTAAGCCTTGTTCGTTTATTCATAAAAGATTTTTTGACCAGCGTAAATACATATTATACAGAGAAACATGGACGTTATAATTATCTCCTCATTAGGATGATTACGTCATGGAATCATACATCAACAAATAGATGTCGATGGCGACTCCATATGTCACTTTCTGTGTCCCAGGTGAGGTTCGGTCTTGACGTATGTTTCCATCGCACGAGCATTAGTACCACCATCCTACATCATAACTTCTTCATTTTTCGGTCAACAATCGCTTCAAGTTCTTCAATCAACCTCCTGTTCTCATCGATCCTTAACTCCAAAAATGGAATCATCTCGGGAACTTCTCCCGTGAGCTTCCTTAAGTAAAAAACATGAAAGGTGTTATGAATACCTTCTCGTTCCTCTGGAAACTCCAACTTGTAATTTTGGTTTCCAATTCTTTGAAGCACTTTGCATGGTCCAATGAACCTTGGACTCAGCTTCCCTCCATTTCCAAATCTGATAAGTTGCTTCTATGGAGAGACTTTAAGCAACACTTGGTATTCGAATCCGAAAGTAATCGGTTGTCGCTTCTTATCTGTATAGCTCTTTTGATGATTTTGAGCTGCTAGCATCCATTCACTGATTACTTTCAATTTCTCGACGGTCTGTTGGACAATCTTAGTCCCCATAACCTGCTTCTCTCCATCTTTAAGCCAACAAGAAGGTGTACGACATTTTTGTTCTTACAACGCGTGATAGGATGTCATATTAATGCCCAAATGGTAACTGTTGTAATAAAATTTGACCAATGGTAGGTGCTCATCCCAGTTACCCATAAACTCCAAAGTACACACTCTTAACATATCTTCAAATGTTTGAATCATTCTCTCACTTTAACCATCGATTTATGGGTAGTAGGTTGTACTCAAACACAACTCCGTACCCATTTCTTCATTTAAACTCTTCCAAAATCGAGAATTAAAGTGATTGTCACGGTCTGACACAATCTTCAATAGAACACTGTGATCTT
Organism: Lactuca saligna; assembly: GCF_052625555.1. Taxonomy (NCBI): domain Eukaryota; kingdom Viridiplantae; phylum Streptophyta; class Magnoliopsida; order Asterales; family Asteraceae; genus Lactuca; species Lactuca saligna. The sequence goes on along the minus strand of NC_136425.1, from coordinate 24,032,812 downwards.
TCACTATCTCTTTCACATATACTTTGGTGAGCTTTTCAATACACCTTTTCTCATTAGCTACTATGAAATGTGTGCTCTTTGTAAATCGATCCACAATCACATAAATCATGTCGTGACCTCCCTTCGTTCTGGGTGGCTTGGTTACAAAATCCATGGTAATCTCCTCCCCTTTACCCATGGGTACCGGTAAAGGTTCCAAATTCCTATACGGTTTTTGGTGTTGAGCTTTAACTCTTACGCAGGTCACACAATCAACCACGTACTTAATAATATCGAGCTTCATTGTTGGCCACCGGTAATATGGTTTCAAATCCATATACATCTTGGTGTTGTCTGTATGAATTAATTGCATGGTCTTGTGAGACTCTTCCATGAGAAGATCTCTTATACAACCATCTTTGGCGCCCAAATTCTATTTTGGAATACCTTCAACCCTTGGTTGTTCATTCCAAAAACTAACATTTTGCCCAAACGTTTTTCCTTTCGGATATCTCCTTCCAAAGCATCATTTTGAGCTTTCTTGATACTTTACACAATTGTTGGGACGATTTCCATTCTTAATGCCCTTGGCCTTTTCCTCTCCAAGGTTTATTTTTATACTTAAAGTATCTGCTACGAAATTCGCTTTACCAGGGTGGTAAAGTATCTCACAGTCATAATACTTGATTAGTTCTAGCCAGCTTCTTTGTCTTATGTTCAACTCTTTTTGATCAAATAGATACTGAAGACTATTATGATCTATGAAAAGCTTACACTTCATGCCATAAATATAATGTCTCCATATCTTTAGTGTAAAAACCATTGCGACCAACCCTAAATCATGTGTGGGATGGTTTTGTTTGTTGATTTTCAGTTGTCATGATGCATATGCTATCACTTTATCTCTCAAGGTCAGAACACAACCTAACCCAACTATAGATGCATCATTGTAAGTTGGGAAGTCTTCAACTCCATCGAGTAAAGCAAGAATCGGTGCTTTACACAATGGCTTCTTCAATTTCTCAAAAGCTTCTTCATGCTTCTCATTCCATGTATAGGTAGACCATTTCTGGGTCAAGGTTATCAATGGAGAAACTATTGAAGAAAATCATTGGATAAACATTTGGTAAAATCTAGCTAATCACATAAAAAAATGAATCTTGGTGGGACTTGTTGGTCATTCCCACTTCATTACTGCTTCATTTTTTTATGGATCAACCATTATACTTTATTGGTTAACCACATGACCTAAGAATTACACCTCTCAGATCCAAAAATCATATTTCAAGAACTTTCATATAACTTCTCCTTCTTCAGAACTTATAATACTTCTCCTAAGTACTTTCCATGCTCCTGCAGGCTCTTCGAGTAAATCTGAATATCGTCGATGAAAACTATTACCGATCTACTGAGGAAATGTTTACAAACTCGATTCAACATATCCATAAATGTTGTTGCAGCATTGGTTATCCCAAATGGCACAACCAAAAACTACTAATGTGCATATATCATCCTAAAAGTTGTCTTCTCAGCATCTCTCTCTCTCTCTCTCACCTTCAGTTGATGACACCCTGACCTAAGATCAATATTCGAGAAGTATCTTGCGCCTTGAAGTTGATCGAACATGTCATCTATCCTATGAAATGGGTATTTATTTTTCATTGTTGCTTTATTCAACTTTTTTGTATTCGATGCACATTCTCATGCTTCCATCCTTCTTCTTCACGAATAACACTGGAGCTCCCCAGGGTGAGGAACTAGGTCTAATGAAACATTTATCTTTCAACTTTTGAATCTGCTACATGCATTATAATTTAGTTAAATATAAATATATTAGGTACTTATAAGTACATTTTCTATCTTGTAGCCAAATAAAGACATTCTCGAAGATAAGGGTTGAAAATGAACAAACCTAGAAACTTGGAGGTTAGATTTTGCATGAAGAAGGAAAGCAGGGAGAAGATTGTGTTGTATAAGGACTCCACGATGTGTTTAACTTTGGCCCACATCGTGGCGATAAGGAAGTTTCTCTACTGATTTAAATACTTGCTACCTATGCGTTTTAAATGGATTCCACTTGGAGGGCATAATTAGGCAAGTATAAATACCATTTTTTAGGTCATAATTAGGGATGCATGCATTAAGAGCTACTGAGATTTTCGGCATAAAGAAACCATCGAACCTTTGGAGACCATAATTCTTTAGAAGGAAGAGCTTAAAGGATATTAGAGTAAAGATCTACATAAATCATTCGGTTTGCATATTTGATAATCTTGTTTAATCTATCTTACTTTGTGACTATGTGTTCTTTTTTTTCTGTAATTATGGGCTAATACCCTTTTGCTTTCGTTTAGACTAGATGGATCCTAATATTGTGTGTTGATTTTTATATTTATGGATTATTGAAGTTGGATTTAGCATATGTTTGATAGATCGTCTTAGCATGCATGTTAAAAGCTCTTATCTTTATTACTATGTCCTCAAGTTTTGTGTAGTTAAGTGGCCATTGATTGCTTGAACTTGTTTATCCTAGTTGTTTATGATCATTAATCTGCTAGAGCTAGAGGTTGATCATGCCCTAGTATAGGTGGGAAAGTTAGTTCCTTAATTATGTTAAAGAGCATTATTTGATCATAATAATTGCTTGATTGTCTAATCTTGATCATGGATAGATAATTTTTTATTCGTTTATAGCCCAAATAGATCTTATAATCAATTAATGTTCGTAATTTTCATGATCATTGTGGTTGAGGTTTATAAATTGATATATGCTAGTTAGTCTGATCATGATAATTAGTGACTTTTAATTTGTTATCCAACTAATATTAATCAATATTTCGAAATTGAGCATAGGAAAAAGGAGGATATGAAGCCAAACTGAAGTACCTTTTAATTATTGATCAAATCTTGTTTTGTAGTTGTTTGCTTTAGTTTGAAGTAGTTAGTTATCTAATTTAAGTTTTTCTGGACTTGAAAAATCAGATAAAACTCCCTTAAAGTTTGTTTATTTTAGTTTAATTATTAGCATTATTTTCTTGATTAGAATTACGTTCCTTGTGTTCGACTCTTACTTACTCTACTTTACTACTACGCGACTAGGTATATTGTCTATTGTGTTTTAGCTGAGTTGAACAAATATTATATATATATATGTAACATCCGGATTTTACCAGGTATAATGTAAGTTTAATTAGGTTATATTGTGAGAGGGACTCGGCGAGTCGGGGCTCAGACTCGCCGAGTAGAGACGCGGGATTGATCGAGGGTGCGCACTTGGACTCGGCGAGTCCAGGGTATGGACTCGGCGAGTCTGCGCTGTGTTATGAAACCCTAAATCTCCGGGTTTGTGGCCTATTTAAGGGGCCTTATGGCCGTCATTTGCGCTCACCCAACCCCCAGAGAGTGTCCCTAGAGTTCTTGAGCGTTTTGTGAAGGAAAGAGAGCCAATCTTGATCTTGTGTGTGTTGTTTAGCAAGAAGAAGGAGGCCCTAGGCAAGAGGAAGCAAAGGAGGTTGCTATTTCGTGGATTGGAGCTTGGATCATCACTCTAGAGGTATTATTTTCGGACCATTTTCTGTTTGGTGAAACTTGATGCAAGTTAGGGCTTAATATGATCATTTATGGGGTGATTTGGTGCCCTTTGGTTCCCTCTTTGAGTTGAGACCATGGATCTGGATCCATAGAGGTCCAGAGGGCCTCACTCATCAAGCTTTATGGGTGGAAATGGAGTCCTTGGCCTTGTGTTGAAGTAGTAGAGTCAAAAACATCATTTGTGATCATGTAGAGGTTATTTATGCATCAAGATTGTGACTTTACGTGCTAAATAAGCATGGGGGGACTGGATCTATGGATTAGTGGACTGGATCTGGCCTTTAGAGCAAGATTGAGTCAGTGCATGGCTCTGACTCGCCGAGTCCGAAGAACAGACTCGGCGAGTAGCTTGAATGCTGCACGACCACTCAGCGAGTGGCCTCGCCGAGTTGGGATGAGTGAACTCAGTGGGTCAAGGGGGAGTCAGGATGGACAGGTGGACCGAGTCAAACCGGACTCGCCGAGTTGTTCTTGAGACTCGGCGAGTTGAATCGTGGTGGCCCCACAACTCGTGCCAGGTGGAGCTCGTCGAGTTGGGAGGGGATGCTCGACGTGTCAAGAGAGGATTCCAGGGAAATTGGTGAATGCGCTCAGACTCGCCGAGTCGCTATAGTGCACTCGCCGAGTCCGGTCAAGTTGACCGTTGACCAGCGTTGACCTAGATTGTCCTGTTATGGTATGGTCAACCCTAGTTGGGAAAGTGTTATTTAGAGATATATTGTGCTATAGGGGGACTTCAGCTCGGCAGATCGAGTGTTTAGTGATTTCAGGGTTACGGTTTACCGAGACACACGAGGTGAGTCTTCTCACTATACTTTACCTTGAGTAGGTAACCAGAGTTATGTGATAGAGTATTTGTATGCTATGTATGTTATGTGTTGTACTGCATTACTTTTATGTGTTTGATGCTGTGCATGTTTACAGAGTTAGAACCGGAAGGTTCACAGAGTTAGAACCTGAGGGTTCGCAGAGTTTGGGTGCACGGACCCACAGAGTTATAGCCTCGAGTGGCTAATATGTGTTATATGCAGTATTTTGGGAAACTCACTAAGCCTTGTGCTTACAGTGTTGATGTTATTTGTTTCAGGTACTAGTGACGACCGTGGGAAGGCGCCGGCTTGATCCGTACACACACGTTTGGAGCTTGACATTTTGATCTTGGGATTTTGTACTATTTTGTTGAACAATTAAAAGGGGTTGTTTCTATGAATATTGATGGAATTATGTTTTATAAAAATCGAAAATTTTGTTTGAAAAATTAGTGTTACAATATATATATATATATATATATATATATATATATATATATATATATATATATATATATAAAGATTTTAAGTGGTTATATATAAAATACATCAAGTTTTTTGCGTTCTTGCCAGGGATCGGTTGTTTTAGTTGAATTTTAATTGCGTATACTTAATCGATCCTTTTTGTGGGGTTAAATCCACAAAAAAGTTACTTTTCCAATCATTTTTAATTTTCTAGAATTACAGTTTCCATGACATGGCCATTAAGATTGCCACGACGTGGAAATTGAGGTGTCAGATTTTTGGTTATTACGTTTCTATTTCATTTTACACGTTTTTCCTTGTTTTTGTTTTAGTAGTACATGACCAAGGGATCAACCTTTCAAATCGTGCCACCCTTCGACGATTCGGAATCTGAAATCCACAAGAAAAGTATAAAAAAAGAAAGACAGATCAAGTAGTAGTTTCAAAGTCAACAAAGTATCAACATTTGAAAAGACCCCATACAAGAAAGGAAAAGGTTACAAGCCGAAAACCGAGAGCTACTGTAACATTCCAAAAATCATGATAAAAAATTTTGTTTCCAAAACCATTTAATAACCCATAACTCATACAAAACATTTTTTCCAAAAATCCATAATCATAGATTAGAGTATCACAAAATTATATGTCAATAAAACATCCAAGGATGATGTGTATAATCATGCATTCGTTTTGCCCCGATCATCTGATGTACGTACCTAAAACCATGAAATCAGACTGTAATCCAAATCTTAGTGGGTTCCCCCAAAATACCCCACAAAGAAAAATACATACGATGCACACAAATAAGGCCTACAACACAAGGATAGACCGTCATCAAGCCTTCAACTAAAAGTTGGACCGCTCCCAAGCCTACACCATAAGTTGGACTACTCCTTTAGGGCTATAATATTACTGGACTACCCCCTTGGGCCTACAAGATCAACTTGACAGCTCAGGTATCTTGGCCTTCAACACAAAGCAGGACCACCTCAACCCAACCACAATATGTCGAGATATGTACATAAATAAATAACCAACTAACAAAGGAAATAATATAGATCTATTAAGCTAAGAGATCCATATACATAGCAACATCCTATACGTAAGGATACATAACATAGTCTAGTAGGTTCCTTTAACCCATGAGTACAGTGAGGAAAACTCACCTTAAAGTCCGAAAGATATTTGAACTAATCACTGCTCCAAATACTAGCTCTACAAGTCACCTATACAACAAACAGGGACCAAGCCTCAATCTATTACTCAAAATACCCTAAATGACCTAAAGTCAAACTTGGTCAATGTTCAAAAGTCAAAGGTCAACATCATCCCGTTTATGCCATGCGTAACATCTCTATGCCCTGCATAGAGCCTAAGGCAGCAAAAACGGTCAAATATGGGTCTACGCGTTACATACCCTAAGTTACTCCCTGAGTAACTATGTTGGTGCCAAAACTTCCCATTAATTGCTTAATACAGAAAGATACCACGTCCAACTCTACCACTATATCAGACATAGAGTAAAAAAAATGTCACCTCATTGTGAAGAGGGTATCATCAAAAGAGAATCATGTAGATCCTTTGACAAAGGCTCTGAGTAGGGTTAAGCACAATCAGTATGCTAGGAGCATTGGATTAAGAGATGATATTAGTTTTAGTAGTTAGATGATTAGTTCGAAACTTGTAACAAAATAAATGTAATTGACTTTTGGTGGTTAAATAATAGAGATTTTTATATGAGTTTGTTTACTGCCTTTGTTAATTATTTATTCTTGTGTTTTCTTTTGCAAGTTTTACTTCATCAATAATTTTAATTATTCAAATTCACACAGTCACTCATACTTTTGGAATTAAGTAGTGAATTACGACTGTCATGAATTGGATTGTAGATTTTCTAAGGGAGTAAGACATAGCAATTGTATTGCTACAATATTCGTGAGTATTGAGAAATAGAGATTTAAGTGTTGGATAAACCCACGCTCAGATAATTACTTTATGGATTATATCACGAGTAATTCTGATACGATAATATCTTTTATTCTTAAAACGAAGATATATAAGTTGTAATTTACAAGTCGACTGTATATTGGTACTATAAAAACGCATCAATAACATGATGTAATAAAACACAATGTCATGTATGATTTGGTGAGTAAATGATATAAACATATAAGTCAAAGTTTATTCGTTCATTTTTCACTAATGGGAAAAGTGATATTTTTGTGCCACTCGGTGATCTGGTGTTGACTTATAGTGTTGGGCTCATGTAGAACTCAGTTGATGTGTTAGTTTAAAGTCTCATGTCGTCATCACAAATCAGAAATCTGGAAACAAACTTGGATAATGAGATTGATTATAATTCATGTCTCGTGTCTATATGATATCTAGTAGAACGAAGCAATATCTGATCACTTATCTAAGGTTCAATGTCTGTTTAGATTAGAGTTCGATAGTTCCTTCGAAAAGCACACTTTGCTATTTAATTTGGAAGTTGTAATTTAGTTATAGACTTATCCAACTGGGAGATTGTTGGATTAGATGTCTAAGTCATTAACTAAATTATTATAAACGTAAATTATTAGTGAAGTCCTTTTGGGTTGCCCTCAAACACTGTAAGAGATTGGAATGCTATTTAGAGAGAAAGAGATTGATTTATTAATTTATTATATGATTAGTAAATTAATTAACAAAAATAAATAATTTATCAATATGTGTTGAGAAAACTATATTAATTCGAAATTATATTGTTTAATTATAAATTAATCAGAAATTAATTAGAATTAATTTGAATAATTAAAAGTGGAATGACTAAATGTGACAATATTCAAAATATGGAGCATTGACTAGTTTTAGAACCTCCCAAGAGGCTTGGAAAAATTCTAGATTGCTTCTAGAGCTTTTCTTGGGGCTCTAAGGAAACTTGGGGGAAAGCAAGAGGGATAAGGTTTATCCAAGGAAACCTACATTATCTAAGCCCCTTTAGTATCCTATATAAACCCTACTCAGATCTCATTTTTCCGGCCATCATACCTCTAAAAGGAATTTCAAAATTTTCCTCATCTCCCATCTCTCTTTAATAGCCTCTAACTATTAGGGTTTGGGTGTGAGCCATTAGAGGCATGAAATTTATGGTGCTGGCTTTCTGAAGTTCTACAAAGAAGGATTTATAGTTTATTTACAATAAGAAAGTAAAATGTATGTTTTCTACTATCCATTCTCTAATATTTAAAATAGCAATGTACTTTAAGGTTCTTGAATTCAAATTGTTGTATGGATATCATAGTGAGAACATAAATCCTTTAGGATGTATGCGAACTTAAGGTTGTTTGTTTTCCGCCAAAAATATGATTTTTGTTATCTATAAAACTCATCAAATCCATCATAAAAAAAGTTAACATTTCTACAAATGGTTAATAGAGATTTCATTTGCTCTTATCGAGATCTTTCAATCCTTTCTTTTTCCTATGATTTTGATTTATACGACAATATATATATATATATATATATATATATATATATATATATATATATATATATATATATATATATTACCATGATTGTGTAACAATATGTTTCTTTTTGTTTGTCACCCAAACTAGATTTCTATTTCTGAAAAGGGCTAGTAGATATATCATTTGCTCTTATCGATATCTTCCGTTCCGATCTCGCCGGCCAAACCATCATTCTTAGTGACGTCGGTCCTTTCGACACTTCCGTTCTGATCTCGCTGGCCAAACCATATATTGAAAACACATATGTCATAAATTCATAGTTTTTCAATCAATTTTAGTATTAAAGTTGTCGCCTACAATATTCGTTCTAAAAAACGTTGAAATTCGGAACCCTAACACCATATTAGTTACCAGCAGTGAAAACTACTCCTTGTGTAGCAAATCAGTTGGGTTAAACGTGATATTCATCACTTTATGAAAGCAACAAAGTCCCTAATCCTCATGGTCAAAGACGGCCTCAATGAAACCCATGCTTTAGCAACCATCGGAACCAGAATCTGCGTTGACAAAAAAAAAATCGGAAAATAAGAAATACTAGTAACTGTAAGGCTCACCAGAAAAATGCACCTTGGACATCGTCGGCCACCCGCTCGTTTCGGCGGCAGTTCTCACTGATGTCGGGATTTGTTTGGTTCATTCGAAATATCCATAGTTTAAGAGGGAAACGAAATTAACGATTTGTGAAGATGACGGTAAAGTTGTAGAAGTAAAAGAATAAATTGTTAGCTTAAATTACATAAATGGTTTTTATAATTTAAGGAAATAATCACAAACACACCAAAAAAATGATAAAAATGTTATTTTATAGAAATTTAACGACATTTTTTGACACCGTATGTCGGAAGGATCATCTCCACAACATCGATAAACATAAGGACCAAGTTTGTTCATATTTTTGAAGTTGTACCAGATATGACTATTTTGTCTCACATGGACCACTTATGTAATTTTGTCATTACAGTGTAAAACGGGAGGAAATATCTTTATACTCATGGTTAGACACAAGTTGGGCCTTTACGAGTTGCATCTTGTAATTTTTTTGTTAGACGCATCTTGGGCCAAAATGAGTACACATATGTGAGTTTATGGATCTGGATTCTCGATATAGTGAATTTGAGAATCGTGAATATGGAGGATGAAGGAAAGACATGTGAGTTTATGTTTATCATTTTCATTGAGATTTGACGCATGAGGGAAAAAAAAAAAAACAGTGTTTATATATGTGTTATAAGTACAGAACATTCATAATAATATTTAAACCCCAAAAGCGATTAAAAGTAACTAAAAATGATTACTTAAAATGCCACGTAGTTTATAAAAATCATTAAAATGACACAATTTATCTAACCAACAGATATAAATAAAACTGGTATTACTGAAAAAAAAAAAAAAAACAAAAATATAGTGAATTCATGGCCCTAAAAGAAATAATATTCGCCAAACCGTTGAGAACTTTATTTTGAATCCCTTGTAATTTTTTATTTGTCTTTCAAACAATCTTCCTACTATCAACTAATGTCATTAATATGCTCATTATTTATTTATTTTTTTACTGAAAAATACTTGAATTTTCAAAATTATAACATAATTTTGAAATAATCTGCATGTTTAGCTGTGAGTTTCGCTGATCAGACGGAAATGCGTAGTAACACATATTCCAACTTAAAAAAGCCTTGATCGCGGGATTAATTATGTATATCTTACACACAAGTTAGAGCTAAACCACTTGACTAATAATATGGTTCTAACAAGGATGTTCTAGTTTCAATTTCATGTATATAAAAACTCGTCTGACCACAAAGCCCCGGGATTTTATCGTATAAACATATCTCGCATAAATATAGTTACTTTATTTATTATTTCAGATATTACAAAAAAAATGTATATATATGGTTCTAACAAGGATGTTCTAGTTTCAATCCCATGTATATAAAAACTCATCATTCTAAAAAAATATAGGTATATCTTACACAGCTTCTATACGTTAAATTTTAAGTATTGAATTTCAATAACTCAAAGAAAGTAAAAGGTTACACATTTATCGTGTTTTCAACCACATAGTAAAATGGGTATGATTCGGTAAGAATCGGACCAATAGATATACCTCTTACCACAATTAAAAGTCTTTGATATATTTTTTACAACAATTAGAAGTCTTTTATATACTTTTTACCACAATTAAAAGTATATGATTTAGTATTATAGTCTTTGATATCATTTTTACTGGATTGAATAATACAAGTCTCACTCAATCAACAACTATTAAACGGCCATAAGATGTTATCGATTATTGTTGGAAGAGATTTCCTTGCTTCAAATCCTTATACTTTTATTGACCACAAAACCCCGAGATTTTATCGTATAAACATATCTCGCATAAATATAGTTACTTTATTTATTATTTCAGATATTACAAAAAAAAAAAAAAAAAAAAAAAAAAAAAAAAAAAAAGGCTTCTATTTATTAGAATCAAGAGGGCAATGAATGTTCTCTGTTTACGATCACTTTGATTTGAAGAAAAACTATAATATAAGATATTATTTTATGGGATTCATAGATCTACCCGCTATAAAATTAATATTTTTATTTAATGAAAGAAAAAAGAAAAGAAAAAGAGAAAACATTATCCTCTTGGCCATGTGTTTCTGTAATTGACTATATTATAAAAGTTATTGAGTTTGATGTAGAAATAAGCATTAATAAAGAAAAACAATATAATTGACTATATTACAAGACAACTTTAACTTTGAAATATTTAATATTTATGTATAAAGGAAAAAAATTGTTCATGTTTGATTTTTTGAATACTTAACAAGTTATCTGATAATTTGTTATGTAAAATAATACAATTACATAAAGAACATTATTAAAATATGGGGCTTTTGACATCAAAGTCCCTAAGCTTTTAAAATTTATTCGGTTTAGTCCCTGCGACAAATTTTGGTGTGTTAATGTCCAACATTTGGGCTCTTTTTGTCAAAAATGTCATTTAGCAGGTTTGGAGCCAGTCATCCGTTGACATCCAACCTGTTAAAGAAATACCCTTAAAGAAACGGAATCCCAACGACTTTCGTCCCCCTCCCTCATTTACGTAGCTCTTCATCCTCATTTACGTAGCTCTAATCAGAGCATCTTCACACACCAATGGCTACATCGTCTTTAAACTAAGCAACTTCACGTAGAACGAAACTTGTTATATGTTATTGTGGTAATGTGTGCTACGTAGCAGTGTCAAGAACACCAGATATCCCTGGTAGACATTTTTAGGGATGCCCTAATTTCAAGGTATTTTGTAATTTTTGTGTTAAATTGAAATGATTACTATTAGCAGGTTTTTAGGGTTTTGATTACACGTTTTTCTCCCTTTTAATTTCTAGGAGTCTTCAAGGTGCCGTTTTTTCAAGTGGGTGGATGAATATGGGAACAAATCTATCCAGCAAGAAGATGAATTGATGGGTGTAATGAAGATTGTTGCAGGGTTGTTAATGTTTATTGCAATAATGCTTGTAATTGTTGTCCTAAAAATGTAATTTAGGTATTGTAGTTTTGCAATGTGGTTGGTAATGTAATGCAGTTGTGTTTTGAACTGGAATCACTGTAACTTAGGCAATGATAATGTAATGGCAATCCTTTTTGTAGTCTTTCTAAATTAGTATGTGCAAAGTTGTAAATGATAACCCAATTTAGGCATTGAATAATATGCATTGAATAATATCAACAGAGGGCAGTTTAGGCATTGAATAATGTCATGACACATGGCAATTCAGATGATATAATTCATACAAAATTAAGATGTTTTAATCCATACCAAAGTATGATGCTATAAAGCATAAAAAACCAAATGTCAGATGTTATAATCCACACCTAAGATGCAATTAACCAAAACTATTGTAAGATGCTATAATCGAATAATAGTAGCATAAACCATATTTCATAGGAAAAAAGGTGTGTATTACATAATGTTTCATATAATGTTTCATGTAGCAATCATCCAATTATGCCAAAAAGCATATCAAGGCAACACATATCACAATTGGATGTTTGCTGCAAAAAGCAAGAATAACAAAAGATATACAAAAAGAAGGCATCATATACAAGTGATTAACATCCCAATTCACCCCTTTTCATAATCACTACCCAACTAATCCAACTTGACATGTTTGGTAGCACAGGAACCACTACCATATTTTTCATACACAGTCTTCTTCAACTTTATCTTTAATATCCTCTCAGAAGGTTTCCTTTTCCTATGCATAAGTTTGGTAGATTGGTTTGGCAAGTTATTGACTCTATCATCCACTCCCTCAACAGCAACTTTAATCCATGCTTCCAGTTATACCTCATCTACTACATGATTATCACCTGCAACCACTCCTTCATCATCACCATCACTCCATGCTTCCCCCTGCATCAACTCCTCCATTATCAGCTTCATCATCAACAAACACCTCAACATCATATGGATGCCCTTCTTGATCTTGTAATCCTTGTTAAAGAAATATATGACATGTAATTACAATAAGGGACAAATAGAATAAAATTGAATTTAAGTAGAGTAAATAGGATATTAATTACAGTTCAATAGGTGCCATGTCATCTAATGGCACTACTATCCCTTTACTCCTATGAAATTCACTAATGTTGTATCCTGACTCTAGTAGCATGGCCACATCTTCTTCATTCGGTTGATTTTTTCAGGTATAACATCATCTGCATTACCTTCAAGAAACTCATGTTCCTCCTCTTGAATGTATTTAAGAATTTCATTTATACCGTCCTCAACATCATCAAGAATTTCAATCAGCTTTCGTGAATTAGATTGTCCCTCAACAACTTCATCTATAACTTGGCTGGCCATACCCTCATCAACCTCTTGTTGTCTATTTTCCTGGTTTTTCCCTTCATCCTAGTTCTTCCCTTTGCCAACAAGCTTTTGTCCCTTAATCCGAACTTGTCCCTCATCCACAGGTTTTTTCCCCTTACTCCAACTCTACCTCCACCCCTTCTACTATTTATTTTTCTCCTTTGAGTAGTTGGTTGATTTGGCTCATTATTGGTTTATGTACTCCTCCTTCTAGTCTTTCTCCTAGAACCAGATGCTTAATTGGGATCCATATTTTGATTGATTGGAGTTTGAATTGTTGCACTTTCATGTTCTTCTTGATTTTTTCTTGGCATGCCAATTTTTTTGGGTGCATGTTGAACTCTTGGCCTTGTTTCACTTGTGCAACTTTGTTTATTATGTCTAAATTCAGAGCAATTACCACACCTTACAGTTTTGGATACTTTAACTCTTGTAGTAGCAAACTTGGTCTTGTAACACCGTAAATTTTCAAACCAAAACTTTCATTTTAAAACATAATAAAACACATGTCTCATATTCTTAAAAATCACAAATATCAATTTATCAACACATATTTCAAAATTGTTTATCACAAATCCAGGATTCTCCAAAAACATATCTCCAACTCAGATGTGTGTACAATCAAGTCGGTGCCTTCCTGTGGTCCTGAGAAGCACCTGAAACACATAACACGTAACACGGTAAGCACGAAGCTTAGTGAGTTCCCCAAAATACCACACACAGCTCATTAGCCACTCAAGGCTATAACTCAATAAGACCCTTTGGTCAATGTGTCTCAGTGGGACCCTCTGGTCCCACAGCTCGGGTGGACCCTCCGGTCCTAACTCTGTAAGCTCAGAATAATACAAAACATAAATCATAGAGACATAATGCAGGACATCACAATACTCGATATAAACACATAATACCCTTAGGTCACACAACTCAGATTACCACTCTACGTATGTATAGTGAGAAGATTCACCTCGTAAGAACTCGGATAACCTCGAACTCGAATCACCAGTCTAGCCTCCGCCTAACACATACGATAATTATCCCTAATTAATAATGGCTCTCAATGAAGCTAGAATAACGCTTCTACACTCACGGAAGGGTAAAAGACAATTTTACCCCTTTATGGCCTCAATAGTCCACAAATTGACCAAACCCTAAAAGTCAACCAAAAGTCAACGGCAGCACGTACGCTGCGCGTACCAGCTCTCTACGCTGGGCGTACTTCGCTGCCATGCAGGCATTGGGGATGCTCGACCCCTACGTTGCGTATACTGGGATTACGCTCAGTGTATGTCCCAGTTTCACTCTTTCTACTCATTTGGTCTTAATCAGTTAAGACCTTGGCTCATATCACAGATCTGGACTCCCTCAAGGCTCTTACTCCATAAAATCAGTGAGTTTAAGCCTTTGCATGGATGATAAGGTCACAAACGCCCAAAACTTCCACTCTCTTATCTCAAAATGCTCATATCTCATGCATGGCTTGATTCCAACATCCAAGTCTCAATTTTTATGACACTACACCACTAAAGACACTCAAAGGAGCTGATCATAGTCTCTGGAGCTTAACATCTCATAAAGTCTCCAACTTTTGGAACAAAACCCCTAAAATGCTCTAATATGATTCACAAATCAAAAGAGTGAGAAAGTTTGGAGCTCTATACCTCTAGTTGAAGCTCCCAACACAGATATGCTCATATCAAAGGCCTGGACTCTCACTCATTCTTCTCCAAAGATCATTCTTCACTCCAAAAACACACAAAATCACTTAAAGGCTCTCAAATGGACTCACAAGCTCTATGAATGAAGGTTTAGGGTTTTTATAGGGTTGTTTGTCTGAGGATGGGGGCCAGGAATGAGTCCATCATATCCTTTATATGGGGACACACCCCAAATTTGGGTTTTGATTCTGGGTCTAGTACGCCCAACATACCCTCTGGTACACCGAGCATACTAGGTGGCTTTCATGTCAATAACATGCACATGATTACGATGAGCGTACACTCGCGTACACCCCGTGTACTCATTTGCCTACTTTTTCTCTATAAGGGCTAAACTTGAGAACAAGAGTTTATAAGGTATACCTGGACTTGGGATGTTACATGTCTCTTTTTCACTTGAATGCCTTCTCCTTTTGGTGGCATGTCTTCCTGGCATTCTTCTAGCTATTGGTGGCAAAGGTTTTTGGAAGGGAGTTTATTCCTATATATTGCTCCCATTGATAGGCATTATGTTACTTTGGTAACATTCAATAAATTTGTCTTTTGAGAAGCATTCATTAACATATCCATCAATTGTCTTATGGATATAGTTAATGGCAACATTTTCATGAACACAAGGGATTCCCAAAACCTCCCAAAGCCTGTATGTGCAAGTCCTGGCCTCCAAGTCTACCTTGAAACTTTCATAATTGAACCTAGCTTCAAACACTAAACCTTGGCTATGAATAACATCCAAAACCTAATATTGTCACATAAATTAAAAAAACATTAACATAATAGCATTGATTTATAAAATTCAAATGCAATTGGCTAAATAATACATACCTCATATACTTCCCAAAAAGGTTCATTTTTTCAACACATTTGGGCACACATTGGACTTCCATTTGTTACACTTATCAGTCATGTGAGTAAACCTATCCATTATGTAGATTCTTATCTCCTCAAGCATTGTTATCAAAGGCTTTTTCCAAGATTCTATAATGATGGAGTTAAAGCATTCTAAGATTCCATTCTCAACTGCTTCACATGCAAACCCTAGAGTAAAGTAAGCTTTGCACCAAGTTCTAGGCTGTTTGGACATCAAATACTCATATGCACCAGGACTAAGCTTCTTTGTTTCACCCATATATTTCTTGAAGTCTCCTTCTACACAACTCATTGCTAAAGCCTAGAAAAGTCTTTTGAATTCTAATAGGGTGTAAACCTTCTTAAAGTTTGCATAAATGTGTCTAGCACATTGTATGTGCTCCACATGTGGCAAAATGTCTTCCACGACTTGCAGTAAGCCCTGAAACATATAAGTACATTGAATATTAATACAAAACATTTCAATTATATAGTATATTAATACAAAACGTAGAAACTAAAAGTAACTTATGTTGATCTGATATGATAACCAACCCTCTACCACCATCCAACATTAGATCATCTTGTACGAGCTCCAAAAACCAAGTCCAATCAGGTTTATTCTCTACATCTACAATAGCCCAAGCTATTGGATAGACTTGCTTGTTGGCATCCCTTCTAATTGCTATCATCAGTTCACCTTTCACCTCATATTTCAAGAAGCATCCATCTAAACCAATCACTTTTCTACAACCACTTTTTCTTCCACTACTTAAAGCCTTAAAAAAATATAAAATCTATGGAAATAGATCTTTCCATCAGGGTTGTTGATGACACTAACCCTACAAGTAGACCTAAGGTTTGATCTTAAAAGCTCATAGGAGTAGTCCCATATTTTTACATAATGCTCAATTAACTTTCCTTCAATTAACTCTTTTTCCCATTTTTTCCCCTCCTACATTGACCAAAAGACACATCACATCTGAATGTATGTTTAATATCACTTATCATCTCCCTAAGATTAAGCTTGAACTTGTTTGAAATCTCAAACATGTAATGTCTTCTAATCCATTCAAGAGAGACACAATCGAACCAAACGTGAATGACCTAGAGCATTTATGGATCTTAGTTATAGTTTTGATTTGTAATGACCTTTCATTGTACATCCAAGTAGCATGTAATCTGAAAGGGCATTGGTTGTTGTAACGACGTAAATTTTCAAACCAAAATTTTCAATTTAAAAACAGATTTATCACAATAATAAAATCTCAAAATGTCACAATGTCAAATCACCAAATATCATAATGAAAAACTGTATATATCAAAACTCCAGGATCCTATCAATCATAACTCAATCTCTGATGTGTGTACAATCAAGCTGGCGCCTTCCCGTGATCCTAAGAAGTACTTGAAACACATAACACATAACATGGTAAGCACGAAGCTTAGTGAGTTCCCCAAAATACCACATACAACTCATTAGCCACTCGATGCTATAACTCTATAATACCATTCAGTCAATGTGTCTGAGTGGGACCCTCCAGTCCCACAACTCTGATGAACCCTCCAGTCGTAACTCTGTGGACCATTCGATTCTAACTCTGTACCTTGTAATAATATATGGTATAAATCATACAAAACATGATATCATAGTACTCAAATAAACACATAAGACCCTCTGGTCACACACAACTCATATTACTACTCTAGGTATGTATAGTGAGAAGACTCATCTCGTAAGAACTCGGATACTCTCGAACTCGAATCATCGGTCTAGCCTTCGACTAACACATATGATAATTATCCCTAATTAATAACGGCTCTCATGAAGCTAGACTAACCCTTCTATAACTCACAGAAGGGTAAAAGACCATTTTACCCCTCCATGGGCTTAATAGTCCACAAATTGGCCAAACCCTAAAAGTCAACCAAAAAGTCAATGGAAGGGAGTACGCTGAGCGTACCAGCTCTCTACGCTGGGAGTACTCAACTGTCATGCAGGCATCGAGGATGCTCGACCCCTACACTACGCGTACTGGGATTACGCCCAACGTACGCCCCAATTTTAGTTATCTCACTCATTTGATCTTAATCAGTTAAGACCTTGGTTCATATCACAGATCTAGACTCCCTAATACCTCTTAATCCATAAAGTCAGTGACTTTAAGCCTTTTGCATGGCTGATATGGTCACAAACACAAAAAACACTCACTCATTTGGCCTTAATTAGTTAAGATTGGATTTTTATGATATTACTCCACTAAATACACTCAAAGGGTTTGATCAAAGTCTCTGGAGCTCAATATCTCATAATGTCTCCAAATTTTGGGACAAAAACCCTAAAATGCTCCTCTAAGATGCACAAAACAAAAGTGTAAGAAAGCATGAAGCATTATATGTCTATGTGAAGCTCTCAACACAGATATGCTCAGATCCAAGGGCCTAGACTCTCACTCCTTCTTCTCCAAAGCTTCTCTTAACATTTTAGTTTTGATCATTTTAAATTATTTAAAGCATCAAACATTGTTTTTGTTTATAAACATGAAAATATAATTTTATTTATATAATTTTGTTTTTAACTATTGTTGTTTTAAGTTATTTTTAAGCTACTTACTTGGAAACTACTAATGATTATAAAAAGAAAATAAAAGATTTTTAGTTAATTTAGGATTTGCATTTAACATTACAACTTATAACTTTTAATTATTTACAAAATAATATTTAGATTTTCTTTCAAGTTTAACTGAAACTTTGATTTAAGTTAACCCTTTAATATTATATTTACATTAACAATTTAAGTATTTTATATAAATTATTCAAAATTCGTGATTTTCAAATGAAAATGATTCACATATAACAATATACACACTAATAAGCTAAGTATATAATATGTTAAAAATTAAATATATAATTTTATAAGTATAAATAAAAGATGATATTTTTATATTTTAGTTTAGTTAACTTAGGATTACAATTTAGGTTTTGCTCTTATTTAACATAATTAATCAATTCATAATCATTTATTAGAAAGTAATTGAAAAGTCATCAGAGTTTTAAATATATGTGGTGAAAGAAAAAAATACACATATTATAGTCTTATATATTCCATTACAAGACAATGCTTCAAAATAGAAAACACCATTAAAGAAAGCATTAATAGAACTTTTTTCATCATCAAACGAAAATCTAAATCATTATTTATATAAACCAAGAAAAGAAATGATGTTTCTTGCCATTTTAGGCGAATAACAACAATTATTCAAATCTAGTCCTAAGCACTAAAGAGTAAACTCCAATTTTAGTGATAGGTGACGCTCTTCTGTTCCCCATGATCAAGTTTATTTTCCCATGCTCTACATCCCTATTTCTTCTTAGGCCATGCAAATCAGAACAAATGTGAAAACCACACTCTGTATAGAGAACCTAAAAAATACCATGCGATGAATTATTAGATTGAATAGAGAAAATACCTGCGAAGAATGGTTTTATCTTTCCATCCTTGATGTCTTGTAGATATTTCAGGCATCTTCGTTTCCAATGCCCTTTCTCGTGGCAGTAGTAGCACTCTGCATGCTTTGGGTTGGCGGAGGGTGTAGCGGGACCAACCTTGGTTCTACTAGAAGAGGTGACATCTTGAGACTTTCCCTTATGGTGGCTCTTGGAAGGAGCCTTCCTCGTCTTTCCCTTCCCCTGCCCAATAGCCAAGACGGGGCAACAGTAGCAGGAGTTGATGTAACGTATTTGTCCTTGAGGTTGTTCTCAGCAGTCCTCAACATGCGTTGAAGCTTGCTCAAGGTGACCTCCTCTTTGTTCATGTGGTAGGTCATGCAGAACTGGTTGTGGCAAGGAGGCAAGGAGTGAAGAATAATATCAATCGCTAGCTCCTCATCTAAGTTAACATTTAACTTCTGCAGGTGGTATCTCTGCATTTTTTGCAGATGAGCAGTGACGGACTCTCTGTCACTCATCTTGGTCATAATCATCGAAGTGATGATCTCATACCTCTCCTGCCTAGCACTTTGGTCGTACCTGTTTGGTAAATCCTGGTGCATCTCATAAGGATAGAAGTTCTCATAGGAATTTTGGAGTTCGACAGTCATGGTCGCAAGCATGATGCAATGGACTTTCGTAGCATCGCGCTCAGGTACCTCAAAGGCGGCGATCTCATCGAGAGTAGCACTGTTGACATCCACTTCTTTCAGCACCTTGTCAAGGACATACTCATTGTCCTCGTAGCGGGTAACCATTCGAATGTTGCGGATCCAATCATTAAAATTGTTTCCATCGAAAATTACCCTCCCATACAAATTCATGAGTGAGAATGAGCCGGAAGAGTTCGAGCCATAAGCATTGTTGTTGTTTGAGTTAGACATCTGAAAAAGAAAAGCGACAAAGTTTGATTAGATAAGAATCCCCAATTAAACACCCAAATGAGAAATTAGGGCTAGGATCCAACAACATTATTCACAATTTAGAAGTGGGATGCCGTAATCTAAACAACAAATAATTTGAAGGTAAGTGAATAATGATTCACTAATTTCCATCATGAAAAACAAAAGCAATTAAGTTTTAAATGTTTTGAAACTGCAAGATCTTTTGAGATTCATTGAACTTTTCAATGACATGTTTAAATCTCGATATGCCCTTCAAGTTTGTGATTGGGATACCGAGGATCACAAACAAGGTGTGAATAACCATACAAATGTACTTGGTGCCCTCAATGGTAGAGTCACCTAATCAATATGTCACTTAGCCACACACGCTCCATTGATCTATGACACACATTGAGTCACCCTTTTCCACCTTTGCTAGACCCAAATTAGTGTGCTGGTTAACCATACACGCTCAACTAACGTCTTGTCAAGGGTACAAAGCGAAATTTCATGGAATAGCATCATTTTCACATATTTTCCTAAAGTAACTAAAATTGGGAATTTTATAAAACATTTAGTTACTTTATTAATCATTATACTTTTAATGAGGAATTAGTTTCCCTATTATACCTGTTCGGCTAACGACCCTCCACCAATCAAGGAAGCGGTGGGTGAGAATGGACACCCATTTAACTGCCATTTTATAGGCAACAACCTTATACCCCCACCCCCTTATAAATCGGCTTCATGAATGAGACATACTAACGGTAAGACTAACATTTATCTTATACATATATAATTATTATTCTTATAATATTATAATAGTATAAGGGTTGAATTTTAAACTTGTAAAATTCTAGGGCTTAGAATTTAAATATTTCAAAGTTCAACTTTTTATCGAAAATTTAAATTCCAAAATTTGAGGGAAAGTTTTAAAATTTTTTCAAAACTATCTAGATCAAAATTCAAATAATATAATTAAACAATTAATTAGTGATTATCTAATTTTGACCTAATCCAATTCCATGCAAGATAATTTAATCAAAAAATTCAAATAATTAATATTTATCATATAAGACAATAATTATCTAATTAATTGATAAATATCTTTTATTTTGACAAGGATAATCACATGATATCAATAAAAATCGGATTTTATTAATTAAAAACATTTTTGGTAATTATTCCAAGTTACAATAAGCAAAAATCCTGAAAATCCTTCTGTCTGACATTCCGACTCGCCGAGTCACTAACAAGACTCGTCGAGTTCATCTGACTCGTCAAATTCATCAGGTGACTCAACGAGTCTGTCAGGCAGAGGGTAGATTTTTTGATTTCAAGCAATGAATAAACACGTAATGCATCAAATACAATAGAAACCAAGCAAGGCTCTGATACCACTGATGGGTTTTGAGTAAAACATTAATCCTATAGTGCACATGCGAAACCCTAAAGCTTTGGATCTAGGTTTATCTATTGTAAATGCAAAATTATTCAAAGCTTATAAATCCTAGATCTAGCATATCATAATCGAAATAACATATAAAACAGGTTTAAATGATTACCTTTTGATTATTACAAGAATCTTCAAGTTTTGAGAGCCTAGTATCACAAATGTAATACCTCTAATCAATCACAAA
Source organism: Lactuca saligna (assembly GCF_052625555.1). Lineage (NCBI taxonomy): Eukaryota > Viridiplantae > Streptophyta > Magnoliopsida > Asterales > Asteraceae > Lactuca > Lactuca saligna. Next base: position 24,011,015 of record NC_136425.1, on the reverse strand, counting down.
CACCAAGGCAAGAATGATAATCTCTGAGAGAGGATATGGTGGCACAAAATCGACTCTAAGGACTCTAGGGTTCTTCTGGTAGCCGATTTTGGATGCCACGGGGTCCCTTATATAGTGGTGCTGCTAAGGTTTCAGTCAAAACCCTAATTTGATAACTTAGGCCTTAAGCAGTCCAATAAAACATTGTGGAATGAGGCTTGGACGATTTCAAGGTGGGCTTCCACCCTAATTTCGTCCACCCCCTTAATCCACAAGATCCACATTCCAAAATCTAATTATCTTATAATTGCAATTCCAGTCCCCTAAGTTAAATTAATCTTTTTGATCACATAATTAATTTTTTAATTAATTCTTAATCAATATTAATTAACTAATATGATTTCTCTTTTAATATATTATTCTTATAATATATTAATAAATCATAATAACCTTTTTCTCCATTAATTATCCAGTTAAGTTGTTTTAGTGAAGACAACCCAAAATGGCTATGCTACAACCGGGTCAAACACATACAAAATATAGTTATGGACTTAGACACTAATCCAACAATAATAATGATGTATAATTCCGTGATAACTTGAACTTATGAATAATGTTTTGTGAATTTAAAATAATATTTTTTTTTGAAATTTGACGTGTTACATAATGAATTAAAAAACATAAGTTGAAAAATTATAGGAGTTATGTAGTAAAAATATTTCAGTTAACCAATCTATTAAATATCACAACGTGAAAAGTTGTGAGAATTCCAATGGAATATGATTCAAGATAAATGATTTTATCTTGAACCATATTATTTTTGATGGTCTCTTTTATAAGATTTATATTAAGACAAAGATACAAAATCTCTATTTACAAAGGCAGTTCAAACTCCCTTTTATATATATATATATATATATATATATATATATATATATATATATATATATATATATATATATATATATATATATATATATCAAATAAATGGCCCAATTTAAATAAAAAATAAAAAAATAAAAACTTTCCATTCTAACATATTATTACGTTTCTTGTGTTCAATGTATCACTCTATGAACATTAAAAAGTAGTGCTATAAATACCAGATCAAAAATATATTTATAGATCAAAAATATGTTGCAACACAAATAAATTATACATACAACATGGCTTTCCATCTCAAGGGTGTAAAAAAAAGCAACAATGATTGATGAGATTCAAAGAGAATTATTCAATCACATTGACTAATTTTTGTTGAACTATGGAAAAACAACCCAAATAATAATAATAATAATAATAATAATAATAATAATAATAATAATAATAATAATAAGTTAGAAATGAGATTCAATATTAAATTGATTTCAACATAAAGAAAAAACCCTAAAACGATTGAGTTATTTTCAAGAACCCTTCATAAATCATTCGTTTAATATGTAGTATTTCATGAATTTTTGATTTTTAATTTATATGTTGTGTATAAAAATTACCAGAAGTTTTTTATCTTATAATTATAATGAATTATTAATTTAATACCTTATCTTCGAATAGAGACCCCTCAAAATAATTATCTTAAAAAATTATTAAATAATAATATATTGATTAGTTTCTATTGTATTATAATTAGAAAATTATGTTTTGTATGGTTCAACAAAGCACGTGACTTGCCCAAAGTTGGATTGCGCCTCTGACAACAGAAGCACGTGGTTCACATGCTAGTGGATCTGTGGAGTGTGGAGTGTCCATTATTAACATCCTTTTTCTCTTCATAATAGCGTCATGTTACTTCATAGATTCATTCAATTCAAGCCAAGGACGCCGTTTTTCTTGTAAATCATAATGCAAATGAGCAGTGCACATTGGTTGCCATTAATATAATAATAATACTAATTAATAATTATGAACACATTAGAACTTATCATTTTGCAATATTTTTCCGGAAAAATCGCATAAAAAAGTTGCATCATTTTGAGTGATCTAGTGTAAAGTTTCGTTTATTGTGATTTGGTGTTCCAAACTAAAACATTGTAAATTTATCTTGTTAAAGTCTAATTATGTGTACAAATGCACACCAAATGCTAAATCATATATCATCTGAAGGGCTCACGTTTAACTCAGTAATATTTGTATGTGGTTGAGTTTGAACGATAAACCTTATGTGTGGATTGATGAGGCATGTGTTACTTCTGAAACCCTTTGATGGATATGGCAAAATTATGGCATATTAGATTAGACACGTCTTCAAAAGAATCAACATGTTTTATAATAAGAAGTATTAGAGATAAGCACTAGTTTATCACGTAGCATTATTTGAAATATGTATTTTAGGTTAGTTTGGTATTTGTTATACAATGGGAATATTTTAAGGTGAATTTAATATTTATCATATGGTTTCAGCCATTTAAATCGATCCTATTCCAGTTTATGCCCTAAGTCTCCTTTCATGGCTATCGACAATTCTTCCTCCACCACCGAATCCTCTCTTTCCCTCTGTACTATTCCCCACCTGTTAACCGTTAAGCTTTCTTCCAACAATTACATTCTTTTGCGAAATTAATGATTACCCCTTCTTACAAATAAAAAATCTAACTGGATATCTTCATGGTGTTGGATTGAGGTATCTAAATTCATAACTAAATTAGTATAAACATGTAAATAGAAGCAAAATCTTTTTTGGATTGTCCTTATAACAAGAAATAGCTAAAAATGACATTAGGAGAGAGAGAGAGAGAGAGAGAGAGAGAGAGAGAGAGAGAGAGAGAGAAATAATGGGATTAATATATTAATTGAGAATAGATAATTGATATATTAATTTGTTATGTGATCAAAAAATTAACATGAGATCAATTGTTAAATATTTGATTTGTTAATTTATGCAGTTAATAAATTAATAAAAAAATCAATTAGAATTAATTAGTTATTAATCAATATTAATCTGAAATTAATTTGGGATTAATTGAAAGTAATTAAAGGTGTAATGGGTGAATTGTAATCGTTCAATAGTTGAAAAAAATAAATAATTCTATAATCCTCCATGGCATGGATGGTTTTAGAGGGGTTCTTAGGGTTTCTAGAAACCTCCTAATTGCAGATAAGGAAATTATTTGAATTGAGATTAAATCTAGAGTAAATTACTGAAATCGTTCCTATGGTATGGTTAAAATTACACGTTTGATCCCTAACTTTTTTTTTGCACTCAAATCGTCACGTGGTTTGATTTTGTTGCGTTTTTCGTTTCTATGGTTTGGTCAAAATTGCACGTTTGGTACCTAACTTTATGTATGTAAGAGACGAAAAACGTAATAAAATCAAACCAAAGGGACGATCCGAGTGCATAAAAAAAGTTAGGGACCAAACATGTCAAGGACCCGGTAGGTATGCCAAACTTGTATTGAGGGCTTGAGGGTATTGGAGCAATCCAAATATGAGCGAAGGGTCTGGTGGGGTATGCCAGATTCATAATGAGGGCTCAATAACATTCCAGATACAAGCTGGGGACCCGGTTGGTATGACAGACTTGTACTGAGGGATAAACATTGATGATTTAGTCTGATGACTGATCGGTACAAGGAGCAAGCCATACATAAGTTATGGGCCCCTAGGGCATGCCAGACTTATGATGTAGGCTCAAGAGCATACCATATATGAGATGTAGGCCCGTTAGGCAAGCCAGACTTATATCATGGGCTCAGGGGTAATCCAGTCTGTTAGTAGGGGACCCATTGCATGATGTTATTTGTTATATTTTTGGGTGTTAGTATTTTGGGGGACCTCACTAAGCTTCGTGCTTACTGTTTTGGTTTATGGTTTCAGGTACTTCAGTGGATCGTGGCAAGGTGAAGGCGTGACCGTAGACATCCTCGCGTTTTGAACTGATGATTTCTGGGAAACTCTGATAATGTAAATGTTTTGAAAACTATGTTGAAATAGATTCTGATTTTTAAATAATGTTTTTGGAACAAAAGTTTTTACAAAATATGATGCTAAATGATAATAAAAACTACCCTAAAAGATGCATAAAATGGAATCTAACAAATCTCTCCAAGCTTAAACCTTATTGGCCCTCAAGTAAAAAAAGATAAAACATTATAAACAAATGGAAAGATGTAGATGACCTAAAAAGAATTTAGAATAAAATAAAGGGAATTAAAAATACTTCACTCTTTTTTTTTGTTCACATGATTATATTTCACAACGAGAAAGCTCCAATGAAATCACTACCCAGATAACAGTCTCAACACTTTTATTGCAGATTCAAAATTTGTATTTAATTAGTCAAACCAAGCATGAGCAAATAATTTTTACGTCGAATTAAATTTGTGAAAACAATGTATTTTTTAAAAATAATTTCCTGAAAATTCGTTTATGGATAAAAAAAATCCAAGCTTACCCCTATGATTCCACTATTGAGGGATCTATCTCATTATACCATACATCTTCTTTGTCTGGATAAACTCTTTAGATTTAACTTGCTTGCTCTTGATTTCGACTTGAACTTGACTTGGATTTGACTTTGAATTTCAGATTTTTTCAAGTTGCTTGATGTACCATTTCTAACATATATATTGAATGGGTGCGAATTTTACTTTGAGACCACCATATCTTCAATAATTTAAAAATGATAATCAATTGTGGGTATTACAAGAGTTCAGACCTAAGCTCAAAAGGCGCAAAAACTATGGGATTCAGTACTTCAAGAATGATAATGGTTATCCAATCTAGGTTCTTTTTTAAGGCATTTAAAGAAATTATTTTTAAATCAATGTTAACTTTTCCATTCCCCACTTTCATTGTAAAAATTATCTGGCTTATATGTTGGTTCGTATTGAAAACATTTAAAGCACTCTCAGTAGATAATTCTTAAAACTAGTTGTAATGAAACTGTGACATCCATATTTTCACGGCCAGAAAAGACCGATTTTGTTTATGCTTTATAAAAATCAGAGTACTTCTTTTAATAAAAATATTGTGGAATTTGTTCCCTTAAAAACATGATAAATATGTTATCAAAGCATTTCCGAAGAAATGTATTTTTATTCCTTTTAAAACATTGGGATGTCATCGTCAATACAGGAACATAAGCATAAACAGAACTTACATTTACTTAAACTGGTGATCTACATCTCTTTTAAATCTCTCAGTGCAAAGTAGCTTCGTATCAACACCTGTGATACAAATAAACTGGAGTGGGTCAGGTTGGGAAACTTGGTGATTACATAGGGATTTCAATCCCACAATGTTATATCATATAAATAATTTTGAACACATAAAATGTACAATTTCCCCATATATATAATCATCTCTTACCCCACCCAGTCGATCCTTACAACGAGACTATCCATACTCTCGGATCTTAAACATTATGTAACACCCTGTTTATAAAATAAATAAATAAATGCATAGAAGCCCTAAAATTAATAATATTTGAGCAAGGCGTTAGTTTCAAGGGTTAATTGTTACAATTTTAGAAGTTGGGAGTTAAAATTGTAAGTTTTGGATTTAATTTAAAAAGGATTTCAGAAGTCAGGGTGCAGTTGGTAATTAATGGACTTATATGAAAGGAAATTATGGGACCAATGGCTAAAGGGTAATTTCTATACTTAAGTTGAAAATGTTTCGAAAGGGAGGGGCTGTTAGTGTCAAAATTTCATGAAGATTGGATGGGCACGGTATTAATCGGTGCCATCCGTTTTCCTCCCGATTGGAGCATCTAAACCCTAGACCAAGCAAGGACTTCAGCTGCCATCTCTCTCTCCTCCTTCGTTGATTCCGATCAGTTTGGTAGCCATCGTCCGCCACTGCTGCACCACCGATGAGCGCCATATCAGCGCTGCCGGAGACGTCATGAACAACACGGATAATCGCTGAGGATCGATCTTTGGAGCAGCATTTGTCATCTGTTGGGCATGAATGAACGAGAAACGGCCGGTAAGACCCAACCGCTACTCACCTCCTTTACCTTTCGTTCTTTTCTGTGAACACGAAGCCAGAATTGTCGTTGCTATCGGGTGACCCTCGGGTGTTGTTTTCTTGTTCCAGCACCATTGCCGCCATTCTTCTCTTCTCTTTTCGCTCATTTCTCTGCCATGGGGTTGTTTCTGCTGCTTCGGTAATGATCGCCACCCCGAAGAGGCAGTCGAGTCTACGTGGATTTTCACATGTCGTGTTGAACCGAGAGGTGCTGTGAGATTGTTGCTGGCCGGAGTTTGAAGAGAAGAACCACCATGGCCGCTGCTACTGCCGCTTTCCGGTGATGCTGTTGTCGCCGTGAGCCACCAAGCTGGTGGCTGGGGTGAACCTTTCAAATTAGAAGCTTGTTTATGTGGGTTTATTTCAATGGAGAGGTGTGTGGGAGTTTATTTGGCCGGAAAAGCCATCACCACCATCGTGAGGTGGTGGCTGCCGCCAAGCACCGCCACCGACCACCATGGTGTGGTTGTGTGTGTGTGATTAGTTTAGTGTGTGGGTATGGTTAATTGAGATTAACCTTGTAAAATGTAACTTGAATTTTGGATTAATTTTAAGAATCAAAACCACCACCGTAAGCCGCCATAGACCACCACTACCCGAAGTGGTAGTGGGTGGTGCCCCTCAAGCAAAACCCTAATGGACCTAGCCAAAACCTCAATGGCCTTAAAGATTTATTTTGGGCCTATTGGGCCATGTTTGAGTGGAAAACCCTAATTGTCAGTAATTGGGCCTTAGACTTATTGACCCACTTTTGGGCCATTGGGATTAAATTGTGAATTAAGCCCAAACTATTTCATGTCATTTATCAAGTAGAGTAAAGAACTTAATGGACTAAGTCCTTAATGAGCTAATTGAGAAAATATTAATATTTGGGAATTCATCAGGGCACACGAGAATTATCTAATAAGTGAAATATTAAATAATAATCATTGGCAGAAATTAATCTAAGCAATAATGGACTTAATGGATTAAGTCCTTAACGGGTTAAGTCCCTAGTGGGTTAAGTAAGAAACACTTAACCCTAGTTATCATTTGATGTGAACCCCTAATTTCACTTGGGCTTTGTATTGGGCCATCCGAGAATAATCAAATGGACTAGACTAATTAGTTGGGCTTTAGGGTAAGGCCCATATGAAGGATTGGGCCATAGTTGGGGCCTAGATGGTTGTATGATATTAGGCCCTAGAATGATACATGTTGGACTGGACTGATCAATTGGGCCATATGTTGGACTTTGATCCCTAGTTGACTTTGGGCCTATGGATTGGGCCTTGGGCTTGGCTAAGCCAAGCTAGGGGTAATGTAGTAATTATCCAAAGCATGTATTTTTAGTTATGTATTAGAACCCAATTATTAATTGGGTGTTATTTGGTGTTGACAGTTCGGGAATCTGTCAGCCAGCAGCTGGGGTGGAGTCTGCGGGACTTCAGCAGTGTGGGATTGTGTCTGCGGGACTTCAGTAGTGTGAGGTGAGTTTCCTTCCAGTAGGAACGGGTCTAAGGCCACAATGCCGGCCTGTTTAGTAGCAGTAGTTTCCGGACTTGGGTCCGATGCAGTTGTTAGTTTGTTTGATGCCTTCGTGGCTCATACAAGATTTATGTGTTAAGTGTTATGGGCTACGGCCTGACGTAGTATGCAGTATATGAGTTTATGATCATGTGTGTTATGCTATTTGATATGTGTTTTGCTATGCTATGCTATGCCTAGTCAGTTCTGGACTTCGGTCCGATGCAGTTAGTTCCGGACTTCAGTCCGATGCAGTTAGTCCCGGACTTCGGTCCGATGCAGGGGACAAGGTCCCAGTCAGTTTCGGACTTCGGTCCGATGCAGTTAGTTCCGGACTTCGGTCCGATGCAGGGGACAAGGTCCCAGTCAATTCCGGACTTCGGTCCGATGCGGTTTCCGGGCTTCGTCCCGATGCAGTGGGCAAGGCCCAATATGTGTTTATATGTTATTGTATGGTATGTGGTAGTTTGGGGGAGCTCATTAAGCTTCGTGCTTACAGTTTCAGTTTTGGTTTCAGGTACTCAGTTTTCAAAAGAGGAGCTCGGGAAGATTGCAGTGCGCATACCATTTGTTCAGCCTGGGATGTTTATACTCTGATATATTTGACAGTTGTTATAATATTTTGAGATACATTGCTTATGATTTCTATATGAGGTTTATTGACTATGGTTTTATCATTAAATTAAACGAAATTTTCAGACTGTATTTTTGGGACGTTACACATTACCTCTTACTTAACCCATACTCTCAGATCTAGTTCATGCTCTTGGATTAATAATTGTGCCTATTCCATACTCTCAGATTAGGAACAAGTATCTATGTGTAAATCCATACTCTCGGATTAATGATGAATAACTATGTCCTATCCATACTCTCGGACTAAGGATGACTGACTATGTCTTAATCTATACTCCCGGACTAATGACATTTGACTATGTCCAGTCCATACTCTCGGATTAGGGACAATGACTATGTCTAATCCATGCTCCTGGATCAATGACATATATTAATGTTCTATTCTCGGAGTATAACTCACTCATACTCGTAAGAAGATTCTACCCAATGTTCCTCATAATTAATTTAGGTTTACTCTTTATCCCAAATTATTATATATAATCAGGTATGTTCTTTAACACGTATTTCAGGCGACATCAAATAGATCGCACATAAACATATATTTAATACTTCAGTCAATACTTGTATTAAAATCATGTTCATGAAAGAGACTTTGCACTCACCTGGTAAGGTGGTGACTCGACACTCGGACAACACTTCATTACTCTTAAAACAGTTTCATCAACAAAACCTAGTATCAATATCACTCGGGTTTAGTATGATGTTAACCGCGACCAATTAATAGTCTAGATATTAATAGTTATTATTATATAAGCGTTAACATAATACTTTTCACCGACTATATACAGACGAGGCCAAACATGGAACACCGGAGGGCAGGATCATTTCGACATAAAAGCACTTCTGAATCCAGCAACCCAAGCGACCCTCCAAACCGGAACCCCCGTACCGCGAGTGGTTAAAAAGACATTATAACGACACTTATATAACTCATAATAATAGTCTAAATACTTATTACAAGTTCCTAATAAGTTTACTATATTGACACATTATTTATACTAAAGATAGGTTAGGTATAGCTCACTTACAATGGGTTTCCTTGGAAACCGGGCTCTGCCGGAGCAGAGTTTTTGAGTCGGAGGCTTTTCTCTTCGGAGCTGTAAGGTGCTCCGGGAGCCTCGGGGCTTCCTGAGGGTGCTAGGGAGTTTACCTAGACTTTAGGGGGCTTTAGGGAGGCTAGAGAGAGAAAATGAAGTTGGATGCTGTTGAGAATGAAAGGAACCCGACACCTCTATTTATAGGGGGTCTGGCAGCTCAACTCGTCGAGTTTATGGCCAGATGTCAACATTCTGGTGGTGACACGTGTGTGGCTCACATTGCGCCACGTCACCCCTTTTGCAGCAACACCTTGTTGACTTCTAAACCCCGTAACTTTTGCATACAAGCTCCGTCTTCGATGTTCTTTTCTTCCACACATAGTTAAAAACAATATCTACAACTTTTATTTAGACTCCGTCGGCTAAAACTCGACCGATCTTAAATTTAACAGTAGAAGGAGATTTAACTATTAAATAACCGCGAAGAATTCGTAACTCCTTCATACAGACTCCATTTTCGTCTGTCTTTTTACCATTGAGTTCTTATTAATGAGATCTTTAACTATCATTTAGGCTGCGTAGGCCAAAAACCGCTCGAACTAAAATTTGAGTTTCGGGCCGTGTACTGCTAGGCCAAATCTTGGAAAATTCATAACTTCCTCATACGAAGTCAGATTTGGGCATTCTTTTTTTGTATGTTCTCAGTTTAACGTACACTACAACTTTTTTTTTGATTACTAAGGCCAAAAAGTCTTCTATCGTAAATTCACTATTTACACTTCCCGGTACAGTGCCGGTTTTTCTGCGATACTTCGACGGGCCATAACTTCTTCGTTATAACTCGGATTTCGGTGTTCTTTACATGTACGGAAACCTTGAGACTTAGTCTAAAACATGGTTAAGATTTTTTATTCTAAATAATCTTTTTACTGAAAAGTCATTTTCAACACTTATTGCCTCTAAATTGACTAGCCCGGATCTACAGGCGTTACAAAAATTATTATTTTTGGTTACTATCACACTTCATCTTAACAGAGCTATCGAATGTAAAAAGATATAATCATCTAATGTAATATTTTTTTGATTTTTTTAAAGATATTTATGAAGAAAATAAAAATAACGGGAAACAAAATTCTTGAGTTTTTTTATGAATGCAAAAATATAAAAAGGAAAATAGTTTTTGGATTTTTTCAATTTTTATACGCAAAATGCAATGTAGAACATAAAATGCAAAAAGGAAAATAAAATTGAAAATTTTAATGGAAAACCAAAAAAATTTTAAAATTTTGTAACGAAAAATACAAAATTTCACACTAACCCCCTCTCCGAGCTTAATATGAGGCATTGTCCTCAATGCCTAGAGATAAATGAACGGCTCAATAAAGCATATAAAAACAAAAATGTGCAACTATGAATGAATGCACCAGATAAAATTGCAGAAATCTGATTTTGACGAAGATGTGGAAAAAAATCTGAATTTCAGCAACTCTGTCGATCCTTTGATTTCGTCAAGCTTGATTGGAACAGTGACCATCTATTTATTAAAAGTGTAAAAAAAACTACTCATCGTGTTGGCTCCCTGAAAGCCGCCCATTTTTAATGTCATTCGCTTGACTTTGCCCAACCATATTTGCTAACTAATGTGGTTGAGACTTCTTTAAGGCTCAACTATTTCCCTTTTCACTCTAGATCCTTTCAAATATGGCTAAATTATTTGATCTGTAACTTGTTCAACAAACTAGAAAGACTCCAGATTGTCTTCAGATAAGTCTTTCAGATTTTTAAACTTCTTTCTCTTTCTGATCTTCTGCTTTCCAAAATTCTTCTCCTTATTCTCTTTAAATTTTCTTCTTTCCAGATATTTCTTTTTAGAATATTCCTTATAAGAAATCATCACCTTTTCTTTATTCCTTTTTCCAGAAATCCTCTTTTCTTCCTCCCTAAGCTTATTTCTGATCAGCTCCATATCAGCCCCTTCTATTAACTTCTTTTCAACAATTAAATTTTCTTCTTCCAAAAGATTTCCTTTTTCTAGCACTCTGATGTGTCTGATAAATTCCTATCTACAAGTATTCAGTGTACAAAGATATTAGAAAACTCACAGAAACCTTTAGATAAAGGGCTGCTGGTACCCAGATAATTAATAGAAGGAAAATTATCATCATTAATTTTAAAATTAACCACTTCCTCATCAAATTCCATTGAAATCATGCCAACAAAAAATCTTTTTTTTTTTTTTTTTTTTTTTTTTTTTTTTTTTTTTTTTTTGCAGTTTTCATAAATGGCCTACCCAAAATGATAGAATTTGTATCTTAAGTGTCCAAATTTCCCATGTCCAAAATATAAAAATTAGTAGGAAAGATCAGATTATTCAGTTGGACAAGAACATCCTCCAGTATACCTTTTGGGTGTACTATTGAGTGTTCAGCCAACTGGATAATAGTCTCGGTCTTTTGTAAAGTTCCTATTTTTAATTTTTCAAAAACAGAATAAGGAAGGACATTGACTGAGGCTCCTAGGTCCAACATGGCTTTCGGAAAATTAAGGTTCCCTAATTTACAAGGAGTCGAGAAAATCCCCGAATCCTTGCACTTTGGATGCGAACCTTTTTGCAAAATTAAAGAAATATTTTTGCCAGCCTTGATAGTTTCACGAAATTTCATTTTTTTTCTTAAAAGTACATAAATATTTCAAAAGCTTGGCATAACGACGTATGTGTTTGATAACATCTAAAAGTGGATGATTTACTACAACCTTGCGAAAAATTTCCATAATGTTATCATCCTCTCTTTCATGCTTCAAACTCTTGAGTTTTGATGGGAATAGAGGTAAAGGCTTGTATTCTTTTAGATTTGACTTCACTAGTGCCGGAGTTTCTTTTTCTTCCAGATTTTCAGATTCTTCTTCAACCAACACCTCTTCCGTCATTTCCTCCGTCCTGGTGGTATTTCCTAACTATCGGTGGGTTGGCTTGACCAACGGTCCCACAATAGTTTCCCTCCTCAGTCTGCCCTTCGTTCAACTCGGGTTGTTTGATCTGTATGGTCGCTTCCTCTCGATTTTGCTGGAGCAAACATCTGGTTTCCTCCATTTGACGATCCAACATCGCCTGGATCATCGCTTGTATTCCGGCCATCGTTATTGGCTTAGCAGTGGCTACCACAACCGGTATTTGCTCAATCACTGGGGGTTGGTTTCGGTTCCCATTTGTATTCACGTTTCCGTTACGGGTCCTTGCCATCTTGATCTATACACCGAATAAGGTGAATCTAGATCTTTATTTAGGATTGACGTTTAAATCATCTTTATCACTCTGAAACGTTGATATGCTAGTTCTAATATCGTATTCATACGTTTAGAATCTTAAACACATAAGGTTTCCAGATCCGGTCGGCAACAGACCGTAGATCCGATCAAAGTGTAGCATAACAAATCATTTAGCACGTAAAAGCAATTTAGGCATCATTCCTAAAATAAGCTAGTGCTCACACCTCACAATCATCGCTTAGCATTCTTAGTTTAAGTCTAGAAATTTCCTACAAATTCCTAGTTAGCTTAAACTAATGCTCTGATACCAACTGTGACATCCCCATTTTCACGGCCAGAAAAGACCGATTTTGTTTATGCTTTATAAAAATCAGAGTACATCTTTTCATAAAAATGTTGCGGAATTTGTTCCCAGAAAAATACGATAAATACGTTATCAAAATATTTTTGAAGAAACATATTTTATTCATTTTAAAAAATTTGGTATGTCATCGTCAATACAGAAACATAAGCATAAACAGAACTTACATTTATTTACACTAGTGATCTACATCTCTTTAATCTCTCAGTGTAATGTGACTTCGTATCAACACCTGTGATATAAATAAACTGAGTGGGTCAGGTTGGGAAACCTGGTGAGTACATAGGGTTTTCAACCCACAATAATATAATTATTATGTTTAAACAATCAAACAATCAACCCAATTACCCATCCCCATTATCTTCTTTAATCTTAAGGATCTACCCTAAGAATCAGTTATTCCTCATTCATTCATTCCTAAGGATCATCCTAAGTAATCGGCACAAAGTCCATCGTTGCCACGGTTTACACAACGAGCACTAAGTCTACATAGTCGTCAGGGTTTAGGCATTAAGTCTGCATGATCACCAAGGTTTAGGCATCAAGTCGGCATGATCACCAGGGTTTCGACATCAAGTCTGCATGATCACCAGGGTTTAGGCATCAAGTCTGTATGATCACTAGGGTTTAGAGTACACCGGGTCAACACATCGTTCACAACACCTACACGTTGCGAGCCTGTTAGTGTTCCACTGGACTGTCTAGAATAGTCTGTGGTTGTCATTCATACTCTGCTGAATGACGGGGCCATCATTTGGGAAAAAGGCTTCTCACATCGTCCACCTCTCACCCTCACCTCATGGTCTATAACACCTCTCATCTCATCATTCAACTCATATTCCATCTATTATATCTACCCATGTTTACCCCAACATTACTGTAGATATAAAATACATATACAATTTAAATCATTTAAAACATGTATAAAATCGTTCATTTAGCATAGACAACAAGTACTCAGATAATATGCACACATAGCACGTAATTTATATAAAATAATTCATATCTACGTGTAAGATGAAAGTAACTATGCACTCACTTGAAAAGGTGGTGATTTCGAACACAGACAACGCTTCATTTTTTGAAAAAAAAAATTCCTTCGACAAAACCTAGTATTATTACCACTAGAGTTTAGTCTATTTTTCACCGAGACTAATTAATAGTCTAGCTATTATTACTATTATATAACCGTTAAATAATACTTATATAACCCATAGTAATAGCCCAATTACTTATTATATGTTCTTAATAACGTTAATATAATTAAATAAAAGCTATATTAAAAATAGCGTAGGTGTAGCTCACTTACAACGGGTTTTATACAAAACCAGACTTTGCTTGGAACAACATTCCTGTGCGGAAAATCTCTTCTTCTCGGAGCCGTCGAGCACTCAGGGGCTTCCGCCTCGTGCTAGGGAGGTTCCCTAGGCTTTTCGGGGGGTTTCGGGGCTAGAGAGAGGTTCTAAAGAGAGAGTAAAGAGAAGAAATAATGAGAAAGGTGTGAAGAAAATGAGGGTGGGAGAGGTTCTATTTATAGGGTGAAAATGGCTGAACTTGGTGCTACATGTCAGCATCTAGTGGCAAGACTTGGGGAGAAAGCAATGACCAAGATTGTGCCACATCACCCATTTTCTCACAACACACTTCTGACTTCTAAAATCCGTAACTTTCACATACGACCTCCGTTTTTGATGTTCTTTATATCCACGCATAGGTAAAAATAATATATACAACTTTCATTTTGACTCCGTCGGCTAATTCTCGACCGATCTTAAATTTAACAGTACGAGACGTTTAAACTATTAAATGACTGCGAAGAATTCGTAACTCCTTCATACGGACTCTGTTTTCATCTGTCTTTTTACTGTTAAGTTCCTACTATTGAGATATTCAACTCTCATTTAAGTCATATAAGCCAAAAACCGCTCGAACTAAAATTCGAGTTTCGGGTCGTGCACTGCTAAGCCGAATCTTAGAAAAATCATAACTTCTTCATACAAAGTCAGATTTGGGCGTTCTTTTTATGGATTTTCTCGGTTTAAAATATTTTACGACTTTTGTTTAGATAACTAAGGCTAAAAAGTTCTCCATCGTAAAATCACTATTTACGCTTCCCGGTGTCGTGTCGGTTTCATCGCGAAACTTCGATGGGTCATAACTTCTTCGTTGTAACTCTGATTTCGACGCTCTTTATATGTACGGAAACCTTGTGACATATTCTATAACTTGGCTAAGATTATTTATTCTAAATAATCTTTTGTCGAAAAGTCATTTTCGACCCCTATCACCTCTAAATTGACTAGCCCGGATCTACGGACGTTACAGGTTTTTAAATTAAACCAAAAACTAAATTTGCAGTGAAAATAAACTAAACGGAAATCAATAATAAAAACGATTCCAGATCTATTGTGACTTTCCTAATCATGCAATAAGTTTAGAACTGGTTATTCAGAATGCGTTCTATCTAAGGTGGTACTAAGAAAAGCTAACAAGCTCTAGTATAATCTTTTTTACCTAAATTAGTTAATCAAAACAAGCCCTTTGAATTTACCCTATCTTTTTACTGTTCAATTAAATAAGCTCTTAATTAAATCATAAATATTGCTTTATGATACTTGTTACTTTTACGAATTGACAAGAATTAAAGGCGCCAGTCGATAAGGAGCTCGTGTTACAAGAAGTGCTTCAAGTATTATATCAATACCAAACTCTATTTGCCAATCGGGAGGTAATCATGGTAGCTCATTCGGAAACACATTGGGGTACTTCTTCACAATCTTGATATTATCTACTTTTTATTCCTTTAGTTTTGTTTGTGATAAATAAACACTGTATACTATCCCTCCCTTCTTGAGATCATTTATTGCTCTTGCCATGGAAATTATCGGGACCTTGCCAAATCATCTCTCTCCTCATACATTTATCTTGGGCTCACCGGCAGGCTCAATAATAAGTAATTTCTCATCAATACGAGCCTTATTTTATATAATACATCCATCCCCATGACCATCTCAAATTCTTTGGTAGTTATTTTATATAATTCATTCCCACCAATCATTTCTACTAAAATTTTATCATCTAATGGGACTAATGGTATTTTAATCTTCTCAGCAAATCGACTCGATACAAGTGAAAATACTGCACCAGAATAAAATAAAGCACATATGGGGAGTGAGTTTAAAGTAAAAGCACCTGATACCAAATTCGGTTTGTCTCTAGCATCTTCAGTAGTCATTTGAAAGGACTGTCCTCTTGAAACCATACCTCTTTCTTCATTTCTCTTCACATCCTTCGGTCCTCCTTTGTCGTTCCACTGAATATTTCTTGGTACCTCAATTTTCACCTTTGGATAGTTTTCGTAAAATTCACCAATCTCTCTGTAGTTAAAACACAATGGTTTACTTGCTGAATAGTTTCTTGAGGTGTGCCCCGTCTTTCTATACTAGAAGCATATTAATGGAACATAATTGTTGTCGTAATTTTCCTACATGCTTTTTTCAACACCTCTCACACCATCTTCCACCATCTTATCCTTACTCGGTAGGATATGATTGTCTTGATACTTTTCCTTTTTTTAGGATTATTCATATCTGCTTTCCCAGTTGTGCTTTTCTCCTCATGTTTCCCTGTCTTTGCCTCTTTCCCTTTCTTGATCTTGACGTTTCAATTCTATTTGAGTCCTTAATCCCCATCAGTATTTATCGATCTTTCTCTCTTCAGTATCAACCAAATGTCTTGCAAATCGAGCTTTATCATTAAATTCAACAGTGTATTCTTGAAATAATTTCGTTCCTTTCACAAACTGGGAAAATTCTTGTTCCAATTATCTCACTGTAGTTTGAGAATCGTATTCTTTGCAGAATTTTACCTTGAATTGCTCCGAAGTTAACATAGCTTCGGACTCTCCTCCTAGGGAAGTACTCATACTTTCCAATAAAAAGTTTTTATGGGTTCCTTAATTACCACTTGGTAAAGTTTGGTGTCCATTGGAAGTCTAAGGAACAATTTACAAAGATTTAGCAAGATTATACACAAAATAGTGACCAACTGTCGTGACACGGGGCATGTTAAAATGACACGAGGACATGTAAGTCATGACTTGGGGGAGTGTCCTTTTTGGACACAGGGTGTGCGAAACGTCCTGTTAAGTGTATTATTTTTCGTGGAAAACCTAGTTAACGACCTCTGATTTCCCTCAAACTTTATATATATATATATATATATATATATATATATATATATATATATATATATATATATGTATGCTAATAGGAAGTAAATAAGCTTATGAGGAATACCTAAATATTAAATATTTATGAGGGGTATTTTGGTCATTTTTAATGACTTATGTTCATCCATGTTATATAGGTGGTGATTAAGAGTGTTCTTCTAAGGAAATGAACTAGAAGAGGACTAGCTAACCTTTTGTGATTGAGGTGAGTACGTGTTGACATTTTAGCACTTTTGCGTACATGGAAAAATGATTTTATGATAATTAAACACTAATGTTTAATATATATGAAATGTTTTGGAATGATGCATGTTAAGATGTCTATAGGAATCTACTGGGATGGTACCTTCCCTGTCGCGAAGTAGATGTCCTATGCATGATGCCTTGGAGGATTGATTTTGTTGATTCCACCTTGGTCTTGAAAATTATGACTTGGTGGATTGAATTTGTTCTTCCCACCTCGGTCTTGGAAATGATACCTTGGTGCAATGATTTGTTCTTTCCACCTTGGTCTTGGAAATGCTGCCTTGGTAAGAAGATTTTGTTCTTCTCACCTCGGTCTTGGAAATGATGCCTTAGTTGAATGATTTGTTATTTCCACCTTGGTCTTGGAAATGGAAATGGAAAAGAAGCTAATGAAATGCTAAGATAAGAAATAACATTGATGATATGATATGTTATGTTATGTAACAAAATGATTGAAAACACTTTATGGTATGAATGAAAGGAATTTTCTTGAAAATGATTGAAAACGCTTTATGGTATGAATGAAAGGAATTTTCTTGAAAATGATTGAAAATGGTTTATGGTACCAATGAAAGGATTTTTTTTCTTGAAAATGATTTATGGTATGAATAAAAGGAAGTTTTCTTGAAAATGATTGAAAATTTTATGGTCTAAAACCCACATAGCTTACAAGACATTTTTGTCTTACGTATCTCTTTAGAATTCCATGTATCTCAGGTTACATATAAAAACAGAGGATGATCTATGGAAGTTAGAAGTCATGTGATAGAGAATGGAGTGGAACTTGATAAGTTCCCTATTAATATATTTATGTAGTTCGTATTTTCTTGCTTTGGTTGTATGATTCTTAATGGTAATGCCCAAGGTTTTAATTGTAATGTTTTTGTGGGACTAATTTTTTTTAAATGTGGGTTAACTTCTAAAAAGATTTTATATCCATAGCTTTAAAAAAGTTTGAAAATTTTGGGGTGTTACACACATTGCAACAAAATCGATGGGTTGAAAGGGAACATCGGCATATCACAAAAACTGGAGTAGCAATTCTCTTTAATGCATATGCTCCCGCAACTTGTTGTGTTGATGCCTTTAGCAATGCTATTTACATCATTAACCATCTGTCTACAAAGTTTCTTGACAGCAAAAGTCGTTTTAAATTGTTATTTTACACTACAACAAATTATGATGTCTTTTGTATATTTTGTTTTCGAGTTTACCCATATCTACAGGACTACTTTCATCACAAACTTGATCTTCATAGTGTACCTTTCATCTTCATTATATATAGTACGCAATACAAAGGTTATAGCTATCTGGATCCATCAGCATACCATATCTACACAACCCATCATGCACAATTTAATGAGGAACAATTTCCTTTTACTAGTCATTCACCATAGGAAAATCTTGAAACATTAATTTATTCTAGCTTCAGTGAACCGGTTGACTTTACAAATCGTGTGACTACACCTTTTTCAAAAACACCTCCATAGAACCATGCTCCACATTACTCAATCTTCTCTACTGATCCTGGTGTTTCAGCCCTCCATGAGCAGGTTGTAAAATGTCCCACTATTGAATCAATATCAACACCGACAACAACTTAATCGTCACCAGCAACGCCATCATCTTCATCTATCTTGTCGCCAACATTTTCGTCTTCTACTGATCCTGGTGAAACATCTTCGTCCAATGTTCATACTATGGTGACCTATTTCTAAACCAAATCATATTGTTGATATCGCTCACCTTGAACATTCTCAACTACATCAAGCACTTTTCTTTACTACTGAACATAAAGGCTTCAAATTAGCTACAAAAAATATGCATTGCCTCATGGATATGGAAGATGAAAGTACTTCTTTACACAAAAATATCACCTGGGACTTGGTTCCCATGCCAAAATCCTCAAATGTAGTTGGTTCTAAATGGATCTTTCGCACCAAATTATGAGCTGATGGCATAATTGAACGTCTTAAAGCTCAGATGGTCAGTCAAGGCTTTTCCCAAATCCACAACATGGATTATTCATAAACCATTATCACACCCCCAAACCAAGGATTACGGAAACGTCTGGGGTGGAGAACTTATCATAACAACGAGTATAATAGAGATCAAAGTAAATAGAACCATCATAAATATTATCGACAAAGTTACATGGTTTCATGAGTTACATGTTTCAAAATCGATTACAATAATAATGACTAAAAGATTTTGTCTGACGCCGTAGCATTCCATCCACAAAAGCTGGTAGTTACCTGTTTTTATTGATTGTCTGAGAATACAAGTAATTTTGAAAGAGTGTCAACAATTAAGTTGGTGAGTGCATAAGCTTTTGTATATAAAGTTTAAAACCTTTCTTTGTAAATGTTGTAAATGTTCAAGAAAAATTCAATATTTCCTTATAAAATGAGTTGTAGTCTTAAGACTCGAGACCAAAATGTACAAGTATTTACTATACTTATGATAGTATACATAGTTTTAAATAAATAAAACCCTTTTGAATGCAAGAATCCCTGCGAACTATATGTGTCATTGTTTCCCTATGTGAGTTATTATAACCGTACAATTGACATTTACGAAGTACTTTGGGCGTCGGAATGTTTTGAAATTTCTCACCCAAGACCTGTCGATATAGCTATTGCAGGCAACTAATTTACGGGATTGTCAGTCCCAATATAGATCTATATACAAGTATCACGCTCTCCCTAAAGGAGATTATGATTATAATACAGGACTTTAACCAGTACTCTAAGGAATACAATGAAGTAGTGTCTCACAACTTTGATTCAATGAGTTTACATGTAGTGAAAATGAAAACACTTTTTGAAGTATGAATGGAACGTTCCTTAGTATGTTCATAGTGTTAGTGTACCATAAACTATACCTATTATAGTTTATCATGTATGTTTGTAGTGAATGAAAACCATTTTTGTAGTGTAAATGGAACCTTTCATAGTGAGATTATAGTGTAACGAATCATAAACTATACATTTTATAGTTTATCATAAATGTTTGTAGTGAATGAAAACCCTTATGATGAATGACTATTTCTATTTCATGACATTAAACTAACATGAAATACATTTAACATGTAGTAATTTATTGATATACTCTTTGCTCAACATGTTACAAAGTGTTAATAAACTTGTAAACTATTTTTACTAGTTTTAACCTTTCTGGTCACTCTTTTTGGAAAAATCACAGAAAAATCACGTAAGTCGAAAACTGAATCTGTAAACTCTAAGAGTTCAGGAAAATTTTCTAGTTTATTCATAATTTTTATTATGATTTTTAGTAGTCTCTAACCAGTGTAAAAATTTCCGTCTTCACAGGCTGGTTCGAATTCATTTCTGAAATGATAGGCAGTTTTGTAAAAATCACCATAAATTGTAGAAAAATCGTATGAATGTGTGAAAGTAGTCATTGGAAAGGTATAAACCTGAGCTATTTTCATATTGAGCAGTTTTGTAAAATATTAAGTTTAAGATGGTCAAAACAGTTTGTGAATAGCCCATAACTTTTCTATTGAAAGTTGTTGGTTGAATTAGAATGCATTTTAGTGTTGTAACTTGTATTCTCCCCCTTCAAACAAGAAGAAAACATGAAAAGATAGGGGTATGAACTCACCTTGAGTGATTCCCTGAGGTGGAACGTTGAAGAAGAGGGTTTTTCAAGCCAAGAACACTTAAAGGATGCTTTAAGATTTAAAGATTCTAAGAACGAATATGTTGATATTTAAGTAACTAATCCATGAGTTGTGTGAAAAAGTGTAGAATATTTAGAAGTAGAATGAAGAACTTACCAAGAAAGGAGGAAAAGTTAGAAATCTTCCTGGGAAATGTTGAGTTCCAGAGAGACCGAGTGAGAGAGAGAAAATATGTTTGTTATGGGTGGAGGCAAATGAGATTTTGGAAATGTAAAGAATAAAGATTTCTTTGAGTGGATTTGATTAAGGAAATCTGATGGAGTGTTGGGAAGAGTAGAAAAAGGGCAATGATTTGACTAGGTAGAGTGTGAATAGTGACATAGAGTTGATGTGGGGATGCTTGGTGTCATAACTTTATGGAAAAGTCAAAAAGCCTTTAAATATTATATTGAATAAAAGACATGATCTATAAATAATAATTTCACAAAATAGGAATAAAATATGAGTTTAGGGGGTCTAATATGTCAAAAATATGAATTGGGTGAAAATCCCACGTCAAAATCATCAAAAACGGGCTTAAAATGCGAAAGTGGTCAAAAATCGGGAATGAAATATGAGTTTGCGAAGGGAAGAGGCTGAATGCAAGAGGGTTCGTAGGGGAGGGGCTCGGTGCGAAGGTGGTATTCGCAACAAAGGTTGCTGCTTGGATGCGAAGATGATCGGAGATGCGAACCTTCCCGATTCGATGCGAGTGAGCATTAAGCGAAGTGAGGTTCAAAACGAGAGGGTACGGCTGCGAGTGAGCATCATGCGAAGCGAAGTTCGGAATGAAAGGGTCTGGTTGTGAGTGAGCATCATGCAAACATCTCCTAGGACCTGCAAAGGCCTATAAAGGTTCGCAGGTAAATAGTGCCCTGGGAACCTTCCTTGCCCCTTTTGGTTTCCTACTTTCGTTTTGAGTTGTTCTCGACCAAGGGAATGTTCAGGATGATATGGATGTTTATATAAACATTGGAAAAGGTGATTTTTATCACCAAGAGGTATGAGAGAGATTGGGAGAGATTTTGAGAGAGATTTGGGAGAGATAGAGATAGAGTGGGAAAGGTTGAGGGAGACTTTGTTTGTGGCCTTTGTTAGTGTTTGGCTCCGCAATGCAAGGTTTGTACACCCCATTATGCATTGTTGTGAGTGTTTTACACCCTTGAAGGGTACATAATAGGACTTTCTAGAGTCGTTACATCAGCCACTGTAACGCCCGTGTTTCCGGGCTTGCCATTTTTAGCATTGTAATAGTCTAGGTTAACCTTTGTAACCCCAATTTGAAATAATAAGAACGTATTATTTGAGTATTATGTGTTTTGTGCTTAATTGCTTAATTGTGTGATATGATTAATTAAGAATAAAATGAGCATCAAAATTTAAGTGTAAAATAAACTTGATATCATTGGATAATGTTGTAGTAGTTGAAACGAGGTTTCCGAATATATATAGAACGCCCAAATCTGACTTCGTATGAGGAAGTTATGATTTTCTGAAGTTTCGACGTGGGAGTATGCAGCCCGAATACTCGATTTGAAATCGAGCGGTTTTTAGCCGAAACAATCTGAACGAGAATCGAAGATCTCATTGTTAGTAGCGAAACGATGAAAAGTTAGGCGAGAACGGGCGTCAGACGAAGAAGTTATGAATTTATAACGAAGTTTTTCTGTCCCGGCCTTCTAAAAATAAATAATAAAAATAAAAGTCAAAATTAGCCGACGGAGTCTAAATGAAAGTTGTAGATTATGGTCTGGCCTACGCGTGGATATAAAGAACGTCGAAAATGGAGCTCGTATGTGAAAGTTACGCAATTTAGAAGTTGACGAGTCAAATTACGCTGAGCGTAATTTGAGTACGCCCAACGTACTTAGTCGGATGCAACTTGTCTGACCAATACTCGAGTGCCACCAGTCGACGCACACAATGACGTCAAAGTACGCCCAACGTAACCCGAGTACGCCCAACGTAATTTGAAATTAGGCCCAGCGTAATCCCAAACCCAGCAACCTATAAATAGAACTCGAAATCAGCCATTTTCTCTTGTTCAAACTCTTTCTTCTCTCTAGTTTTTGCCTCGTTTTGCGTGCTGTTTGTACCCCGAAGCCCCGATAATATTTCCGAGCCCCGAAGTAAGATCCGAAGCCCCGATGATCCCGAAGAGCGTTATTCCCGAGCCGAAGCGCTGCCCGCGAGGAGCCGATTTTTGTAAAGATCTTCCAGATCTACGGAGAAACACCTCTTCTGCAAGCCGTAGTGCTGCCCGATCATCTTCTGATCAAGTGAGTGTGTAGTTATTTTCATTCCAACGCAATATTATGAAGTCTTTTATGTAAAATACGTGTTATGTGTATATATTTTGTTGTTATACGTGTGAGTGTATATTCACTCTCTTTTATAGATCTGATGTATTCTCTATGAAATACGTGTTATGTGTGTATGCCTCATCTGTTATGTGGAATATGTATTGATTAAAGCATGCTATACAGGTTTTTAAACAATGTATAAAAATGTATATTTTTATCTACTAATATGTTGGGTAGAACATGGGTAGGTAATTGGTGTGTAATAAACAGATGAGAGGCCTTAGTGTTATTGGTGTTATTCTAGTCATTCAGTAGAGTATGGATGACGACCACGGACTATTCTAGACTGTCTTGTGGAACACTAGCAGGCTCATTACCTGTAGGTGTTGTGAACGACGTGTTCACCGGTGTACTCTATCCAACACATGGTTGCCTTTAGGACACTCATTGTTGAGGAAGCCCCTCTGCAGTAATATCCGTCCCGATGAAAATCCTGAATTAGGTTCCTTACGTAAAGTGAGGATAACGGGAATGGGTAATCGGGTTTATTGTTGATTGTTCAATTAAATATAATTATTTATTGTGGGTTGAAAACCCTACATGCTCACCAGGCTCCCAAGCCTGACCCACTCAGTTTATTTGTATTACAGGAAGTGGCGCAAGAGCTTAAGATGGGCGAATCATCAAGTTGTTTTGTTTACAAGTGTGTATATGTATATATTTGTTGAATGACTTGTAATTTTATCATTTATGCTTTATGATCTGTATCGGAACATGACATCCCGACTTTTGATTATGAAATGAAATTATATTTCTTTATGAAATGTTTTGATAAATATCTATTTTATCATGTTTTGTTTTTGGGAACAAATTCTGCATTTCTTTTAAAATTAAAAGGATTTACTCTGAAAATGTTTAAAAAGCATAAATGAAATCGGTCTTTTCTGGCCGAGATTTTGGGGATGTCACACCCACCCTGGTTAGGGTTTAGAATCTTTGAACATTTGAAACTTCATAGTGACACTTTGTAGTAAACATAGAGTAAACCCTAACATACAAGCACTAGTTGAGTTTACCAGCTTGACTCGTTGACTTGGCCTGACTTTGGCTTGACCAGAAATTAACGGTTCTCACAACCATCGATCGAATTGCCAAAGCCTTAATTGTACGTAATGTGGTATGTCTTGTTGTTTTACATAAATGGTCATTACACCATCTCGATGTAAAAATTGCATTTCTAAATGGGCATTTCTCTAACACTGTGTTTATGGAACAACCTCCCGGATATATTGATTAAATATTTACTCATCATGTTTTCCGCTTTAAAAAGGCATCGTACGGCCTCAAACAGGTACCCCATGCATGGTTTTAAGACTTAGCACATTCTTACTTGGCTTTGCATTCATTTGTAGTCATGCAGACCCCTCCATGTTTGTTTTTAAACACAAATTCAACCTGTTATACCTTATTGTTTACATGAATGACATCATCCTTACCAACAATAATACTACACTATTGTAATCTTCATCAATCGTCTCAATAATGAGTTTTCTACTAAGGATTTGGGTAAGCTAAGCTACTTTCTTGGCCTTGAAGTTTCCTACATCGATAATGACCTTTTTCTCACCCAAACCAAGTATGCTCAACACATTCTTACACGTGATGACTTGCTTGATGCAAAACCAGTTTCTACTCCTTTTTCAACATCGGATCCACTCATCACTTCTTGATTATCATTCTCATATCATATTATGTATCGATCTCTTGTTGGAACACTACAATATTTAATGATCACTCGTCCCGACTTATCATATGTTGTCAACCAAGCGAGCCAGTTTCTTCATGCTCCACCCATTAATTATTTTAGGTAGTCAAACATATCATTCAATATGTAAAAGTTACTATCTCTTCTAGGTTACATTTTTGGCAACCCCTACCAAATTCGTTAGTTGGTTACTCAGATGTTTACTGGGCTGGGTGCTTTGAAACTCGACAATCTAGTATGGATATTTCATATTTCTTTTTGCACAATTAGTTTCTTGGAGAGCTAAAAAGCAGCCTATAGTTTCACACTCTAGTTGTGAATTTAAATATCATGTCATGGCAAACATTGTTGCCAAATTTTTCTGGGTAAGTTACCTGCTTCGGGAGCTCCATGCATTACCTCCAGATTGTCCCACTATACTCTACGACAACATAAGTGCTTTATTTATTAGTCCAAATACTATTTCACACAAACGGGCAAAACACATTGATACAGACTATCACTTCGTACGTGAGCTTGTTGCTTCTGGAAAGTTACGCACTCAGTTTGTTCCCACACATCTACAAATACTCGACATTTTCATGAAGAGTCTTATATTTCCTCTCTTTGAACGATTTTGTACCAAGCTTCATGTTGGTCTACCACCGCTCAAATTGATTGGGGGGGGGGGGGGGAGGGGGAGATGGTATTAGAAATAAGCCTTAGCTTATCACGTATGGCTAGTTTGGTATTTGTTATACTTATCTTGGATATCTAGGTACTATATATACACACATTAATACAATGGAATATATTGAGGTGGATTTAATATTTATCACAAGAAGAAGTTAATTACATAGAAATAAATTGGTATTCTGGATTTTGCCAAATACTATGTGCATTAAAAACTAAAGTGGGTTTCACTTGGAAACTACAAAGCTCTACACTTCGGGGATATTAAGTTATGTTAACATAAATATTTGGGGCTCAATCTCTTTCAATGACATGATGGGGTTCAATATCTTGTCTATTTTATTAATGATTTCTCTCGTAAAGTTTGAGTGTTCAATATGTGATAAAAATCAAATGGATTGTTTGATAGTTGATGATTAAATAAGATCTAACTGAGTTAACCTCTTATCAGTCCTAGTAAGATGCATATCAGAGACAATAATACTGAATTAGATGTTTCTAGTTGTGGTACCAAACCATCTAAATCCAACCGAACTGGATCCAGATTCAGTAAGAGGAATATCAAAAAAACCATAATACATTTAAGATGTTCAAGCAAAGGATGACGTTAGTTGAATATCAAATCAAAGAGAATTTAAAGGTTCTAAGTGTGGATGGAAGAATTTATTGATTTTTGCAAGGCAAAAGATATCTAGTATTATAATTAAATGGGTTAGTTGAATGGTGTTGTAACATCTAAAAAATCACAACAAATTTAATCTTTTCAAAACAACCCATTTACTAAAAATAAGGGTTTACATACCCATTGTTTCCAAACCATTAATCAAAACCTTAGTCTCCCAGGACCAACAACATAAACCAAGGATGTGTACGGTTATGCCTTCGCCTTAACACGATCCTCATAAATACTTGAAACAAAACTAAAACTGTAAGCCAACGCTTAGTGAGTTCCCCCAAGGTGACACCACATATACATAAGAAACAACATAATACATATAGAGTCTTCCGCATGACTGGACCGCCTCACCGATCCGTCAACCTATCTGGACCGCTCTTTGAGTTTTCGGCCTGACTGGTCTGCCTCACAGCCCTTCCTTCTATGCGGACTGTCTTGGTTTCCTTGGTCTTCTGTCCCAGCCGGTCCGCCCCAACGCAGTAACCATCACATATCAACATACACCATAACAATCAATAGCTAGCAGATACAGGTAGTCATACAGATATAACAAATCACTACAACATAGCAACTTCCTATATACCAGGCTACAGATCTAACATATCACAACAACATATTAACATCCTACATACTAGGATACATATCTAATAGATCACTACAACATATCAACATATAGTAAACCAGAATATCAACCCAATGGGCCGACCTTGGTGCCTTCGACTCGGAAGTACAGTGAGGAAATCTCACCTCTATATCCAAACACAGTCTGAATGTTTCTCTGCTATGACAACCGACACTACTCGACTCCTAGAAATGAGAGATTTTCCCATTCTAGATTAAAAACACTTCCTAAAATACCCTTGGTCAAACTTGGTCAACGGTCAAAAGTCAAGTCAACACCCACCCTAGTCAACCCAGCCAAGCCAACTCAGCCGAGTACGTTGGACGTACTCCTCTGTAAGCAGGGCATACTCGTTGGTTAACCAGACGATAGGACTCTGACCGCGTGCGCACAACGTACCACTTGGTATGCTCAGCCTATGCGCACGGTCAACCCTTTCGCCATTAAGAGCTCAATACACCAAAGTTTCACGTCCAAAGTCAAATCCAAGTCCCAAATAACGTTTTTCACCATAAAGTTTCCAATATTATGGTCTTGCATGGCCAATAAGGTCTTAACACCAAAAACCTCAACCACTTAACCCATTAAGACCTCAAAACACATGCATGGAAGGAAAGATATGATCAAGACTACATTTTTGAGCCTCTAAACACCTCAAAGTGACTGAAAGGACATCTTAAATGGATTAGAGTAACTCATAATCAAAATAAGCAAATAATGGGACCAAAAGGACACAAACTCCAAGGCTAACTTAGATCTATGCATAGAATCATCAAGTTCATACTTTATACCTCACAATGGATCTTGAAGATGAGGTGTTCCTGGATCTAGAAGGTCTTGATCTTCCAAGATGATCCTTCTTTCTTCACCTTGCTTCAAAGGCACCACAAACACACACTTTTGAGCTCAAAGGATCACACACAAGAGATTAGGGTTGCAAAGGACGAAATGAAGGTTGGAGGCTGGAGAGGGAATGAGGAATGAAGAGTTGATGATGCTTATATATGGACCACACCTAAAAATTAGGGAGAGCATTTCAGCCGATAAATTGGCCGACATCTATATTAGGGAGATTGTGGCGCGGAACGGGGTGCCAGTATTTGTTATCTCGGACAGGGATGTGTGTTTTACTTCCAAGTTTTGGAAGAGGTTTCATGATGAGTTGGGTACTCGTTTGCATTTTAGCACTGCCTTTCACCCGCAGACAGATGGTCAGAGCGAGCGGACCATCCAGACTCTGGAGGATATGTTGCGGGCATGCGTGCTAGACTTCGGTGGTAGCTGGGATACTTATCTTCCCTTGGCTGAGTTCTCATACAACAACAGCTACCACGCGAGTATCGACCGCCCTCCATTCGAGATGTTGTACGGACGGAGTGCAGGACCCCGATATGCTGGGGAGAGGTTGGTCAGAGAGTTATGGGGAGCACCGAAGTGGTGCTTAAGACTACCGAGAGGATTCAGCAGGTTCGGAGCAGGCTGCAGACTGCGCAGAGTCGGCAGAAAAGTTACGCCGACAAGCGTCGATCAGACCTGGAGTTCCAGGTCGGGGATATGGTTCTCCTAAAGGTATCGCCTTGGAAAGGCGTCATTCGATTCAGGAAGCGGGGCAAGTTGGGCACGAGATTCATTGGTTCGTTCAGGGTTGTAGCAGCTCGCCAGCCGAGCTCAGCCAGATCCACAGCTCCTTCCATGTCTCCCAACTGCGGAAGTGTCTCGTGGATGATTCAGCGGTGGTACCATTAGAGGATATACAGGTTGATGACAGCCTGAATTACATTGAGCGCCCAGTCGCAATCCTTGATCGAAAGTCGAAGGATCTGAGGAACAAGAGGGTGGAGTTAGTGAAGGTGCAGTGGCAGCACCGAAAGGGGTCCGAGTGGACTTGGGAGCCGGTGGAAGAAATGATGGAGCATTACCCCGAGCTGTTTCAGGATCGAGCAGCAGACTTTGAGGACGAAGTCTAAAATAAGTGGGGGAGATTTGTAGCACCTGGTTCCTGGTACATAAAAATTTATCTAAGTAGTTGTCATTTTAGCCTTGGACTCGGCGAGTTGTAGGTCCGACTCGCCGAGTAGGGACGCAATTCGGGGGCACGCTTAAGTTTGCGACTCGGTGAGTCCATATCCTAGACTCGGCGAGTCATCGCTGTTTGATGAAACCCTAATCCCAAGGGTTTGCCCCCTATTTAAGCTAGCTTGTGCGACCCAAGCTCGCCCCCATTCACCCTCAGAGCCCTATATCTCGTCCAAGCTTTGTTTCCTTGTGAGTTTGAAGCATTTGGTGTGTCTTCTTGAAGTTTTGGAGTGGGAAGAAGAGTAGATCAAGAAGAATAAAAGGAGGTCAAGAATCTTTGAGCTATCTCAGTGTGTTCCCTAAGGTATAACTCGTTTTCCCCTTGTTTTCATGCTTATTGTCCCTTATAGCTCCATTAAAGTCCTTCTTGAACCATTTCCAAGCTTGGGTAGGTTTGAGGGTTCGTAATAAGTTGATTAACCTTTAGATCTAGGCATGGTTGAGCTCCAGGAGCTCAGATCTACTGTCTTTTTGGAACCATATTACATGAAAGCCCTAGATCTATCCTTTTGGTGCATTTTGGACCCTAAAACCCTCATGGTTTCCTATTTACACGTAAAGTTGGAAACTTTACGTGTGAATCAAGCCCCAGGATCACGGATCTATGTATGGCATGAGTTGGATTCGAGCAGAATCGACCATATAGTAATTGCATGGTAACGACTCGGCGAGTCGTTCATTGGACTCGGCGAGTCGAGACGCGAGTCCCCGAGTTTTCCCCCTTTTTCGTTATGGCAAGTAGTGTAGTGACTAGTGAGTCCGGGGTGGACTCGGTGAGTTGGAAGCCGAACTCATCCATGAAGTAACTCGGCGAGTCAATGCCCTGAAGGCGAACTCGGCGAGTAGGATGCAGGACTATTAAGACTTGGGTTTAGAAAAAGGGACTCGGCGAGTCGGCAAGCCAACTCGGCGAGTCTGGTCAACTGGCAGTTGACTATGACTTAACTCATGACTTGTTAAGGGTAAATGGGCAATTTAACTTGAGGGCGGTTAGCAGTATTTGACTAAGTGTTTGGTGGGAATTACAGTCGGAGGATTTCCGGAGCAGTAGCAGCTGCAGACAGACTATTCCCACACAGAACAGCAGCTACTACGTGGTGAGTTACCTTCCAGTAGCGGTGGGTCTACGGCCACAATGCCGGCCCACCAGTAGGAGTTGTATCACGGATGATTGTCTCTGTGATATTCATCTAAGGTTGCTACTACCTGTTATATGTTTATGTATGATATGATGCTATGTGTTAGTGACAGTAGGGGGAGATAGTCCCCAGATTACCGGTCGATAGGGCTGAAGGGGCGATCATGCCCAGCCAGGCTAGATAGATTACGAGATATATGTGTTATGTGGTAGTAGTAGGGGGTGAAATAGTCTCCAGTATCCGGTCGAGAGGACCGAAGGGGGAGACCAGCACCCATATATGCTAGTCAGTATCCGGTCGAGAGGACCGAAAGGGAGGCAAGCTCCCAGTTATGCTAGACAGTATCCGGTCGAGAGGACCGAATGGGTAGGTCGGGCACCCAGATATGTCTGACGATATATGCATGTTATGTTATTGTATGGTATGTGGTAGGTTGGGGGAACTCACTAAGCTTCGTGCTTACAGTTTTTAGTTTTGGTTTCAGGTACCTCTTCTTCGAAGGGGAAAGAGCTGGCGCGGTAGCGGCCCATCACACACATGCTTCGTATTCTGCATCATGAGAACTTCCTGGGGATTTGTACTCTGACATTATTATGTTTATTGAAATGTTTTCCAGCCATGCGATATCTTATTAAAATACTATGATCAATAAATGTTTTAATTTGAATGTTTTGTTAAAAATATGTTTTCAAAAATGAAATTTTTGGCTCGTATTTTGGGGTGTTACATAATGCATGCTTGTTAACACATGTGATATATTGGCCGTATCACGTCAATCTCATTCATCCAATGTCAATTTTATTCATCCAATGGTCGTAATATTATAGATCAACTTTGATTGTTATAATTAAAATTTTTGAAATAAACTTACGGTTTAAAACATATTTCAAGATAAAATTTGTTAGCTTATTCATATTAGATCACTTAGATAAATGTCATTACAAATTAATTATTTAAATAGTTAGAGGATATGAACACAGGCCAATTTTTTGATTTTGGTCTTACAAGATACCTCAAACCAACTTGGTCTTACAAGATACA
Organism: Lactuca saligna; assembly: GCF_052625555.1. Classification (NCBI taxonomy): domain Eukaryota; kingdom Viridiplantae; phylum Streptophyta; class Magnoliopsida; order Asterales; family Asteraceae; genus Lactuca; species Lactuca saligna. Next base: position 23,979,803 of record NC_136425.1, on the reverse strand, counting down.
TCAACTTGGTCTTACAAGATACACCAACTTAGTCTTACAAGATAACTCACAACAACTTTCATAGTATTTGACCACACATATGTTACTGTCATATTAGATAAAATATCATATGAAAACTCATAATGATAGACTTCTTATTTTGCAAGGTTTCAAAGATAAATTGAGAAAAGTAATCGGTTTGTGTTTAGAAAATGATTGACCGACTTTATCACGTTTTTGAAATAGCTATAAATGAACATCGAAGACTTCTTGTTTTCGTAGGTTCAAAATGCCCTTTTATGAGATAGACATATTTAAATACTTATTGTGTTTTCCGTGACCAATTTATAAAAAGGTAGCAATGGAATTTGGTACAACAATCACGTAATCAAAATGCTATTTTCGCGAACGATTAGTTGTAAGTATTGGGATATGTTTGACAAAACAAGTTGGAAAAATAAATTTTTTTATTTTGATACAAATGTTGGGAAAAATAGTTGAAATCTTTTGAAATATATAAAATTATTTTATGTTGAAAAGCTAAAATTGAATCCATTTTAAAATAATAATAATCGTAATATTGAAATATTATTTGTCTAAACTATTCTTTACAAATTTGAGAAGTTTTCCATTATTGTGATCCATTACAAAAACCAAAAGTTATATGACAATATAAAAGGTGAAGTAGTATAGTCATTGACTTCGAACAATCAATATTAAAGATTTAAAGTAACAATATCATTACGGACATCGAAGTACCTAGTATAGAACCCAAGGTGATATGTCGTAGCCTTCAAAATTTTCCGTTAAATGTAAATTTAGTATATGGATGTTAAAAAGTCCTGTGGGGGTCCCGTTCCGTTTGGGGGATTTTTTTAAAAAAAATCGGGGGCGGGGACGGGGGCGGATGCAAGGTTAACCCCCATTTTAATTTTGGGGCGGGGGCGGGAGTAGGCAATCCCGTCCCGAAATCCTCATGAGGACCCCGTTAATAAATTACACACATATTTACATATATTAATTATATAAATATAATAAATAATAACATGATTTTGAGCTTCCAAAATTCATCAAAAAACGTGTTTTTAAGTTTATAATTTTTTAAAATGCCATAACTTTTTTATTTTTAACATATAAAATTCTGCTATATATAAATATTTGTTACTTAAAAAATAGCTTATTTTAGCTTAAATAACAACTTCTTTTAGCCCAAAAAAAAAGTAGCCCAAAATCAATTGGGGGCGGGGGAACGGGGGCGGGGGCGGGGGCGGGGGTAATAAAGGGGATTAGGGGCGGGGGTGGGGGTAGGAACATTGAACATTCCGGGACGGGGGAACAAGGAAATTTCGGGGGCGGGAGCGGGAGATGCACTCCCCGCCCCATTTGCCCCCGATGACATTCCTAATTTAGTATAACACCTTTCCTCTTTGAGATCGAAGGTTCAAATCCTGTCGTGGACATATGTAGAATTAGGTGTTAGTTTAGGAGTAGACTATATATTTGTATTTTTCGGTTTAAAAAAAATGTAAATTTGGTTTAAGTTCATTAGTAATTCGTCGATAATCCATTGGTAATTCGTAGTAATGGTTTTAACAATGAATTTGCAACAGACCAATGCTTATAAACCCTGTTAAAGTGCTGATGAACTTGAGTATCTGTTAATCTGTAACCCCTGAATTTTTCTTTTTATTGGGTTCGTCCCTGATTACGGACATACTTCATATTATTATACCGTTCATATAAGTCTCCATTAGTAATGCACATCATATAGAAGACCTCACAAAAGTGTTTATGTACAACCATGAAAAGTAAAAACGATGCCAAAATAAGCATACACTAAAACTCCCATAACTTTTGATCCGATAGGAGTTTTAAGGTAAGTTACACATCATCAAAATGCTCTCGGTTTGCCTTTATTTGAACCTCAAAATCCTCCATTTAAGCTTGTAATTCTTAGCTTCCCCTAAATTTTGTGTATTTTCTAAGTTCTTTTTTATTATGTTTTAATGACAGAACATATGTTTTCATTAAAGTTCGAATTACTTTTTTTTTTTTAGTTTAGTAGCTTAATTAAACTTTTAATGTAATTTCAACTTTCCAAAATTTGACAATGTGTGCTAAATTTAGCTTCATCTATATTAATAGATTTTTCAATCCTTTTAGAGGCATCTTGAAATCAATAATACGTATCCGTTTCGACATATGGAGTAAAGAAGTAACAAGGTCTTTTAATCGTGTTCTGATGCACACCAAGTCTGTCATAATTTCTAATCCTTTAGGCTAAGGATGGATTGCCTAATAGAAGAAGCATGTCACGAAACAGAGGGTCAAGTCTCATACATCATCTGTTTACTCAATATCCTTGTATAAGTCCCCTGTTCAGTAGGGGCGATATGTTAAACCTTAGAAATTAAGTGAAATCAATTTTTATATGTAGGGATGGCATTCATCGACAACTAACTAAGCTCCTAAAATATATAAAGGGGAGAGCACCTTGTTATCATGAAAACGCCAACTGTTACCATAGTAGATGCATAAATCAAAGGGGATACTCATAATTATTTGTTATTGCTTTCGTTTTGCGTTAGTTAGCATCAAAGCATGTTTGCAACATAATGACAAACAATGTTGAAGGTGGTCAACAACCTAACCCAAATGGTGGGGCCGTACGATTGAGGATCTTTGGTAGACAATTGATAATCTCGTTGCTCATCTTATGGAATTACACATTAGAATCGTAGATAACTGGAATGGCCAAGAAAGCTACAAGGTTTGCAACCATGCTGAAAAATCATAAGAAACCTGAAAACAATTGTGGTGGTGGTGTTAGGCGAGGTCGTCATCTACCTACCAACAAGAGAATAATAATGTGTATGAATGACTTTTTTGTTGAAGATGATGAAGAATTGTTTGCTTATCGACATGGTAGATGTACACAACGTTATTACTGATTGGGTTACAATATCGAAATCGATATCCCTAATTTCAATAGGAATCTGGACTTTAAATGATTCCCAACGGTTTTTATGAGGTCAATAAATTTTTTGATATCATGAATTTCCCAAAGTATCGACATGTGAAGATTGTCACCTAAAGACTTCACGTTGGATTTGAAGATTGGTGGGACCGTGTCCAGGCGGGGTGAAACAAGTTAGTCAACCAGTGCTATAGCGGAATAACATGAAGATGTTGATAAAAGAGAGATGCTTACTGCTACTTTTAAGGATATTCCTTATCAGCGGTACCATAGGTACATTATAATAAAACAATATGCTTTCGAGTATACAAGTGAGCTTATGCGGCTTCAAGGCATGTATGATTTAGATAGAACGGATGAATAACAAGAAAAATGTTACATCAGTGATATAAAGTATAACATACAAACCCATATGGTTCTACATCATATTTGGTTCATTGATCAAGTGCAAAACCTATGCTTGAAAGCAGAGAGGTTGATGTCCGCCAGATCCACCTATACTTTGTGGCGATCAACAAATTAGACAACATATTATGGTAGTGGGTAGTGAGAGAGTGATTAATAAAGCCAATACAAGTCCTATTTCTATACCATCCTACAACCCCTATGCAAGCCAGAAGTGATAAAATTTAAAGGTATGGATAAAAGGGTAAATAATGTAATGAGTAAAAAAATAGAGACATACCCAACTAACAACATTTGATGTTGATGTTGATGAAGAGATCATGAAAGAGGAGTTTGTTAAATATGTGGAAGATTATGTCGAAATTGAAGGAAAGCTAGTGTCACCCCCCCCCCCCCCAAAACCAGGATGGCAGAAACATGTGGGGGTGGATGACTTTCATAAACAGTATCACAACATAATGTATAATAGTGAAAAAAGAAAACACAACCATAATAAATATAATTGATGATGTTACATTGTTTCCAAGTATTGTATGTTTCAAACCAATTACATTATGATGACAAAAAGAAATAGTCTGACGTTGTAACGTCCCATCCTCAAAAGCCTTGTGGTTACCTGTTTAACGGTTTCCTGAGAATACAAGTAGTTTTGAAAACTGTCAACAATTAAGTTGGTGAATTCATAAAAGTTTTGTATCTAAAAAATCTGTAACTTTTTCCTTGTAAAATGATAGTATGTGGTTCCAGAAAATCCAATATTTTCTTAAAAATGAGTTGTAGACTTAGAAACCCTAAGACCAAAAATGTATAAGTATTTCAATACTTAAAATAGTATTATGTATTTTTATTCTTATATAAAACCATTTGAATGCATGTTACCCCGTAAACCAAATGTATTGTTGAGTCCCCATATGAGTTACTACAACCATGCTAAAACTGAAGTTGGCCTGCTATTACGTTCTTTAGGTGTAGGATTTTTAGTCCTGTATAGATCTATACACTAGTGCCATGCTCTCTTACCAAGATTTTGGTTATAATTCAGGACTTTAGTGTGTACTCTGGTAGGTACGGTGTAACGCCCGTAGATCCAGGCTAGTCAATTTAGAGACGATAAGCATAAAAAAATGAATTTTTGATGGAAGATTATTTAGAAGGATTAATCTTAACCAAGTTTTAGTATATGTCACAAGGTTTGCATGCATATAAAGAACGCCAAAATCCGAGTTATAACAAAGAAGTTATGACCTGTCGAAGTTTCGCGACAGAACCGGCACGACCCAGCGCGGCGTAAATAGTGAACTTAAGGTAGATAGATATCTATCCTTAGTGATCTAAACAAGAGTTGAAGATTTATTCGATAGTAGTCCAACGATAAAAAGACAGACGAAAATGGAGTTCAGATGAAGGAGTTATGAATTTCGAACGGAGTTTTCCTGTCCCGGCCTACTATAGATAATATATAAGTAATATACTTATAATATATTAAAAATAAAGTCAAAATTAGCCAATGGAGTCTAAACGAGAGTTGTAGAGAATAATCTCACCTTCGCGTCGATATAAAGAACATCAAAAACGGAGTTCGTATGCGAAAGTTATGAATTTCTGAAGTTCGGGGCGCGAAACCCCAAAACTGTAAGAGACCACGACGTGACAAGCAGTGCCACGACGTGGCAAACCTCCTGACAGCTCTGGGAGTCCCCCAGAAGCAACTTGGGATGACACATGCAGTAACGATCAAGCCCACGACGTGGCAAAAGGATCCCACGACGTGGCAAGGGCCAAATTTGCCCTATAAATAGATTTGAAGGGCCAACCGACTATGGTTGCTCCATCCCTTCTCTCCCACTCCCGATACACCCTCTAAGCGCTATTTTAACCCCCCCGAAGCCCCGGTATCAACCCCGAGACCCGAAGCAAGTCCTGAAGCCCGAAGATCCCGAGAAGAAAAGAGTTTCCGAGCCGAAGCTCTGCCCGCGAGAAACTAGGTGTATGAAGTGATCCCGGTTTCACTGAAGAATATCTACTTGAAGAGCCGTAGTGCTGTCCGATCATCTTCTGATCAAGTGAGTGTATAGTCCCTTTCATAAACACGATTATAATACAAGTATTGTTTGAATGTATTAAGTATATGTTTTGGGTGAGTGTGTGGTCACTTTCTTCTAACACATAAATATTAAGTATTTGTTATGAAATACGTGCTATGTGTTTATATATTGTTTGTTTATTTGAGATTGAGTATGGAATGGATGAACTATATAGGTTTTAATGAGTTAAACTATATATATATATATATATATATATATATATATATATATATATATATATATATATATATATATATTGTATCTACGAATATGTTGGGTAGGACATGGGTAGATGAGATCCGTGAGTATGGATCACATCAAGAGGTTAGTTTTAGATCCATGAGTATGGATTAGATCAAGAGATTGGATTTAGATCCGAGAATATGGAATAGGAAAAGAGATAAACTTGTTATTAATCCGGGAGTATGGATTAAGACATAGTAAATTGTCCCTGGTCCGAGTATGGATTGGGCACAGTTTAGATCCGGGAGTATGGATCAGAACAGGATTTAGGTATAGTAAATTATCCCTAGTCCGGGAGTATGGATTGCGCACAGTTTTAGATCCGGGAGTATGGATCAGACCAATAGGTAAACTTGTCATTAATCCGGGAGTATGGATTAAGAGATAGTAAATTGTCCCTAGTCCGGGAGTATGGATTGGGCACAGTTTTAGATCTGGGAGTATGGATCAAACCAAGAGATTAGTTTAGATCCGGGAGTATGGATTAGACCAAGAGGTTAGTATTAGGTCCGAGAGTATGGATCAGGTGGACAGATTAGTTTAGATCCGTGAGTAGGGATCAAATAAAGAGGAAAAATTTAGATACGAGAGTTTAGATCGTGGCATTGTGAGGATCGATGGGGGTGGGATAAGAGTTGCTTTTTATATGGTGAAATTATATAATTTTGGATGTTCTATATATATTTATATGATATAACATTGTGGGATGAAAACCCTATATGCTCACCAGGCTCCCAAGCCTGACCCACTCAGTTTTCTGTGTATCACAGGTATCGATACGAAGATATATTTCACAGAGAGATTTAAAGGAGATATAAATCATTAGTGTAAATAATATGTAAGTTCTGTTTATGCTTATATGTCTGTATCGGAACATGACATCCCGAGGTTTTATTATTAAATGAAAATACATTCTATTTGAGAAATGTTTTGATAAGTTTTTATCATATCTTGTTTTGGGAACAAATTCTGCAACTGTTTTCTTTAAACGATTACTCTGATTTATAAAACAAAGTATAAACAAATCGGTCTTTTCTGGCCGTGAAATTGGGGATGTCACATACGGTGAAGACTTTGTCTCACATATTTTTTCAACAAGTTTACATATAGTGTAATGAAAACCCCTATAAGTGCAAATATCACCTTTCCATAGTATTTACATAGTGTAAAAAGACTATGATTTTATATAATTATTCATCTAGTCCCAAAATGATAAAATAGTGTTAATGACCCATAAACTATACCTATTATAGTTTAATATAAATGTTTTGTTGTGCCAATTTATACTCACATATATACAAGTTAACATGTTTATATGTTCATAAACAACATATAATTCACATCTAACACAAGTATGTGAACATTAGTATGATGCGGTCAGTTTTATAGGTTTTGGGAATATTACGTCACTAAACGGTAAATATTGAATTGAAAAATTGGTATTTTTTTTTAACCTTTTTGTAGAGATTAAGTCAAGCCCTAATTATATGTTTAAAACCACATATTTTAGGGAAAATCTCACAAAAATGGTACCATAACCTAGTCATGACCATTTTTGCTAGAAAACCCTAATTATATATAAAAAATGGTGGGTTTTTGGGTTTTCCTTTTGTAATACCAAATCCTTGGTATTTATAACTATACTCATAACATATGCCCAAAATGACATATTTTGATTTACATCCCACAAAGATGATGTAATAACTTGGTTAAAACCATTTTTGCTAGAAAAGTCATATTATGTTTATAAAAACCCTAGTTTTTATAGTTTTATTTTATGATCTTTTTTCTCAAGAACATATAGCATGTTTATACTTATTTTTCATAGATTTGCATTTTAAACAACATACCACACGTAAAATGTTTATAATTCTAGGTAATAACATTATTTCATGTAAATAATACGTTTTCACAACTTGAAGACAAAGCATGTATAACAACTTGTATTATTATACATGTTTACTAGTATCCCCCCCCCCCCTCCCGGGGCGCCCCTAAAACTTGGATAAAAATGAAAATGAGGAGTCTGAACTCACGTTGAGTGTGTTTCTTGGTGGATAAAGAGGTGAAGATGAAGGTTTACAAGCTAAGAACACTTGAAGAATGAATTAACCTATGGATATTAACACATATTAATGTGTGTAATTATAACAAAACTAGTATATATGTGTGTAGAATCACTAGATTAGTAAGGAAAAATTTACCAAAAGATCAAGAACCAACTTATGGAGATTAAATCTTGAGAAGAAGAGACCTTGTTCTTGAGGAGGGAGATGAAGACTGTAGAGTGATGGGGGGGGGGGGGAGGGGATGGTGAGGGGGTGGGGTGGGATGAGTATGGGGGTGAGGTAGGGTGTAAGGGTTGACTTTTATTATAATATTTTTCTTTAATAAAGATGTCATCACCATATAAGACAAATAGTATCATTTTTTTTATAAAAGAATGGGTAATTTTTATAAAAATTGGTGATTTTAAAAAAAAAGTATGGTAAAAATGATGTATATTTACTTAATTTGAACCATTTAATTTCAAATTATTATAAAAAGTACTATCATCAAAAATAATAACACTTTACATGAGCGTTAGGATAATTTCTAATTATTTTCGTTAATGTTGGAGTGTTTAAGCCAAGTTTAGAATCTATCGCATTTGGTGATGAATTCACCAAAAACTATATATGTAACCTTTGTTATGAATTTTCCATGTAGTATAAGTATTATGAAATCCACTACATGGTGTTATGAATATTATTTATACCCAAATAATATATAATTTAATTATTGAATTTTTACGTTACTAACCCTAATTAGGGTTTATATTCAATAATTGACAACAAGAGAGGTACTTTGTATTATAACTTGTCAATAGTGCGTTAGAATTATTAAGGAATATCAAATTTCTCCTAAAATTCTAATTCGAGTTGAGTTGAGTTGGTTGACTTTTGTTGATTTTGTTTGACCAAAAATGACGGTTGTCACATGATCCCCCTGTTAGAAGGAATTTCGTCCCGAAATTAGCACTCTAAGTCAATTCTCAGTAGTTAGGGAAAAGATGTGGGTATTTCTGCTTCATTTGATCCTCATGTTCCCATGTAAATTTAGGTCCTCGCTTGGCATTCCAATGGACCTTTACTACTAGTATGCGATTTTGCTTCGTTCTTTTGACTTCCATGTCGATGATATCCATAGGTTTATCGATGAAGTGGAGACTCTCGTTTACTTCGATTTTGTCAAATGGAATGACAAGAGTCTCATCGGACAGACACTTCCTTAAATGTCGTTTCCTTCGATTTCATCAAGTGGAATGACGAGAGTCTCATCGGACACACACTTCTTTAAATTGGACACATGGAAAGTGGGGTATATGTTGCTGAGTTCCTGCAATAGCCGAATTCTGTAAGCTACGGGTCGATCCTGGCAAGGATCTTGAATGGCCCTATGTACCTTGGATTTAGTTTCCCATGTTTTCCAAAATATATCATTACCTTCCAGGGTAAGACTTTCAACAACACATGATCACCAACCTGGAATTCCAAGGGTTTGTGTCGTTTATCTGTATAGCTATTTTGTCGATCCCGATATATCTTTTGTTGTTCACAGATCTGAACGAGCTTCTCTATCGTTTCCCATATGATCTCAGGGCCAGTAATATTGTTGGCACTTGTCCTCTAGCTAGTTGTGTGTCACCCACCTCAGCCCATCACATAGGTGATATGCACTTGCGCCCATAGAGGGCTTCAAATGGACAAAACTTTAATCCTAGAGTGATAATTATTGTTATATGACAACTTAATGAGTGGTAAGTGGGTATCCCAAGCTTTACATAAGTCTATCACACAAGCTCTCAACATGGCTTCCAATGTTTGAATAGTTCTCTCACTTTACCCATCGGTTTATGGGTGATAGGTTGTACTCATGTCGAGTTTGGTTCCCAAGGACTTTTGTAGTGATTGGCAAAATCGTGAGGTAAACCTGTTATCTCTATCAGAGATTATGGATATTGGCAAACCATGTAATCTTACAATCTCCTTGATGAACATCATTGTTAGCTTCTCCATTATGTATGTCTCCTTTATTGGTAGGAAGTGTGCCACTACTAGAAAAAAGCCCTTTAATGACGCGCAAACAATGACACGCGCTGATAGACGATACGCATTTGTGCGTGCCCTAAAAAATAATGTCAGTTTTGCAAAATATGAAGGATAGAGGGCACCGCATTTGTGCGTGCCCTAAAATTAGTGTCATAAAAGAAAAAAAAATGCGGAGGGCACCTTTCATAAAACGTGTGACATCTAAGAGTGTCGCTTTATAATTTTTTTAATAAACACGCGTTTTAAGCGGGATTTCACCCGCCTATATTGGATCCCAAAAATTAAACCCCCACCTCTTCCGATTAGCAAGAAAAAGCCCTAGGGCGTTGGTCTTCATAGCAACATCGCACCACCACCCAACCTCCGATCTCACACCGCCAACTGTCTCCGACCATCTTCTCCAACCATTTGGGAGAAGTTGTTTCCAAACGTTTCAACATTTCATTACGTCTGACCAGCTTCTAAACCAATTTTCCCTTCCATCTTACGAAGACATCCTATTTTTCTTCTTGAGCGATTCCCCCCTTCTCCTCTAATTACTTTCTCGGCTTCTCCCCTGACTTACAACAAGAAAACCCTAGTTCTTTCCTTTATCTCGTCTTCGCAAAATCAAGCGCATACAACCATCATCTATGAGAGTACGTCTGTCTTCTTCCTCTTACAATCGCTAGGCCCTAACACCAAAAATTGAAAGTCAATTGACCCTCCGTTCGAAGAAAAAGGTAAGAATTTTCCTTTATTTATTCCATTCTGTTACTTTGACCTCATATTCTTCTGTTCTTCGTCTTTTTTCTTCCAAATTATCAACTTTAGCCCTATACTGTGTTTTCTTTAAATGGAGAACTATTAAATTTAGGGCTTGATTGCAATTTTATCCACGAAGCCCTTCTTCAATAGTCAGCTTTTTCATCTTTTTTTGAAGGACCAATGCCCTTCTTTAGTGATTTCAAGATCCATGTAAGTATCAATGTTGAATTCATCTTTTTCCGATTACTTTTCCATCTCAGAATGCAAATAGGTCTGGAACTTTACATCATCTGTGATTTTAAGGGATGAACTTTCTTTTAAAGACCTTGCAAATTCCTTCTCGCTTTTTGATTTTCCACTTAGAACTAATACAACAGGTTGTTGGGACTCCATGTTTGCTATAAAAAATCACGATCGAGTTAGTATACACATATCATAAACACTTGATTCTACAATCTTAGATGATAGTGATACTTAAATTGTAATACTTAAATTGGTGTGTTTCAGAATTTGTAGGTCCCACATGAAGGAACAATGTGTGATCTGTTAAGGTCGGATCCAGATGATAGATGCGGGTAGGGGTTCTCTCCACATGGGGCTGGGTACACATTCGGACTAGACATTGCGTCTCACTTCAACTATACAAATGGGCTTACTCTCATCTCCAGAGCTCACCAGCTATTCATGGAGGGTTTCAACTGGTGTCATGTATATTTACTTAATTAGCCCTCTATCCCTCTATCCCTCCTTAATGATAATTATTAGGCTTATTAATAATTTTCTGATTGATATTAGGACAAGAATGTGGTGACAGTGTTCAGTGCACCAAACTACTATATGACAGTGTTAATATCAGTTTCCCTGTTCTTTTTTATACTTGATGCACCTTTGATGTATCAAGTTGCCTATGTTTTCCTTGTCATATCTGATTTTTGGAAGAGTATGAAACAAGGAATGCGCATGGTTATGTTCTTTATGCACAGTGCTTCTTACTTCAAAAACATATTTGGATCAGTATTGGGGGGAGTCGCAAGTCATGGGGCCCCAACAACATAGTGCTTCTTACTTCAAATATGGCTTTACATTATCAACAAACCAATTTTTACTCCTTCCTTTTCAAATATGGTTGTTCTTTTTAGTTATTTTAACAATATTTTGTGACCAATTATCATTTTTGAATGTCGACAGTATGACCTCATTGGCAAGCTGTGTTCTATTAAGCATTATCTTCTTCCGGATCAGGTTAAATTTTGATTGTTGTGTTTTTGTAGTTTAAATTTTTTGAAAACACCAGTGGTGGTAGCGATGATGGTAGTGGCACTTTCTTTTTGTTTATTTTTTTTTTTCAGAAAGATTACTTTAGCCATGACATGTGGAGTTCTTGGAATATAGATGTGGACCCAAATCTAGGTAAAACGTATTTTGTATAACTGGAAAGTTTTTTCTTTACAGATTAATCATCATCTAAAAATGAAAAAAAAATGAAAATTATAAGAAAAAGAATAATATCAATATTATTTATCTTCTATATTCTATATTCTGTAAAAAATGAAAAAAAAAATGTAATTCATATTTAATTTACACTTACTTTACAACTTTTGCTATTGTTTGGGCAAAACTTGAGCATAAAGGATTTCATTCCAACCATCAAGAACACCAGCTAAACACCAATAACCAATGGAATCATGGAATGGAAAAAGGAAGGAATGAAATAAAATGAGTTTTATATATTTTATGTAAATACAATTACTTACTTATGTACATAATTTTAATTAAAATTAACGAACCATTACATTAATTTCCAGATTCCATCATATACGAGACACCACCTAAATGAGGTCTTAGGTTCAAATGTTTGTGGACATTGTGGTCTGCTTTGTTGGCACTGCTGCAGGGGTGGATAGCAATCTCCATGAAGAAGCTGACTTAGTTGTTGAACGTGGAAAACCGGTAAATGACCATAACACCCCTGATCTAACTTTTCTGGACATTGTTGTCCCTGGCGTGCCTGAATTTGATCGGAAACTTGGTGCACCTGCAAAAAGGTTCAGCCCACCATCAGCAGGGGATTTTTCGACCTTTTCTCATATACCTTTTAATTCGGTTATGGTGCGTGTTTGTTTCGTTGTCAATTCCATTCCTCCTTTTTATTGAAAGACCGAAATACCCTTGTTATTACTTTAGATAAAAAAAACAAATTCCATTTTGTTTTATCAGGATGGCTCCATTGGTGACCCTGCAGAAGAAGGTGTATATGTCAATACTAAGAAGAGAGCTTCCTAAGCTTCTAGCATTGTCTTCTGGAACTTTTAGCCATCAATCCTTGGAGAAGATTGTAAGCCAACATCTCTCCTTCTATGCTTACTATCATGAACATTTAGCAGGTAAAGATTTTGTCATGGCTTGTTAGTTTTTTTTTTTTTACCAAAATTAGATAAGGGTAAATTAGTCATTTTTCATAAATTTGATGACTGGACAAAAAGTGTTATAAATCATTGCATTAGGGACTTAAAATGAAAAAAAAGATTCCTTTTGGACCGTATTCAAAGAACACAATATAGTACAGGAACCAAAAATATAAGTTACTTGAGAAGTAGTATTTGATTGCTTGTGTTAATGCAGGTAATACAACTACGTAAAGCAAGTAGTCATCCTCACCTCTTTGCTGGTATAGAGCCAGAACCATATGAAGACGGTGAACACTTGGTTCAGGTATAAAAAATATATCATCTCTATTTATTTATTAAATCATACAAAATGTTAGTAATAAATTTGAAATCTTTATGATTTCTTTCAGGCAAGTGGCAAACTGGTAGTCTTAGACCAGCTACTTCAGAAGCTACATATATCTGGACACCGTGTTCTTCTGTTTGCACAGATGACACATACACTTGATGTCTTACAGGTTTACTTCCTTATCTTTTCATAAAAAAAACTGTCAGCTGTCAGTTGTGCTTATGTATATCCATCTGTTATTATTTAAACTTAAACTTTTTTGGAAAATTTTGAAATACAGGACTATATGGAGTTGAGAAAATACCCTTATGATCGGCTTGATGGATCCATCAGAGCTGAAGAGTGGTTTGCTGCAATACGGAGTTTTACCCGAAAGTCCGGAATTGGAAATTCCAATTCCGAAGCTGATTCCGACTCTGCATTTGTCTTCATGATTTCCAGCAGAGCAGGGGGTGATGGGATGAATCTTGTAGCTGCTGATACTGTGAGCTTTGCAATACTAACATCTATGGAGTAGGGTGTTTAATTATGATCTTTGCAATACAGAGTTTTTCTAATTTTCACAAAATTAAAAATATTTTAAGCCGTTAATTAAGGACATCAAAATATTATGTCTAAGTGATGACCATACAAGGGGCCTGGGCAAAAATTTTTGGAACTTGAAGATATTATTACCAAAAAAAACATAATGTGATTAGCTTGCAATGTATTGGAAAAAGCGATTGCATGTGCATGGCTTTGAGACAATTCCTTATTTGGGTATCACGTCTCCCACTTAGATTGAAAAAAATTGTGGAACTTCGTTGTTGTTGTACCCATAAGCCGCGAAGGTATATGAATTCTATTTCCAGTTACTCAATGACGACTTGTTGTGTTTCAAAATAGATCTCACTGTTATTACAGTATCACCCATTTGATGATACAGGTGACAAGGGAACGAGCATTGAGAAATTGGGTCTTTGATGAAACTGTTGGAAACATTCATAGGGAGTTTGGATCTGGCTATCCTGGAAGTGAAATAGCTATTACTGCTTTTTATTATTAAAGTAATTCAACAGCCATGGAATGTGATCATACGAATTTTCCTACTATATCTATGTGATATTGTGATTATTTCATGAATTTACCTATCCAAGTGTAAAAAGTTTGGGGTTTTGCTTCATTTTGTGTTTTCTAAGTAGATTTTTACACTATTGTTGGATGAAAATACCCCTGCTGTTTGTTTCCTCTATTCTTTATTCTTAAGATGTTTTTGGACAAACAATTTATTGTGTTTTCTAAGCAGATTTCAAGAATATAAAAAAAATTAGGTAATCAGAACTTATGATCTTCATTTGTCTCCTATGTGTTTATATTTTTGTCTAGAACTTAAACTTTTTCATTGTCAACTTTAGGTAATCAGTGTGTGTCGATTTATGACATTCACCAATAGACTTGGTCAAGATATATATTTGAAGCTAGGCAGCGAAGATGAACCGAGAATGTTGCGAGCATCTGATGTATGAGTCTTCTTTGTTTACCATGAGACTGACCAACCTAGCAAGCTACAGGTGATTAGGGGTGCCTCGTGTGTGTGTGTGTGTGTGTCTTTCTTTCAATATACAATTTTTATCTATTTATTATAGTGATATTTTCCTTACATATTGTTTATCTAATAGATCCGTGATGAAGGCACAAAATGGTCATTTCCTGTTCAAATTGAGAAGGAAGACACCATATTTCTTGTTTTGAAGGAGGAAGATGGCACTCCAGAAATTTGAAGGACTGGAGTTCGAGGTTATGAAGAGGGATCACGTTTCATTGTTGTACTCCGTCGTGGACCAAGATATGGCCCCATTAGGTACACACACATCATATAACTTTGTATATTTATCAAAATGAAGGATAATTGTGCTTGACAGGATTGAAAATAGAACAGTTGGAGAAGTTGTTAGAATTTGGCAGTCTGGTTTGAATAATTGTGTTCATAACAGTAATGAGGTTCTACCATTCAGTATTTCCTTATTCTCCTTTAACATTTTTTTTCTTTGTATCTTCAAACATATAGCTGTAAAATAACTAACTTTAATAAGGAAATAAATTAATTGTTGAAGTTTTTGATTGATTAAGTGTCTTGATTGAAACCGGTTGTACATGTTTTGACAAGGAGTTGTTGTATCTATTCAGAGTAGGCTTAGAGCAATGGTTGCAAGAGATGAGTTCAGAAGAAGAAGAAACAAGGCTGCAACTAACTATAGTTCAGGTACTATGCATGAATTACGTTTGTAAAGTATTTCAGATAATGATTAGAAAAAAGGGTGAATTTGTACACATTAGTTAGCCACTTGCAGGTTGATCTTGAATAAGCAAAGGGGCAATGGATTGTATTTTTTGTATCTAATTTGTTTGTACATTTTTGTTACAACTTCTATTGATTTGTTTTATCTTTCCATGCAACGATTATTTTTATGACATTAAATTTATGCAATTGATTCTATTTTTTGTATATGATATTTTATTTTCTATTATGAAACATTAAATACAAATTTAATTTGAAAATAAGTAAATCTATAAATAATATTTTTTTTAAACATTTAAAATTATGATATGCAAAAATGTGTGTCATCTTCATTTATGACATTGCCTTTCTTGACAGGGGCTTTCTTGATACACATTGCGTGTCATTAACACACGCGTCGTAAGGTTACGACATGCGAATGCGTGTCGTCTTTCTTTATGACAGGGCCTTCCTTGATACGCATTGCGTGTCGTAAACGCGCGTCGTAAATGCGCGTCGTTTATAGACGACGTGAAAAAGCGCGTCGTCTCTCTTTATGACAGGGCCTTCCTTGACGCGCAGTTGCGCGTCGTCTGTGCCTTTTACGACGCGCAATGAGCGTCGTAAAAGGCTGTTTTTCTAGTAGTGTGCGGATTTGGTTAACCTATCGACAATTACCCATATGGTGTCATGCCCACCAGTTTTCTTGGGTAATTTAGCTATGAAGTCCATGGTTATCTGATCCCACTTCCAATCGGGTATATCCAGTTGTTATAGCAAACTCGAGGGCTTTTGGTACTCTACTTTGACCTTGGAGCAAGTCAAACACTTTCCACATAAGTAGCAATTTTCGCCTTCATGTTAGGCCACCAATATAGTTTCTTTAGGTCGAGATACATCTTGTCTAACCTGGGATGGATGGAGTACATGGTATTGTGAGCTTTGATCATGATAATGTCTCTATACCCGTCAAATCTCGGTGTCCATATTCAATTCATGAGGTAACGATCTCTGTTATCCTTGACCTCAAGGTTTTTATTCATTCCTCACAAGGCTTCACTTGCGACATTCTTAGGATTTACCTAAGGTATGAGGGCAAAGAGTATGTACTAGATCAAGATCTCCCTTACGTGGATGATGAGTTTACTAAAGAAGAGGTGGCCACTTATCACAAGCATGAAGATGAATCTACTAAAGTTTCTTGCATAATGTTGACGACCTTGTCTTTTGAGCTTCAAAAGAGTTTTAAGAACCTTTGGGTGTATGAAATTAATGAGAAAGATTCGAGATCATGAAGTCTTTAATGGATTGTAAACATTAAGATGGGAGTTTTGTATGCATGTACGTTCTGAAAATGAAGTCGTATATTGACAAACTAGGGGATTATGTGTCGAGTTTCCAAAAGATTTGGTCATTGACATTGTCTTAAACTCACTATCTAGTTCATATCATCAATTCATCATGAACTATAATATGAACAATCTCAACAAGACCCTGATGGAGCTACATGGCATGTTGAAATCTACCAAAGCTAGTTTGCTTCAAAAAAAAGGCTCCAACTCTACTACTCCTGTCAAGATATCGTGTAACATCCCGAGATTTTGCAGGTACTTCCGAATCATATCTTCTATTATTATTTTGTCATTTGTAGTCCATGGTGTTAGAAAAGTTAACCCATGAGAAGCCTAAGGGCTAAAGTTGCAACTTTGGGATCAAGAGAGTACACTAAGTGTACATAAGGTATGCTTGAGCGTACTAGGCACGCCCTAGTGCGCTGGGCCTACACTTTTGTACGATGTACATACTCACGTCAGGTGGAAACCCTAATATTCAGGGTTTGAGTGTTATATAAACAACCTTATGAGCTCATAACCCTCCCTTACCTCAGCCTCCACTGTTTAGAGCCGTTTTCCCTAAACCATAATCATTTCCTTGAGTGTATGAGCTTATAATGTGTATTTTGAGTAGTTTGAGAAGAAGGTGTTGCATCAAGGAGTTGGAGAAGGTGAACAAGGTAGTAGATCTGAAGTTGTTTAGGGCCCTAGAAGCTCTAGAAGGTAAAAAGCTTCGAAATTTACGATTGTATGTTATTTCTTGCCATTTCAGCTTTAAGGAACCATTTCTTGGCCCAAAAGTCTCAAGTTAGTGCATGATATGATTTTGACGAAATAAACTGTCCTTCTAGACTCTTGAAGAGGTCCTCAGAGATAAAAATGAGGTCCCAATGGCTGAAGATGTCCCATACATGTAGTTTAAAGGTCTTAATGGATTAATACCATGTATTAAGAGCCTTCTGGACATCCAAAGTCTTACAGTTCGAGACTTTATGGTTCTAAGACACTTTGGGTTGTTGGATCTGAAATATGGGGTTAAGTGCATAAGCCATTAAGCACTTATTAGAGTTTTAGTGAAGCCCTGCGTATGCCCTGCATAATTTCTAAATGCCCAACATACTGATTCAACCACCTCGATGGTGGTCAACGCAAATGGAAGTACGCCCATCGTACAAGAGGAGTACGCCCCGTATACGCCCTTTGTTGGGCTTTTAATATTTTGGGTTCGGGTTTGAGCCACTCTTGGGTTAGTTTGGCATTGGCCTTGCTGGACTTTCTGAACAATGATGTTTTGGGCCAGTTTTGGTTATGGATTTTAGATTAAGGCCCAATTAGGGAGTGGGGCAGTAACGCCCGTAGATCAGGGCAAATCAATTAAGAGACGATAAGCATCAAAAAACGACTTTTTGATAGAATATTATTTAGAATGAATAACCTTAACTAAGTTGTAGTATATGTCACAAGGTTTTCGTGCATATAAAGAACGCCGAAATCCGAGTTATAACGAAGAAGTTATGACCTGTCGAAGTTTCGCGACAGAACCGACACGACGTTGAATGACGTAATAAGTAAATTTACGTTAGATCGATATTCAACCTTAGCGATCTAAACAAAAGTTGTAAAGTTCGTTAAACCATGAGCGTGCATAAAAAGAACGTCCGAATCTGACTTCGTATGAGGAAGTTATGATTTTTCTAAGTTTTGACTTAGCGGTATGCAACCCGAATACTCGATTTGAGATCAAGCGGTTTTTAGTCGAAACAATCTAAACAAGAATTGAAGATCTTGTTGATAGTAGTCCAACGGTAAAAGACAGACGAAAACGGACGTCGGATGAAGAAGTTATGAATTTATAACGGAGTTTTCCTGTACCGGCCTACTAAAAATAAATAATAAAAAAATTAATTCAAAATTAGCCAATGGAGTCTACATGAAAGTTGTAGAGCATAATTTCACCTACGTGTGGATATAAAGAACTTCAAAAATGGAGCTCGTATGCAAAAGTTATGAATTTTTGAAGATCGTGGCACACATACCAAAGCTTATCCAAAGCGTACACCCAGTGTAACCAAGATTACGCCCAACGTAATCCCAGAACCACAATCTATAAATAGAAACCTATATCAGCCATTTTCTTTGCTCATTTTCTTTCTTCTCTCTAAGTTTTTGCCTCGATTTGCATGCCAACTATATCCCGAAGCCCCGGTATCATTCCCGAGCCTCGAAGCAAGTTCCGAAGCCCCGAGGATCCCGAGAAGTGAGATTCCCGAACCGAAGCTCTGCCTGTGAGAAGCCCGTTTTTGTGAAGATCTTCCAGATCTACCAAAGAATACTACTTCTACAAGTCGTAGTGCTGTCCGATCATCTTCTGATCAAGTGAGTGTATAGTTACTTTCTTCTATCGCATAGATATGAAGTATTTGCTATTAAATACGTGCTATGTGTTTATATGTTGTTTGTTTACTTGAGATGGATGTTGAACGAATGTTTTATATAGTTTTTAAATAATTTAAATTATATATATGTAATTTATATCTACAAATATGTTGGGTAGAACATGGGTAGATGAAATAGTTGGTGTGTGATGAAAGATGAGTTTGAGGACGAGACGAAAGATGATATAGATCATAAGATGAGGGTGACAGGTGAAAAATGAGTGAAACCTTTACCCAAACAATGGCCCCCGTCATTCAGTAGAGTAGGGATGACAACCACAGACTATTCTAGACAGTCCAGTGGAACACTAGCAAGCTCGCAACTTGTAGGTGTTGTGGACTTGATGTTCACCGGTGTACTCTAAAAACCCTGGCAGCTATAGATTTAGTGTCTCATAATAAAACGATGGTAGCTATAGATTTAGTACAGTGTAGATAAACCGTGGTAGCTATGGATTTAGTACTATGAACCTTGGTAGCTATGGATTTAGTACTATGTAGATTAACCTCAGGAAGCAATGGACTTTGTGCCAATTCCTTAGGAACGAATGAAGGAAGGATAGTCCATTCTTACGGTAAAACCTTAAGAAATAAAGAAGATAATGGGGATCGGTTATTAGGTTGATTGTTTGATGATTGAATATAATAATTATATTATTATGGGTTGAAAACCCTATATGCTCACCAGGCTCCCAAGTCTGACCCACTCAGTTTTCTTTGTATCACAGGTATCAATACAAAGACATATTTCACTCAGAGATTTAAAGGAGATGTAAATCGTTAGTGTAAATAAATGCAAGTTCTGTTTATGCTTATGTATCTGTATCGGAACATGACATCCCGAGATTTTGTTATATAACGAAAATACTTTTTTGTAAGAAATGATTTGATCAATTATTATCATATTTCGTTTTGGGGACAAATTTTGCAACAATTTTCTTTAAATGATTCTTCTGATTTTAAAAACAATGCCTTAACAAATCGGTCTTTTCTGGCCGTGAAATTGGGGATGTCACAGTTGGTATCAGAGCATTAGTTTAAGCGAACTAGAAATTTGTAGGATTTCTAGACTTAAACTTAGATT
Organism: Lactuca saligna; assembly: GCF_052625555.1. NCBI lineage: Eukaryota > Viridiplantae > Streptophyta > Magnoliopsida > Asterales > Asteraceae > Lactuca > Lactuca saligna. The sequence continues at coordinate 23,959,431 of NC_136425.1, read as the reverse complement.
GCTAAGCGATGATTGTGAGATGAATGTCTACCATATTATAAGACACGAGCACTATTATATTTTAGGAAGGATGTCTAAAATGCTTTTATGTGCCAAATGCTATATTTTTGCCGTATATGATATTGTTTGTTCGGATCTATGGTCTATTGCCGACCGGATCTAGAAACCTTATGTGTTTAAGATTCGAAGCGTATGACTACAATATTAGAACTAGCATGTAAACGTTTCGGAGTGATAAGGATGATTTGAATATCTACCGTGAATGAAGATCTAAAATCACATTATTCGGTGTATAGATCAAGAATGGCAAGAACAAGAAGTAGAGCTGGAAACATGAACGAAAACAGGAATCAACCACCTGTGGTTGAGCAAGCACCGGTTGTAATAGCAACACCTGAGCCGATAACAATAGATGGAGTACAATTGATGATTCAAACGATGTTGGATCGTCAGATGAAAGAAACCAGACGCCTGATTAGACAGAATCGCAAAGAATTGTCAATTCAAGTTGAAGAGCTCGAAGTAAATGGAGGGCAGTCTGAAGGAGGAAACTTTATTGCGATCATTGGTCATGACGACCCAACGATTGTAAGGTAGAATAACCAGGGTAGAGGAAATGATGGAAAAGGATGCAAGTACAAGGACTTCATGGCATCCAAACCCCCATGTCTTTCTGGAAACCCAACGCCGATACAAGTTATGGATTAGATCTCCGAGATGGATACAGTGTTTGAGAGTTGCGAATGTAGCAACAAACAAAAATCCATTCTCGCGATTCCTCTGTTAAAGTCTGGAGTGTTAAACTGGTGGAAGCTACTAGTTGGTTCGATGCCCAAGGGAACAGCTAGCAAGATATCCTGGGAAGATTTTATCGTGCAACTAAAGATACAATACTACTCTGATCAGGATCTTCTGGAAATCAACAATGAGTTCCAGAATTATATTATTGTGGGTTGAACACCCTATATGCTCACCAGGCTCTCAAGCCTGACCCACTCAGTTTTCTTTGTATCACAGGTATCAATACAAAGACATATTTCACTGAGAGATTTAAAGGAGATGTAAATCATTAGTATAAATAAATGTAAGTTCTGTTTATGCTTATGTGTCTGTATTAGAACATGACATCCCGAGATTTTGTTATATAACGAAAATACTTTTTTGTAAGAAATGATTTGATCAATTATTATCATATTTCGTTTTGGGGACAAATTCTGCAACAATTTTCTTTAAACGATTACTCTGATTTTAAAAACAAAGTATAAACAAATCGATCTTTTCTGGCCGTGAAATTGGGGATGTCACAGGGGCCTAATTTGGAAAATTGGGCCATTAATGGGCTTATGTATATTGACTTTTAGATAGTGAATTTGATATTAGGCCTTGTCCCAAATTAGATAAAAAGGAAAATTGGACTATGTAGATTCATAATCTAGATTAGTATTCCCATTTAGTGACATAATATTTGTTATTTTGGATAGTTCGGGAATTGTGGTGAGACAACGATTTGGGATTTTGGTTCATCAGTTGAGATCGACACTTGCGAGGTGAGTTATCCTCACTATACTAAGGGGTCGAATGCACCAGTGTTGGCCTATTGGATATGTTATCCAACCAGTTGGTATTATGTTGAGCATAATTTAGTTTTGCATGCTAGTTGCTATGCCAGTTTGGTAGATCTGTAGGACTACCTGTATTATTATGTGATTATCTATATGTGCATTAGTTATGTTATATGTAGACATATTATGTAGGTTGGGTTGAGGTTATACTGCTCCGTATGGTAGCCAACAAACCCTAGATTATTCCATATAAGAGCTAAGTGTCGGGTGGGGCATGCCAGACTCATACTGAGGACTCAGGAGCGTTCCAGATACGAGTTAAGGGCCGATTAGGCATGCCAGACTCGTACTGTGGGCTCGATGGCAATCCAGATGTGAGCTGTGGGCCCGGAAGGCAATCCAGACTTACACTGTGGGCCCAGGGGTAATCCAATCTGTAAAACTGTGGACACAGTACATGTTGTTATTTGTTTATGTGCTATGTGTAGTGTATCGGTGTTTTGGGGGAACTCTCTAAGATTTGGGCTTACAGTTTTACTTTTGTTTCAGGTACATCAGTTGATTGTAGGAAGGCGAAGGCGTGATCGTACAACCCCTCATATTTGTGTTTATGTTTCTGGGATACTCTGATATTATACTATTTTGAAAAGTTTTGTAATAATTAACGGTTTTGAAATGTTTTGAAAAATTTAAATTTGGCATGATTTCTATGGATGTTACATATCAACAAGAAGAAGTTTTCTTATTTAAAGGGTAAGACCAACGTTGGACCTTCCAATGAAGATATCATGAGAAATCCAACTCTAAGATAGCTCCTAACGCCGACCCAAATAGGGATGAGCGTGGGACAGAACCGGTACCAACCCGTACCATTCCCGATTTCCTAAAAACCAAATTTGGATGAAAGTCAATCCCGAGTACCAAACCAAATTAACATCACACGTACCGATACCGGGAATGGTACCGGTTTTCGGTACTAGAACCGGTACCGGTGGTATCGATTCCCGAATTTCATGTATTTGGAGTACCAAGTACCGTTCCATATTTTTAAAATCGGTACGGTTCAGTACCAGTTCCGGTATAGTATCAGTACGGGATCGGGATTTGGGACATACTGCTAATCCCTAGACCTAAAGGAAGCCAATTGTTTTTACTATCGAGAGAAAGGTCACTAGAGACGTAGCTGTCCGAAGTACCTTGAAGACATGAAGAAGACAAAAACTAAGGGTGTTTGCACTTCATGTATTCACATTTTCTTGAATTTACATGAACTATGGGAAAGTATAAAGTTGAAGTATGGGGAGTTGATCCTTATCATCGAAAACAGATGAACTGCACCTGTTACAAGGATCGGGGAATACAAATCCATGTTAAATAATAGAGTATGTTTTAGTTTATTTAATTGTTGATACTCACCAAATATGTCACATAACATTATTTCTTTTCACGTATTGTACAATGATGGATTTCGTTTTTCTTTTGATAATGATAATGGTGATATTTTGGTTTTAAAAAATGGTTCATTTATGTTATTAGCTAGCCCTTGTAATGGGGTTTATGAAAGTGTTATTTTGTAGACAATACTAATAATCTAAATGTTAAATGTTGGTTTTTCTAATTATAATGTGTTGGATAAATCATGCTTGTGGCATTTCCGTCTTGGGCATGTGAACAAGAAATGTATTATTGAGCTCTAAAAGGATGGGATCTTATAATTGTTGCACCTAGAGTCGAATGATGTATGCGAGTCTTACTTACTTGGCAAGATAAAAAAGTGCCTTTCACAGGAAATTGTGAATGAGGCAAGGATTTGTTGGACTTAATCCACATTGGCTTATGTGGACCATTCAAATACGCTATAAGGCATGGTGAATAATACTTTGTGACTTTTAGTGATGATCTTAGTAGATATGGCTACATCTACTTAATGAAGCATAAGTAAGAATCTTTTGAAGTGTTCAAAGAATTCCAAAAGGAAAATGAAAACCATCTAGGCAAAAAGATCAATACGCTCCCATCTGATAGTAGGGCTGGAAATTCTCGACACAACACGTGACACGACCCACGACACGGCACGAAATAAATGGGTTTGGGTTGAGTTTTTCAACCCACCAACCCGTTTATTAAACGCGTCATATATGGGTTTCTTAAAAAATAAATGGGTTGACCCGCCAACCCGTTTATATTCTTAATAAAAAAATTATTTTATTTTTAAATGTATTTATGTATCAACTATTAATATTTAATAAGTATTATATAATATATACCACTGATTCATAGATCATTTGACTGTTTTGACATTTTGACTCGTTGTGGATGGTCTAAGGTCGTAAGTCGTAACCTATAAGGCTAAGTCTGTAGCATGTTTCTATAAATGCTTTTAATTTTCATTTGGATGTTTAATACTTAAATGTCTAAAATTTGGACCCATGAATCCAAATATGACCCACGAACCCGCTAACCTGTGAACCCGTATAAATAAATGGGTTGTCGGGTCATTTATGGGTTTATGTTCCAAACCCACCAACCCGTGACCTGTATATTTAAATGGGTCGTGTTTGGGTTGACATATTTTGACCCGCCAACCCGCGAACCCACGACACACCCACCCGAGCACGACACGATTGCCATGCCTATCTAATAGGGGTGGAGAATATGCGAGTCTTAGATTTATCGATCATCTAAAGGATTGTGAGATTATCTCATAATTTTCTCCTCTCAGAACACCACAATTGAATGGTGCTGCCAAGAGAAGAAATGGAATGCTTCTTGATATGGTTTGATCCATGATGACTAGAGCTATGCTTCCAATAAGTTTCTAGGGTTACACCCAAGAGATAGTCGATAATATATTAAACCTCCTACCAAATAAGAAGGCCAATACGACACCTTCCGAAATGTGGAATAGGAAACCTCCCATTTGTGTACATTTGAAAGTCTAGGGTTGTGAAGTTTTTGTTCGTTGTGAGGCTAACGATAAACTAGACCTAGTCAGAAAACTATTTCTTTGCAGACTATCCACAAAAGTATTTTGGATACATGTTTTATGATCCTTTTGATAACAACATTTTTGTTTCTCGAAGGGGATTCTTCCTCGATGGGAACCTGATATCCAAAGAGAGTAGGAGTCCTATTGATCTTGAAAATTTAAGAGTCAAACAAAGAAGGACCTACAGTTGAAACTTTTACTTAACCCGAGGTTAATCAACTTGTTGAGTCAACTGACATAATTCTTACTCCTTCACTTCATAGATTTGATAAGGTTCATTTTCCTGTTGAGTTTTATGGATTATATATTGAAACTAAAGGAGAAGTACTAATCAGTGATCGTACATTGGCCAGTATGGATGAACCATCTAATTATATGGAATCAATAACATGTAATGAAGCTTCTAAATGTAAAAGACCATGGAAAGTGAAATTCAATCCATGTATGATAACCAAGTTTGGAATCTGGTTGATCCTACGCCTGGCATTAAAACCTTTGGGTGCAAGTGGATCCTCAAGAAGAAGACTATGAGGAAACCTTCTCACCAAGGGCTATACACAGGCTCAAGACATTGACTATGAGGAAACCTTCTCACCAGTAGCCAATGTTAAATCAATCAGAATATTAATTGTCATTGTTTCTTTCTATGATTATGAAATATTGCAAATGGATGTGATTACTGCTTTCCTTAGTGGGAAATTGATATGGGATATCTACAATGACATAACCTGAAGGCTTTATTGATCCAAAATATCCTAATAGATCGTGCAAGCTTGAGAGGGCCATTTATGGACTTAAACAAGCATCACGAAGTTGGAATCTTTGCTTTCATAAAAAGGTCATGGAATTTGGATTTTCTAGAAGTGAGGATGAGTCTTGTGTATATGTTTAAGCTAGTGGGAGTAATGTAGTATTCCTAGTATTGTATGTTGATGACATACTCATTATAGGAGGCAACATTACAATGTTTCAAAATGTGAAGACTTGGCTTGGGAAGTGTTTCGCTAAGGACCTAGGAGAGTCAACTTATATATTGGGCATAATGGATCTATAGAGATAGACCTAAACATTTAATTGGACTAAGCTAGATTACATACTTAGGTAAAGTTTTGAAACTATTCAGAATGCAAGATTCTTAGAAAGGGTATCTGCCCATGAAAAAAGGAATAAGATCGAATAAGGATCAATCGCCCGGTAGAACTAAAGAACTGGGAAGAATGAGTCGAGCCCCATATGCTTCTGCTATAGGATGTATCATGTATGCCATGACATGTACTAGAACTGATATCTCATATGCTCTGAGCATGGTGAGTCGATATAAAGAGAATCATAACAATAGTCATTGGACGATAGTAGATAATATCCTCAAGTATCTGGAGAGAATTAATGAAAAGTTCTTAGTATATAGTGGTAGAGAAGTGCGACTTACAGGTTATTCATATGCAAGTTTCCAAACTGATAGGGACATACAAGTCAAAGTATATTGTAGCTAGTGAAGCAGCAAAGGAAGATACATGGTTAAAGAACTTCATTAGTGATCTTGGATTTTTATTGAGCATCAAAGAGCCTTTGGAGATCTTTCGTGATAACATGTAAGGTCCCCAAATATATAGAGTAAGTTTCAAACATTAGAGTGTAAAACATCAAAATAGATAATACATAAACCTCAAGTGGATGCAATGTAATTAAGCCTAACTCTTCCCCCTTGATACTAGAAGTACTTGAAACATTTAAACTTAAAATCGTAAGCAAAATGCTTAGTGAGTTCCCCAATACACCACATACCAATATTAGCCTCATCCAACATACATAATGAGCCTTACCCAACGTATAGAACGAGTCTCACCCATAAGACTCTCCCAATAATATAACGGGTGTCACACAACGGGCCTCGCCCAGCATGCATAATGGGTCTGTCCCAACGCGCCTTGCCCAACACCAATACAAACACGCAAGAGTCACAAAGAGAGTCTTGCATTACACACATTATAGTGAGTAGACCCACCTCACAGACAAAGTAGACTAATAATACAACTCGCAAAACATAAAGGTTGGTACTACACACCACCTAAATGTTAATCAAAGGTCAAGCCTCAGTCTACTACCTAAAACCAACAAGTTGACCAAAAGTCAACATGGTCAAAACGTCAAACGGTCAATTGTCAAATTCAACACTGTAGACTACAACATCGTGACAAGTCCATTGCCACACCGTGGTCTAGTCCAAACAGAAAACACGATGAATATGTCCATTGCACTGTGGTCAGTACTTGACCTTGTCGTGGTGATGCTAGAATATCCAATTCCTCATCAAGTCCTTAATTTGTTCAGTCCTCTACTCAAACATTCCAAAAGGCTTCATGGCACCCTAATGGTCTATAAAATCCTAACTTTATGGACAGCATGTCCAATGCATGTCATCCACCAAATTAGGTCAAAAAGATAAGAAATAGGTTAAGACTTCATGCATGGCCTCAAAACAACATGGAAGTACATATCTAAGACACATAATAGTTCTAGGATCCCATGCGGTAGTAAAGTTGCAAACTTCTCAACATGAAGAACTAGCTTCAAAACCTAGATCTATAAGGAAATAATCACAAATTTGAAGGCTGAGAGACTTAAAAAAAATCCAGGAGAAGCACAAAGATGCTAGGTGATGCTTGCTTGCCGATCTCCTGCTCCATAAATATGTGCATTGCGGCGATGCATCGTGATAAAAAATAACCACTGCACCATGGTGACATGCTACCACCACGTCGTGGAAATCAATGCACGTCACCGTGAGGAGACAGATCTCCAAATCCAAATCTTAGACGTAAGATAACATCAAAGAATAATACCTGGAATATGGATGTTACATAACGAGGTTGCAGTTAACTTGACTAAAGAGCCCACAGACCATGGTATTCTAAGACACATACTTAGAAAATATCATTACGTTAACATAGGTTAGAACACGGGGACATCATCGTGAATAGGGTTTCATATGATGAGAATCTTTTTGATCAATTCACGAAGCCACTATAAAGAGAGAAACATTATGGTCATGCGAGGACCATTGACATGAAATTTTATAGTGATTTGATGTAATAGTTTAGTTCGAATTATTTTGAAACATTTTTACAACATGAATTGCAACCGTTTGAAGTTAATTTCATAGTGACTTATAAAGAGATTTTTTAATGCTATCAAATTGTGTTAATTCAAATATTGTATTTCATTTTTGCATGTTTTGAACCAACTTCCAGAATGTTTAATTAAATTTGAATCTCCACAGTCGGTCACATGATACGAAGTGAGTGAGTGATTTAAGACTGGCATGGTGTTGGTCAATTGGCCAAGTTGTTTCATACATAGCAATATAGATTGTGCTGAGACTCATGAGTACTTGAAAATAGAGATTTTAAGTATTAGAACAAGAAAAACTTAGAGATTACTTTATGGATCTAGTCATGAGTAATACTAAGATGACAATATCATCTTCAAACTGAGATACATATGGGGTTTTGTTTGTGAAATCTATTGTGCATTGGTGTGATCCAATTCTATCCGTAATTGGTAGTCATAAAGGGTATGTAAATGTGTGATTAGACGGGTACGCAAAAACTATGTAGTCAAAGTTTATTTGTTCCTTCTCGTAACTCAGAAGCAATATATACGGTCCCCTCGATGATTTGGTGTTCACATCTGAAGTTCTTGACCGAGCTCTGACTAAATTGATGTGTTCAATTTAGATGTTATATATGTTGTCAAAAATCACTAATCGGGAAACAGAATGTTGAAAATCATGATTGACCTTATCCATGTCTTATGTTCATAGAGATATCTACAACAAAGGAATAGTTGATTATTTTTGTAAGGACTAAATTTTGATCTGATTAGAGTTTGGAATTTGCATTGAATGACTACTCTCTGTTGATTATTGGTGAAATATTTAAATTTGAGAAGTTAACGACTTGTCCAAGTGGGAGACTGTTAGAAATGGTGTCCAAGGTCATTAAATGTTTTGGTAATATTTATAATAATAGCAGGGTCCTTTTGGGTTGGCCTCATGACCCAAATAACATTAAGGAAATGGAGCAAATAAGTTATTAATTTATTAAGGTATTAATACATTAATTAGAAATTATTTTGGTAATTAGTAACAAAAATTAATTAATTAAAGGGCTTCAATAATAATTAATCCAAGAAATTAATTGGCGTATTCTAGAAGCTCACAGAGCATTGATATGGACGGTTTTAACTACATCCATGATAGGGATAAGGTAGCTTTCAGATAAGATAAGGATAATCCCTAAGAGTTTGTATCATTTAGGGTTTTATCAGCTACCTATAAATAGACTGCTAGGGGTCAAACCCTTGCATTATCATTCACTCTAGAATTATCCACTCTATCTATTTATCTCTCTTCCTCTGTCTTTCTCACTCTCTCTCTCTCTCTCTCTCTCTCTCTCTCTCTTTATCTTTCTCCTCTATACATAATTTCTAACCTTTCTCATAGGGTTATAGAATTTCAACTAAACCATATTCTAGGATTCTTTGTTTTTGCTTTTGGAGATTGTGGGCATGAATTTATTAGAGGAGTTCTACTTTGGATCCTTCATCCATTGCAAGAACTAGAAATCAGAAGATCTCAAGCACTAAGCCAAGAGGGTAGTATGTTCTTTCTTGTAGTTTTACTAAGTATATAGCTCTACTAGTAAAACCTAGATCTAGGGTGCATGTACACTTAGGTAAATCTATAGATTATTTCGATACCTTCTTGATGTGTATTGATGCTAATAAGAACCCAACATTTTTACCCTAGTTATTGATATTTTTAGTTGTGAGAATCTGGTTTTAAAGGTCTTGGTCGATTGTTTGAAGCTTTCCATAAAAACCACACCTTAAACCATATCATATTTGATATATTAAGAAGGGTCACGTCACTAAGGTAATTAAGGTTTACAAACTTCCTGTATTTATATGGAATACCTACAAGGAAGAGGTAATATGTGATATGGTCGATATGGATGTGTGCCATGTGTTACTATGAAGACCATGGAAAGTTTATGTTGATGCTACTAACATGGGATGACAAAATATGTAAATTTTTAATTAGTAAGGAAAGAAGATAAATGTTCTATCAACAAGGAATGTTGGACTTCTACATCAAAATCAAAAGCTAAGGCTAACCGACTCATCGAGTCAGCTCATCGATTCGGCAAGTCCATTTAGTCTATGTGCTCATTCAGACATTTTAAGGCAGATCTATAACCCCAAACTCTAGATCTAGCCTTCCAAGGCTGAGATACCACATAAAGCTATAATCTTTACATCCATGCATGGCAGTTTGGGTTTGAAATGCCAAAACAAGTTCCATTTGGTGTCTTAATCATAAGGGTTCTTCTCAAGCTGAATAAAGCTGGGACCTTTGGACTTTAGGGACCTCACAAGGTCCAGATCTAAAGTCTCAGTCTCTTGATAAGCTCAACACATTTAAGGTCTCAAGGAAAAGATGAAAAAGCCCTACAACTCCATAATCATGAGATCTAATCAACATAATGAGAAAGATGGAGAATTTTTACCTTCAACAGAAGTTGTGGACAGAATAACACCAGCTCCAACAATACTTTCTCATTCCTTGCTGTGATTCTTCTCTCTTCTCTTCCAAATGATCACAAAATGCCCAAGAATTAACTCCTTTTTCTATCTTAGCTCACTCTAGATGGTTTAGGGTTTCACTCGGTTGATAAGGTGACTGGTGAGGTGGAAATTACGGCTTAAGGTCCTTTAAATAGGACACAACCCCGGAGAATTAGGGTTTCCTCACACAGCGCCAACTCGCCGAGTTGGTCTTTCCGACTTGCCGAGTTGAGGAACCCACTCGTCGAGTTGCTCACTCAACTCATATATATATATATAATACCTGGGAGTCGAGATGTTACAATTCTCCCCCACTAGAATCAGACTTCGTCCTCAAAGTCATTCTTTGGAAACAACTCTACATATTGCTCGCGCATCTCGGACTCCGACTCCCAAGTCCACTCAGATCCCATACGGTGCTCCCACTACACCTTAACCAGTCACACCTCCTTGTTCCTCAGGGTCCTTACATTTCTATCCAAAATCATTATCGGTCTCTCAACATAATTTAGGCTCGCATCAACCTGAATGTCCTCTAAAGGTACCACCGCCATCTCATTGGCTACACGCTTCCTCAACTGAGACACGTAGAAGGTGTTATGAATCTAGATCAACTCTTCGGGTAGCTCCAACCAGTAAGCTATCTTCCTCACTCTGGCAGTCACTCTGAAAGGATCAATATATCTAGGACCCAATTTTCCCCACTTCCTGAATCGGATCACCCATTTCCATAGGGATACCTTCATGAGAACAAAATCTCCAACCTGGAACTCTAGCTCAGATCGTCTACTATCTACGTAACTCTTCTGTAGACTCTGGGCCGTCAGTAACATCTGTTTGACCTACTGAATCTGCATAATTGTCTTGAGCACTATCTCATTTCCACCTATCACTCTCTGCCCTACCTCTCCCCAACAGATGGGAGTCCGACACCTTCTCCCATATATGAACTTAAAGGGAGGCATATCAATACTGGAATGGTAGCTGTTGTTATAAGAAAACTCATCCAAGGGAAAATAGGTGTCCCAACTTCCTATAAAGTCCATAACACATGGGCGTAGCATGTCCTTAAACGTCTGAATTTTTTGCTCACTCTGCCCATCTGTTTGTGGGTGGTATGCAGTACTGAAATGAAACCGGGTACCCAACTCCTCATGAAACTTCTTCCAGAACCTGGAAGTAAAGCGCACATCTCGATCTAACACTATCGATGTCAGCACCCCATGTCATGGCACCACCTCTCGTACGTAGATATATGTCACACCCCAAAACCAAGAACGGCGGAAACGTTCTAGGGCGGAGGACGTCATGTACAGTATCACAATAATTAAAAGTAGTAAACAAGCAACAACATCATCCATTGCATTAATAATATAATTTTAATACAAGTGTGTTCTGTCAAATTATAATAGACACTAATGCATAAATCAAAATGAAAGATGAGTCTTGAACGAGCTCCATCTTCTCTAAACCTTGCATCGGTACTTGTCTATTGATGACCTGAGGATACAAGTAATTTTGAAAGCGAGTATCAACTTTGAAGCTGGTGAGATCATAAGTATTTTTGTGTCTTAATTTATATGTAAGAAATTGCTTGTATATGAACTGTAAGTATGAAAATGTTTTGAATGATCCTAGGAAACCCTATGTTTCCTACTAATCGTATCCTTCTACTAAGGCATCTACTGTCTGTGTGTGTGTCTCTTGTAAGAGTGTGTATTTTCCCAAATCTGACTATCATTAACCAAAAATATAGTTTCTACATTACCGTGCTTCGTGTGAATGTTCACGAAGTGAATGTAAAGGGGAAAATGAAATAGTACTATGGTGTAGTATCAAATAACTACAAACGTACTAACTACCTTAAGTCTATTGAAATCTTGAAAGTACTGTAGTATTTGTAATAAGTGACTACCGTTGTACTAACTACCTTAAAAACAAAAAGGTATTCAATATAACATGTGATCGACCTGTATCCTGCTACCGACTCTAGTAAAACGACGATGTAAGACGCTGTAAGAAATGACATTTAGCACCCGTAGACTTGCAAGTCCCACTGTAGCGAGCAACAAGGTGTAGGATAGTCAATCCAGTACAGATCTATATGCAAACTCATATGCTCCCCAATTAAGGAGATTCGGGATACAAGAACGGTCATGGCAGGAAGTGCCATAACCCGCCCATTAGTTCACATAACTGCATAAATGTATATGTAATGAATGCGCTAACTGAAAGTGTAATCTTTCTCTTGTCTAGCCTGTATGTACTGAAATGTTCTACCTGTGCTAGTTGTAATGTATGTTCTCTCTCTATCTAGCATGTATAGTAATGTACTGTGTGTACTAGCTGTAATGTACGTTCTCTCTCTATCTAACATGTATAGTAATGTACTGTGTGTACTAGTTGTAATGTACGTTCTTTCTCTATCTAGCAAGTATTGACTCATGAATGAACTGACTCATTATATGATATCGTGTACTAGTAATAGTTCTAGTATTTTCCTGAACTACCCCTATGGTAGCTTACTAGTAATGTAATTGGTACGTATGAACATGGATGTATACCCTTGCTACCCAAGGGTATCGAATGAACTGGAAGAACCTTTATAACTGTATATGTACACATGATATATAACTAATATTTAAACGACCTTCGGACGGGTACCCGATATCCCACCAGACCACATCTCAAGCGCGAAAAGGAAATAGGGTGGATAGCCTTCCGAAGTCTTTTAAACATTTCTTATATAAATATACATATATAGGCATGCAATTTATCTTATAAAAGCATAAAATAAGTTTTGTAAAACCTTTTGAACATGATTACTATCTAAGAAAAGATCGACTTGATGTCAATCTATAAAACAGGTTGGAGGTATTTATCTAACAAAATAGTTTTAAATACAAAGAAATATTTGTTTGAAACACAATTGTAAATGAGTTTGAAATGAAACATACAGTGTATAATGAACAATTAAATCAGGAGTTTTAAACATATAAAACGTATATGAAAATCCCTTGAATAACAATTGTTTGGTAAACCAGCTAATGTGTAGTAAATAATTTGAATGCTGCTTATTAATCACATGTCATTTGATATAATAACTAGCATGATTCTACTTGTATCCCCCCCCCATAAAACATTTAAAAACATTTAAAACATTAATTAAGGGGTATGAACTCACCTGTTGTAAGTGATTGGAATGAACTAAAGAGGTAGGACTGCTAGGTGTCAAGTGAAGTCTTGAACACACTCTATGGTCCTAGTTAACATATAAATTCACATATATGTAACAAATTAGTTTATATACAACTAATAAACAAGTCAAGACACCCTAGGACATGCTAAACACCTTTATCAAGTGTTATTAGCCGCTAGGATTGCATCTAAGTGTTTATAGGGGAAGCTATTGTGTGTAGGGCTCAAGGAAAACTCCATAAGGGAGTTCACGACCCTAAAGACACTATTAAATGAGTTTACAGCCATGAACTCATACTTATGTGTCCATTTGGTGTTTGATGCTCTATAAGGCCCTAATAAGCATTTCTACTTAATGGCTTGGTCCATGGAAGAGTTTAGGGCATAATATAACTCCTTTTAGGAGTTTACGGCCCTGGGACCATATCCCTTGGAGATTACGGCCATAATCTCCCTTGGGAGGATGTTTATGGTGTTTTCAAGTCCCTAAATTAACTAGGAACTAAACTAGGCTTTTGTACTAGGCTTTAGGAGGGTTTATGGCACCATTTGGCACCATTTAATGGAGTTCACGGCCCTGAAACATCTTGGGCCGTGAACACCTTTTTCTTGGTGTTCTAAGGGTGTTTGTTAGCCCTAAACACACTAGGGTACTTGTCCTAATTAGTCTCTTGACTTAAGGAGGATTTTTAGGGCATTTTGGCACTTAAACATGGAGTTCACGACCCAAGAACTTCCTTGGTCGTGAACTCACTTTCATCCTTGTTTCTAATTGATTTTGGTGTCCTAAACATGTAATGGTGGCTTCTAGTTTGAGTTCCAAGGCTTTGAGGGACATTGAGACACTTTTGGCCCTTAAAATGGAGTTTACTCCCCAAGTGTTCTTGGGCGGTAAACTCCCAAATCTTGGGGTCTTGATCAGATTTTGATGTTTTCTAGTCATATACACACTAGCATACAAGCCTAAGGTAGTTACAAATCACGGGGGAAGGACTAGGCACCTTTTTAGGAGTTTACTCCCCACGGTGTTCTTGGGCAGTAAACTCCCGAATCTAGTTGTTTTGTTATGAAATTGATGTTATTAAGCACATTATAAGCCATATAATACAACTAGAGAAAGGTACTCACGATTTGGGATAAAAACCCGAAGATCCGTGAGAGAGAATTCGGCTTTTCTCTAGTTGGAAATGCAACTAATGAATGAATATGGTTCCGATTTCTATATATAGTCCTGAGATTTTTGGCAGAAAATATTATATTCCCGGAATGAACTCTAATATCATAGAGTATTGGAATAAAAGTGTTGCACATAACCCTAGTGCATCCACTCTCCTGATATCTCCTTAAGTGTTAAACCTGAAATACTCAAACTTATACCCAAAGTCTGAAATTTCACTGTAACTGTTCTAACTTCTATTGGCTTGACGTGGTTTGTCCAGAATGGAAATTTCGGGTTGTCACAATATCGGCCAATTTCTCTACAGAAGAGCTCTCACTGATAGTGAGGAAGTGAGCACTCTTTGTCAACCAGTCTACAACCAGCCATATCGCGTCGGCCCAGGCACTGTCCTCTGTAACTTAGTGATAAAATCCATAGAAATTTGTTCCCACTTCCATTGGGGAATCTCTAGAGGCTATAACGGTCCATGTGGATGTTGGTTCTTCACATTAACCCGACGATAGGTCAAGCACCTCTAAATTACCCATGCCACTTCTCTCTTCATACAGGGCCACCAATAATCCCTCTTTAGATCCAAATACATCTTGGTGGCTCCGGAGTGGATCGATAATCTCAATCTATGTGCCTCCTCCATCAATATGTGTCGAGTTCCACCCATATAGGGCACCCAAATCCACCCACAGAAAGTCATAAGCCCTCGACTATCCGTCCTAAACTCATAAATCTGCCCGACTATCTGCTCCTTCTTACGATTCTCTGGTCTCACGGCCTCCACCTGACCTCTCAGATGGTATCTAAGACTTGAGTCATCACTTTCATCCGCATACACACATCTCGTATCGGAGCACTCGCTGCTCTACGACTCAAGGCATTGGCTACCAAATTAGCCTTACTCGGATGATACAAAATCTCACAGTCGTTGTCTTTCACTACATCCAATCACCTCTTCTGTCTCATATTCAGGTTGGGCTGATCCATGAGGTACTTCAGGCTCTTGTGGTCTGTATATATGGTACACCGGACTCCATACAGATAGTGACGCCAGATCTTGAGGGCGAACACCAACGCCCCCAGCTCTAGATCGTGGGTGGGATACCTCGTCTCATGAGGCTTCAGCTGCCTCAATGCGTATGCTATCATGTGCCCCTTTTGCATCAACACCACACCCACCCCTACTATAGAGGCATCACAATAAACTACAAACTCCTCAACTCCCTCGGGAAGGGCTAACACTAGAGTTTTGCACAATCTTTGGCGAAGAGTCTCGAATGAGGCCTGCTGCTCGGGGCCCCAAGCAAAAGTAACACCCTTTCGGGGTCAATCTGGTGAGCCCTCTATTTCCTTCGTATTCACTGTTGGCTAGCCCTCCTCCAGCAACGCCTCCAAACAAATCGATCAAACTTCAGGTTGATAAAACTCGGATTCGAAAAGCGAATATTATCAGAGGAATCTGATGCCAGTAATGACTCAGAGAGAAGAAAATTAACGAGAAGACGAAGAAGAAGTTGAGAATTGAAAAATAATGGTTTAAATCTGTCTCTATCAATGGCAAATTTGGTTTCCCCTGAAACGCTTGAGATTTGCAAGTAGGTTGTCAGAATAGCTGGTATGTATTCCTCTATTCCTTTCCTTCTCTATTCGTATGTGTGTGTAGGTTTGTTTGCGGGCTAAACGTGGTAATCGTGTCAGTTGTAGCAATTATATATGAAACAAGTTTTCAATGTGATTTAGTATCTGACTTTGACTGTTTTCATCACGCAAGTACCTGTATACTCCTTGAAGCAGCAAATTTATTGGCGATATTTGCATAATCATGGAACACGACATGGTTTTGGATAATGGGATTATAGATGTGAAGAGTATTGGATTGGGGCAATACCATTCCATTCCTATTGGTAATTTATGTTGTATATGTTCATCAGGGGGATTTGGGTCAAGATTTGAAAGCAATGGCAATTATGTCAATTCCTTCGGATCAGCTGATAGTAAGTTTAAATTTAATTTCTGTCAAATGTGTTTAATTTGGACCTCTTGCTTTTTCAATGTAATTGTGAATTGTGTGTGGTTATTTTCTTTGATTTTATATTGCAAAAAGTTCATGGAAACAGTTGAAGAAGTTTTCTGCATTAAAGTTACAACAGTCGGAGAAGGGGGAGAACAAACATGCCTCAAATGTTGCTGGACTGCTGGATAATTTAACTGTTAAAGATAAGACAAAAAGAAAGAAAAAGAAGTCAAAGAGACATCTACTGATGCACAAAATAAGGAGGAGATAGAGCATGAAAAGGCACCAGAGTCAGAGGAGAAGAAGAATGAAGAATCTTCACCTGCTTCCTTAACTTAAAATGTCGCCTTATGAAGACTAAGGTTAAGTGGTCCTTCTTGATCAAGTGTTTGGACAAAGAGAGCTTTGATGGGTGGTTTGTGATTTCATAGGGAACTTAAATGTTTGAGTAAATGCCCAAATGAAATCTTATTTCAAGTTAAAGATTGTTGTTTTGATCATGACTTGGTTTTATGCTAAATGAAGATTTAGAAGATTGTGAGCTTTGGAAATTAGTGGAAGTTATAAATATTGTTGTACGTCACATTAAGATTGTATGCATTTTAAGCATTTGCCAAAGAAAAAAAAAAGATCACTCCAATGAGCAGCGTGTTATATAAAGTGAGGAGTCTAAGGAAAAATGTTCTTTTGTTTATGAATTCTTAAATTGACAATGGTGTATGACGTTTAGTATAATATAATGGTAAATCATAAAAGATTTATTAAAAAAAATATATGATAATAATATAGTTATTTTGCAGTATCAGTCAGATGCAAATACAAACAATAAGTTTCAGTTAAAAGTTAATTCAGTTAGAACTTCTAACTCAATCAACTCTAACCAAGTTAACAGCTATCAAACGGCCTCTAACATGAATTTGACTGATCCATGGCGGTCCAAGATCAAATTACATGTTAATATACTTTAAAGTATCCATTAGTATCATAAACTGTACATAAATCAACTATTTCTACTTGCTTGCTTCAATCTCTATCCAAACCCAATTTTTCCCAAAATAAATTGATTCTTTTATCGTTAGTTTCTTTTTAGCTTAGGTAGAGGTTCAACCATATGAAACATTCAAACTTTGCACTAGGGCTGAACTGTCAAATAGTGTCATATATAAAAATATGAATATATGAACAATAATAAGATCTAAATTGTTCAATCGGACAATTTGATTTTATCAAAATAACCTAAGATGCATTAAATTGAAAAGTTTTCATATAATTCATGCACCAAAGGTATATTTTATTCTATATAATTTTAGTCTTTGAATAAGAATATTAAAAGTTTATGACAAATACAAGTCGCATGGCTCCCACAGTCTCTAGGGATTCCTTACCATCACATGCGGCCTATCTCTTTTTGTTTCCTATTTTAGAGACTTTTATTAGCACATTCATTGCTGGCATTTGGTTAATCAACTGAACTTTTTTTATTTATTTATTTTTTATTTATTTTTTTGTTTTTTAATGGATATATTAAACCAATTTTTATTTATCATCCTGAAAATATGGCGTTAAGAATAAAGAGGCCCGTGACGTTTAAATACATTAAAATTTGGGTATGATAACATAAAATAAAATGATTTATCTAATAAAAAATAATATATATTTTATCAGAAAAAGAAAAAGGATCATTCTTGAATGAAATATTCTTTCATACTATTACTAGTATGTATTTCCCGCTAAAAAACTAGTATTTGTTTCTTGCTCGATATTTGTTTCTTTTCATACCATTTTGTTTTTTGAACAACTCTTTTCATACCGTTTTTTTAACAGCTCTTTTCATACCATTTAATGATGCAAAATATTGTAATATCACTTATACTAATTTAAATAATAATTAGTAATAAAATATTTTAAAAAGTATATTATTTTAATTAAATCATTTTGT
Organism: Lactuca saligna; assembly: GCF_052625555.1. Lineage (NCBI taxonomy): Eukaryota > Viridiplantae > Streptophyta > Magnoliopsida > Asterales > Asteraceae > Lactuca > Lactuca saligna. The sequence continues at coordinate 23,940,930 of NC_136425.1, read as the reverse complement.
TTGATTAACTAAAACATATTTGTTGAAATAATCATATTCGGATTTTAATGAGGTTAAACAGAAAACCATTAATAACAATTAAACAATATATATAATCAAGTTAAAAACATATATTGAAAAATCATATAAAGTTTATTTCATTCGTAGATGTCGACCAATCATTATCATAAAATACAACAATTTATCCCATTATCTTTGTCCATCTTGTTATCATGGCCATTTTATTTTTTCATTATTTCATTTTATCTAACAAAAAGATCTTATTATAGAAATATGCCAAACTTAAAGTCTTCAGACAACACCTCAAAAAAATGACATCATTAGGCCTCGTTTCATATGCATCTGACTTTGAAATGAGTTGGCAGATGGCTAACTGAGAAAGGAAACAAGACTTTCCAAAGTGAAATGGGAGGTTACGGAAATTGAACTCGGATCTCCCTTATACAAACAATGGTGTTTACTAGCAAGGTAGAAAGTGTTTTGTGTTTTAATCGCTAAAATAGTATATTTAATGTCTATTATGTTTGAAGTTTTTGTATATAGATTATTATTATTATTATTATTATTATTATTATTATTATTATTATTATTATTATTATTATTAAAAAGAGCAACAGGATAAAATGGTCATTTTGTATTGATCAGCAGATTCAGTCACATGTACAATCAAACAATATTGTTTTTTATTCGGTCAAAATTTATTATTCGAACAGATATTTTCCAATCAATATTTTCTCAATCAGTAATTATCAAACGGCCTCTTAATTCAGAGTGACCAAAAAATAGCTACTTGAGTGCTTCAAAAAATTGTTAGGTTGAAAAAGTTCAATTTTATATTTTGGACCTCTTTGAACTCCAAGTTTTTCATTTTGAAAATCACAAGCTTGTGTAGCTACAAACCAACTCTATCAAGCAATTATTTATTTCTTTTATATATATATATATATATATATATATATATATATATATATATATATATATATATATATATATATATATATATAATGTGTATGAGATTTTTAATTACATTTAGAACAATATAAATAATATAGAATTAAATGAAAATAAACATTAATATATAAACCGTTTTAGAAATATTACTATTGAAGATGAGGTGTATATATATATATATATATATATATATATATATATATATATATATATATATATATATATATATATATATATTGAGAAATTAGTATATATTATTTAGTTAATTAACATAATTTAAAATATATTCCTTGTTTAAAGAGAAATTGATATAAATTATATATATATATATATATATATATATATATATATATATATATATATATATATATATATATATATATATATATATATATATATGACTAGGGCTGTAAACGAATCAAACGAACACGAACAAGGTCTTGTTCATGTTCGTTTGTTTAAGTTAGCCGAACAACAAACAAACACGAACGGATAAACGAACGAGATTTTCTTGTTCATGTTCGTTCGTTTAACAAATTACTTTGTTCATGTTCGTTCATTTATGTTCGTGAACATGCTAAACGAACATAAACAAACAAACATAAATGAACAAAGATAAAAAAAAAATACAATTGAACATATATGAACATAAACGAACATATAATATAGCAATATAATAAAAACTAATTGAATATAGATGAATATAAATAAACTTAAACGAACGAACATAAACGAACGTAAACGAACATCATAAACGAACGTTCACGAACATAAATGAACGAACGGGACCATTGTTCATGTTCGTTCATTTAACTAAACGAACGATAATTCTTGTTCATGATTGTTCATTTATTAAATAAACGAACATAAACGAACTTCCCGCCGAACAGTTCACGAATGATTCGCCGAACGTTCAGTTCGTTTACAGCCCTATATAGGACTATAAAAAAGGTTGAGATATGAGTTTTATTATAGGGTAAATATGTTGGTATTTTTGGATTATAAATTTCTATGTTAGAGTCTAATGTATGCATGTTGTTCATCGTATCTCTATTAAATCCGAAATGTTTGATGGATATATGTAGAGGGGCATGCATATGGTGACATTTCAATTCATAATCCTAAAATACCAAGATGTCTTGCTTTAATAAAACTCATAGCCCAACCTCTTTATAAAAAAAAACAAAATGTTTAGTTTCATTATTTTTCGACTAACTGATATTGTTTATATATTTGAATTATAAATTAGCTATTTTCGTTATGATTCTTTAACTTTTGGTTAATTTTTAATAAAAAAACACACTAATTTTTTAAAATTTCGAATTTGTTCATTGAATTCTGAATGTCTAAACCTTTGTATTTTTTTCTCAAATTTTAAATCCAAAATATTCTTTTTTGTTATAAAGATGCTTTTCATTTTCATGTTGTTAATGAGAATCTAAAACTATGCCGAAATGGGCCAATTTGTGAAATTATAGTCAATTTTATAATTGATCTGAACTAAAAAAAAAAAAACTCACTCTATGATAGTCATTTTTTAATCATCAAAAGAAAAGTTTAGTAATGGTTTTTACTATTATAGATGTTGTTAGTGAGAGTCCGAGATAAAATCTAATAATTTTTGTACCAACAAGTACGAGTGCCTTAACATTAGGTTACCCATTTGGGTTAATTATATGTTTTTACAATAAGCGTAATATAATAATATAAATTAGTTGGACTAATTAATCATATAATGACTTTTGAGAAAACAGAAGTAATAAAATTTTACTAATAACTATTTATTATAAAAACATTTACCAGATTATTCACGGTCATAACTTGTCATTTATATATATATTTTTTGGGAGAATAACTATGGGGATCCAAGGAAAGGAGACTTTCTCTTTGTTAAAACTAAAGGAAAGAGAATAACAAAAGAGGAAAAGTGACATTGTAATTTGCATACGCGCATCGGAGCGTGGATTTTGAGTATATCCACGTTGTTGAAACCAACGCTTTGAGTCGTCCAATATGGCATGTGGTGAGTGGTGACATGTCAGCCGATTGGATAACCCAATAAGCTCGAAAGGATTCAAGGAATCATATTCCTGAAATTTTAATCTATGTATACTGCTTTTGAGTAAATTACAAATTTGGCCCTTGTAGTTATATGGTTTTTTTTAAACAAGTTTAGTTTACTCAAATGTAACCTAGGCGTCTTTAAATTCTATTTTTGTCACGTTTATTTTCGTTGAAACAAAGTCATTCGTGTTTGATTGTTAAATTTATATTAATTTACTTTTTTACGCTTGTTTTTTATTTATCATATATATATATATATATATATATATATATATATATATATATATATATATATATATATATATTATATAGGCCCTCTCCACACTTAGGTTTTCCCTTCCCATGATACCCTCGCTACCCACTACTCAAATTCTTACCATCACAAAATTTTACGAAGAGTCCAATGTATTCACAAATAATTGTAGACAAGCCTTTGATTTCCATGGAAGGGACTGTCAATAGTGGAAAAACCAGCAAGGCAGCAACACTTTCAGTGTTGAGTACAATCCCCACCACCGCCCACCCTTGCAACAAATTACAAAACCACCACTCACTCATCCACCAATCTCCATTCTCCTTCCTATGGAAGCTGACCAATAGTGCCCAACCCTTCCCTATCCTACCCTATGTGTTTGTCCCCACCAAAGAGTACATGTCTATAATTTTGTCTAATTATTATCGTATTTGACTTGTATTAGGAATTGAAATGTAGAGCAAATTACATGAATAGTCCTTCATATAAGTGCTAAAATGCATGTTCAGTTGTTATTTTTAAAAATTAATTCGGACCGTCTCTTGTTTGGTTAACAGTTGCACGTTTCATCCCTTCAGACATAAAAAAATAATTTTGCCCTTATTTATTTATTTTTTGATTTATTTTCTACTTATTTGTTATTTATTTAATATTTATTGATTTGTTTATTATACAAAATAATTATTTTTTATCTTTAATAAAAGAAATATGATGTAAAACCTAACTCCCCAAGCACTTCGTCTCCCTCCCCCCTAATTCTTCGAACTCCACCCAAACCAAAATCGATGACCCCCTTATGCTTCTCCAACGATCCTATCTCCACCATCACAAGTCTTTAAAAAGTGCAACGATTTTAGCTTTTAACTTCAAGAAAGTTTTCAACTTCAACTTCATGAAGTTCAAGTACAGTTTCAAATTTACAAATCTTAACAAGTTCTTGAAGGATTCGAGAGAAGAATAAAAGATATGAGATGTGTTCTCCATATCTTTTTGGTGATGGATTCTCCTATTACAAAAGAATATTGAGAGGAAGTGACTTTGCTCCAACGTAGCACCGCTGCTCGACGCACGTTCTGATGCATCACAACCATCGGATTTGCAAATTCTAAACTCGTCTCACCACCTCCGATTACTGGTGGTGGTGATGCTCGATTTGAAAGCCCCAAAGTGAAACCCATCATGAAAACCCCAAAATGCTAGATCTGAAACCACACATCTCCTGCTGATCTACTTTCGTAATTACATCTCCCCTCTTTCTTAAAACCCTAGCGCACAGGTGGTGATGGTGACCTCTCATTTGCTCTCTCTCTCTCTCTCTCTCTCTCTCTCTCTCTCTCTCTCTCTCTCTCTCTCTTCGTGTGTGTGTGTGTGTATCTTATCAGCAGAATCACACAAGGTGTGTGTGTGTGTGTGTTTTGTGTTTCTCAGCTCTGTTTGGGAAGAAGATTGAGGAAACAGATGGCAATGAATGCTCAAGGGTTTCAAGAGAAAATCAGGTGAGAGGGAGGGAAACCAATAGTAGTGATGTTTTTTTCGACGGTGTTCCACATCCCCAACGGAGGTTGTACTCATCGGACGTGAACAAATGAAAGGAAATGTGGTGGTGGCCAGTGGCGGTAGTCAAGAGGGTTTCCGATGGTGCTCCATTTTTCCGGTGGTGGTGTTTATGTTTTCTCTAGCAAAGTAGAAGAGAAATACATATTAAATTTAAAAAAATAATAATAATTAAAAATAGTCAGAAACATAAAAATTAAATGAAAAATAAATTGAAAAGGGCATTATAGTCATTTCATGTCTCGCAAGGGATGAAACGTGCAAATTTAAACTAATGAGGGATGAAACACGCAACTTTTAATCAAACGAGGGTCAGTCCGAGTTAATTTTTGAAAATAATGACTGAATATGCATTTTTGCACCTGCACCAGGGATGATTCGTGTAATTTACTCGAAAGTGTAACAAGTAAGCCTTAAATCCATTTGAGGTTTATTGGTATACAGACCACAAAGATGCTTGTGGCTTACATGGCGCATTGGACATGGTTATTCACACCATCCCTAGTAACACGGTCATAGCACATCATGGTAAATGGCACCGGAGGCAACGATCAATCAAAAGGTTTTGGGCAATTAATATGTTTGACTATTAACGACTATATATTAAAAAAACCAATAAAAATCAACCAATCCATCATTCCTATAAATACCAACCATTTTACTATAGTTTCTTCATGCCATTTCTTTCTTCCTTTACCATACAAACCAAAAAACCATCAAACTTTCAAACCCATATCATGGAAGAATTTCCACAACCACCAAACTCTCAAACCCAAAAACATTGGGAGGAAAATGAAGAAATTGTGTTAGCTTGTGCTTGGATCTCGATATCCAACGACCCCCTCTATAGAAGAGAAACCTTTAGGCAATCTATTCGAAACCACTTCCACAACAATATATGGGAGAAGGTGTTTTATCGGGATCTCGATGAACTTTCATCAAATGGCGTGATATATGGTTGAAAATAATTGACTTCAACCGCATTTACAAAGAACTCAAAAACACACATCCAAATAGGCGTAACGACTCCAGGGTATTGATGTGACGCTGAAACAATACTAAAACTCTCAACTTAACCATAAACATTTTCCTTATATTAGTAGTGCTTGATGTGAGATACGTAATTCTCCGAGATGGTTTTGAAAATGAAAACAAAACTTTATTCAAGGTAATTTCCCTTTATTTAAATTAATGTTTGATTTTTTAATGTTTTTTTTCTATTTTTTTATTTTAACTTATGTAATTTTTTTATTTTAATGAAAATGTAGCACTTTTATTTAATAGTTAATTAAATAAGTTATCTACTTAACAAAAATGTAAATAAAATGTTTTGATAATACGGTGTGGCGAGTGTACCAACTAAAAAGTGGTGTGGTAGTAGTGATGACTTGACGTTTATGTGACATTACTTATTCTTTAGGTTTTTAGTGGCCAGGTGGTGGGTATTCATCATGGCCTAAGTAGATATAATATTTTTTTCACCAACTATGGTAGAAGATGTGATAACTTCTTCCGGAGTGTAGGTGTGATCATGTGCATTGTGCGCATTAGTCTATCTATCGCTTCTTTTTTATCTCACTTAAATGTACAACACGTTAATATACATAGTACAAGTTTAGTAAGGTGATGCAGAATGGTGGCCATTTCCTAGGTATGTAGTGGGGAAGTAGTGGTGATGTAGAGATGAGGTGGTAACACTTTTGGTGTGGTCAAGTGGTGACCACTCCTTATAGCCTAAGGCAAGGTGAATGGATAAATGTTTATGCCCTGCAATAAGATCTTATATTCAGGGTTAGTCCAAACATATATGAGACCCGGGACGAAAAGAAAAAAATGGCCCCTCAAGAACAAATATAATAAAGATTCCAAAAAATATCATTTATTCTTCAATATAGATGTGTTTAATTAGCAATAACAAGCAAACTAAATTGTTTAATTTTTTTTTCAACCAACTTTAGGCCCTAAAAATCATTTAGGTAATAATTATATATATATATATATATATATATATATATATATATATATATATATATATAAACTAAATAGCCCATAGATTTTGGGTCTCTTGGAGTCGTGGGCCCTGGGCGGTCGCCCGAGTTGCTCACCGTCTGGACCAGTCCTGCTTATATTCTATATGAACTCGAGTAGACAAAGACTTAAAAACCTTTTAACTTGATGATAAATGAGAGGATCTCAATTGTGACACCGATATACTACCACACTTTGATTTTTATTCACTACAAACATCACTAATGAAAGAGGTTTTAACTGGAGACGAGTAGAAAGAGGAAGATGTGGTTTCTCTAATGGAAGGGTTTCACAACGGTTAAGGGTTTTATATACCATTGTAAGGGAAAGGTCACGAGTCACCAGAATGAGTGGTTGCCAATGAATAGGGTCATAGGGTGGGAGTGGGAAAGAGGAAGGTGTGGTGATGGTGGGCTTGTTTGTATACAAAAATATAAATAAACAATAACCTTGGAGACAACATAACCTTGGAGACGAAATTTGAAATTTACTCTTTACTTTTAGTATGACTCACTGTTGGATTCGAAAGGTTGAGTCGCGAAAGATACTATGCTATAAAAGAAAAGTGTTTGTACATATAAAGGTTTTCTTTGTAACATCTCGATGATGAAGTATTTTCAATTTTAACCCTATGTATGAAAGAATATTGCATTTTGACCCTTGGGCTTGAGAAAGTTTGCAAGAATGGCACATAGTGGAATTATGGTGATTTTGGCGAAAGGCCTAGTACGTTGGGTGTACGCCGAGCCTACTAGGGAAGACCTTAGTACACTAAGCATACACCGCATATGTAGGGCGTTTGTAATGAAACCTCAAACCTTAATTTTTAGGGTTTGGTCCATATATAAGCATCATTATCACCTGATTTTTCATTCTATCATCAACCTCCATCAAAGAAAGCATCCCTCTAGCAAACCCTAAGTGAGAAGAGTGCATTTTGAGCTCATTTATGTGCTTTGATGGTGATCTTGAAAAAGAAGAAGTTGTTACAAGGACCTTAGAGCTTGGAAGAACTTGGATCTGAGATTCTCTCTTTACTAGCAACCTCCAGGAGGTAAAAAGTGCATAACTTGATCATCTTATCTTGTAGATCTAGCCATTTCTTCATTTAGGGCATTTCTGGTCCAAAAAATGGTGATTCTTGAGCATAGCATGCTATTAATCGAATAAGTCATCCTTTCAAACCTAATGAGGGGTCTTGAGTTATAAAAATGTGGTCTTGTTGCTTAGTTTTTCCCCATGCATGCTCTAGACAGTCTTAAGGTGTTAAGAAGTTGGGATTTTGTGTATTAAGCACTTAATGAGCACACAAAGTCATAAAGTTGGAAAATTTATGACTCTTCATGATATTTTAGCATTGGATCTGTATTTGGACATTTTAAGTCAAAGTAATAAGCTTCGATACCCTGGACCTCGAGTATGCCCCGCGTACGAAGCCTGAGTTGACTCAGCTGGGTTGACTTGTTAATTTTGACCAATTTTGACCAAGGGTATTTTAGGAAAATGTTATTAATTTAGAATGGGAAATGTTTTGACATTTAGGATTTGGATTGAGCCGGTTGTCGAAGCTGGGAGTTTTTCAGACTGTATTCAGACTGTGAGGTGAGTTTTCCCCACTGTACCCGTGGATCAAAGGTACCAAGGTCAACCCATGAGATTATTTATCCTGGTCAAGATAATGATTTGATAGTTGTAGTTGTTCAGTAGATCTGCATGATTATCTGTGTTGTTGGCTCTATGTTTATATTTGTTTGTTGTATATGTCGACATGTTGTGTTGGGTTGAGGCGGTCATGCTTTGTGCTGTAGGCCAAGACACCCGAGGATGATCAGATAGGATGTAGGCCGTGTGTAACGTACAAATACACAACCCAAAAATTTCATTTTTAAATCATTTATAAAACCATAATTATCAAGTCATAAACATAAGTCATAATATCAAACCACAGTATTAATTCAAAACATATTCATTTTATTAGAGTAAACATCCCATGCTAAAACTCCTTGGTGTGTGCGATGCAGTCAACCCGAGCTCTTCCCTCCACTACCGGAAGTACCTGAAACTAAAACTGAAAATCGTAAGCACGCAGCTTAGTAAGTTCCCCAACCTACCACATACCATGCATAATCACATACTGTGTGACATCCCCAATTTCATGGCCAGAAAAGACCGGTTTTGTTTATACTTTATTTCAAAATCAGAGTAACCTTTTAATAAAAGAATTGCGGAATTTGTCCCAAAATAATAATATGATAAAGATTTATCAAAAGCATTTCCGTAGAAATGTATTTCATTAAAAGACTTGGGATGTCATGTTCAATACAGTACATAAGTATAAACAGTACATTATAAGCCTTACAACAGTTATTTACAACTAATGGCCTACAATCCAAAAGTCCCTCATCATCATCATAATTATGCTCTGAGTCCACTACCTGTAAAACAGAAAGCTGAGTGGGTCAGGCTTGGGAGCCTGGTGAGCATATAGGGTTTTCAACCCATAAATAATAAATTTATTAATTTCATCGATCAACAATAAATTTATTACTGTCATCAACCAACAATAACCCTGATTACCCATTCCCGTTATCCTCACTTTATGTCCCTAAACACCTATACAAGGGACCTACTCTAAGGATTTTATCATTGGGATGGACACTACTGCTAAGGGGGTTCCTCAACAATAAATGTCCTAAAGGCAGCCATGAGGGGGATGGAGTACACCGGTGAACACATCGTTCACAACACCTACAGGTTGCGAGCCTGCTAGTGTTCCACTGGACTGTCTAGAAGAGTCTGTGGTCGTCATCTATACTCCGCTAGATGACTGGAACAACAACAAAAACATCGAGGTCTCTCATCATTTTAACACGCATCAACTATTTCGTCTACCCATGTTTTACCCAATATATTTGTAGATAAAATATATATACAATTTATAACTTGTATAAAACATTGTATTCAACAATCATCTCAAATAAACAATCAATATAATTACACATAACACGTATTTTATAGAAAATACTTCATATCTATGTGTAAGATGAAAGTGACTATACACTCACATGATTTGATGATAATCGGACATCAATTCGTTCCTTAAAATGATCATTTCTGATAAAACCGGGAGTTTTATTGAGAAACCGGGCTCTGTGAGAGCTGGAGCTTCAAAACCGAAAAGATAAAATTTTCCGGGTTTTCGGGCACTTCGTAACATATTCCGGGCTTTAAAAATGATATCGGGGCTTCGGGGGAAGTCAAAATAGTCAAAATATAAGTTTAGGGGTGAAAAATGACATTTTTCTAATTCTAGCCAGGAGATCTCGCAGCCCCATATTTATAGGGTGTGAGGCCGAGGGCTTCGTCGCTGAGAATGCTCCACGTAGCAGCTTCGAGGCTCGGTCACGAAGGGAGGACGTGGCTCGGACGCGGGAGGGACAGGTGGTTGGTGCGAGGCGAGACAAGGAGGCAGCTACACTGCTCGTGCGAGGTTCGGATGCGAAGGGCGCATCAGAGGCTGGTAGGCGAGACGTGGTTGCTTCGGATTCTTCCACGGATGCGACACACGTCATGCATGCGAGGCTCGTACGTGGCTAAATCCGAGCCATGCATGCGAAATTCCTCGGATTTTGCACCCAAAACTTCTAAAATTCATAACTTTCGCATACAAGCTCTGTTTTTTACATTCTTTATATGCACACGTAGCTAAAACTACGCTCTATAACTTTCGTTTAGACTTCGTCGGCTAATTTTGAATTTAATTTTAATATTATTATTTTTAACAGACCGGGACAAGAAAATCCGTTAAAAATTCATAACTTCTTTATCCGACGTCCGTTTTCGTCAGTCTTTTTACCGTTTTATTACTATTGAAGAGACCTTCGATTCTCGTTTAGGTTGTGTCGGATAAATATCACTCGATCTTAAATTCAAGTATTTAGTTGTCTACTGCTAAGCTAAAACTTAGAAAAATCATAACTTCCTCATACGAAGTCAGATTTGGACGTTCTTTTTATCAAAATTCTCGGTTTCACGAATACTATGAATTTCGTTTAGATTGTTAAGGCTAAAAATCACTGTATCGCAATATTCAATTTTTACGCTTCCCGGTGTCGTGTCGGTTTCGTCGCGAAACTTCGACAGGTCATAACTTCTTCGTTATAACTCGGATTTCGGCGTTCTTTATATCTCCAGAATCCTTGTTTCGGCCACTACAACTTTCTTAAAAGATATCGGCTTTTTATAATATTTATTTTAAATGCTTATTTTCATTATTAATTAATTAAATCATAATAATTAAGCAAATAAGCATATAATTCACATAATTCCTCTTTATTACTTCAAAATGAGTTACAAAGGTTGAACTAGAGTATTACAACATTATTAATGCTTTTAGCCCAGAAACACGGGCGTTATATACTGCAAGCACTGGGCCATGCCCGCTACATCGGGCCTCGCCCGATCCAAGGCCCTGCCTAGCTTCGAGCCCTGCTCGGTATACAGATCTGTTTATCTTAGGCCCCACCTGTGTCTGGGCCTCGCCCGCTAAACACATACGAGCATATAACCCTAGCACATAACACATAAACTGAACATACCCTACTGTATCCCTGTCCTAAGGCCTCACCTGTCTTGGGCCTCACCCATGTCCTGCTACTGGTAAGCCATGGAACCCCGTCCAAGCTCCTGCCGTTAGTGAGATACGGGCCCCTGCCTACACTCACATTCCTCCTATCCCAGGCCTCGCTCATACTCTGCTACTAATGAGATATGGAACCTCGTCCATACTCTGCTAGTGATGAGATACGAGACCTCGCCCACACTCACCTCCCTCCCAGGCACATACGAGTATCACACAGACAACAAGTATAATCTAACATGCAAACATTCCTTGGGTACCCACCCGACATCGGACCTTGGTCTGGAATATCATATTAGCATACAGTGCCTAGGGGTAACCCCCGGGTCTTCCTACTCAAAACTACATGGACCGGAATTGTGGCCTTAGACCCATTCACATAGTGAGGAGACTCACCTTGCACTGCTGACGTTCTGCTGCTACCCTCTGGCTGCTATCTAATAAATCCTTGAACTGTGATCCTTCGGCTCCCCGAGTAACTAATACCAAAACATCACTTAGTCCAATACAATAATACTTCATAGGGTAGAATGACCATTCTACCCCTCCTAGTCTAACTTGATACATATCTAAGGTCTACTACCATAATACACAAGGCTCATCACTAGGTAAGCTTCCCAAGCCTACTAGTGGCCCACTAATGGCCCAATTTTGCTAAACTGAGCCTAATACTTTTAATGGGCCTTACCCTAGTTTGGACTTTTCGTTATTGGTCCTCGGTTTGGGCTGAACTTTGGACTTTGGGCCTTTAGGCCATAGTGGACCATCAGAGGTCGGACATGATGGGCCAAGGATATAATTGGGCATAGTATGCAGAGGCGTACTCTTATGTATGCTAGGCGTACTGGCTGATGCCTTGTACGCCGTACGTACCTCCTTGTACACCCAGCGTACAGCCTTGTAAAGCCACTTTTCCATGAACTGATTAATACACCCCTTCAGAGGCAACAAACTCATATCCAGGTCCTTTTCCATGTCTTAATCCATAAAGTTGCTAACTTGGTGGCTTGCAACCAACCAATTAATCCCAAACTCAAAAGGTGACAACAAACTTCCATAACAAGGGCTAAATCTCATGCATGAGCTCATTAAGAGCATCAAGATTGAGACTTTACTGCTTATGGGACACTTTTAGCTCTGAGAATGGCAACCCTAAGCTAAATGACGAAGTTGCATCATAAAGGTCCATCCTTTGGACCCAAAAAGGTCCAAAGCTCCATAAACCTAGATCTAAGCATACTTAAGGAAAGTTTCAGACTTTATACCTCAAAATGGTTTGAGACGAAACAATAATCTTGGATTCACTGCTTCCCTTTTGATCCACCACCTTGCTAATCTCTTCACTTGCTTGGAAATGGCTTTACAACACGTAAAATGCTCTCTAATGAACCCCAAGGTTTCAAGAACACTCAAGAGAGGTTTAGGGTTTCTTGGCCCTAAAATTAGGGTTTCTGGACACTTAGCGTATGCTTTAAGCACCTATAATCCTTTTACCTTTATACGCTGGGCGTACTCGCGCATTTATGACTTTGCATGGATGGTTCTTCTAGTCATTTATTTCCATTAGGGGCCATTTCTATCAATAACTTCAAAGTGTCATAACTCCTTCGTTTCAAGTCCATTTCCGACGGACTTTATATCCAAGAAAAGGTGGCGAGGAGCCTTACGCTTCTAGTGACATACCTCGACCCAAAACCTCTTGAATAAAAACTCAAAACCCATAAAAGACAGAAATGCCCCTAGCCTTAGCCTCTGAAATCCATAAATGTATATATTAAGAACAGGGTGTTACACCCTGCGAGATGATCCAGTCAGGTCGGTGGCCCGTGAAGCGTTCCGAATAAGATGTAGGACCTGCGAGGCTGTCTAGTGAGGCTGACGACCCATGGAGCAGTCTAGATAGGTTGTAGGCCATGCAAGGCAGTCTAGTCATGTCCAAGGCTCGTAGAGCGGTCCAAATAGTTTATAGGCCCTGTAAGATGGTCTAGTCATGTTCGCTATTCATATTATATGCTTGTTTGTTGTGTTGTGCTGGTACTTTACTGGAACTTATTAAGATTTGGCTTACAATTTTAGTTTGTGGTTTCATGTACTCCTTAGGATCGTGGGAAAGTGAAGGTGTGATCATACACAGTTTCCAATTTGTATGTCTTTGGGTCTTTGGAAAAATCTGATTTGAAATATTACCTTTGAAACAATGAGTCTTTTTGTAAACAATATTAATTCATGGTTGGTTTTAAAAATTCTAAATTTATTGTGATTTTTGGAGTGTTACAAGTTGGTATCAGAACCTTGGTTTTAGAGAATAGGATGAGCATTCGTGTGAATCCATACTTAAACTAGTTAAAATGATTTTAAAAAAAAAGTTTTCAAAAGTAAACAAGGAAGGATGCGATGTGTATAATCAGCTAGAGCAAGAATGTATACCCAGAGTTACCCACACTATTATTTGATGTTATGTTATGTTAGAACAACATGTTGGTTGTAGGATAGGGATCTTCAGGCATTGCATGATAGATTTACATTATAAATGATGCCTTATTTCCTATAGAGTTTTCTTGTTGATTGTTGTATGACTCTTTCGGGTGTGAACTAACTGAATACATTAAGTCACATGCTGCATGGATTAAATAATCTTAGGGTAAAGCATATGGTTCTACTGCACAACTCTTGTTTAAGTCCAACCGTTGTAGGGTTGAATCTTTTAATATAAGATTATTTAAGTTGTGTTTCATGTGATTGTATTCATGTAGTAGTTAACTAGCACCAATGAGGGCCATTGGTAGTTGATGGAAATGTTGAGATGTGAATCTTAGGATAGCTTAGGGAGTATGTAGTTCTTAAGATACGCTTTTGTTGGAAGTCCCATGGAGGGGTTATATGTAAGCATTCGACCAGTTGACGAATGTCTAGTCTTTCTCTACGGAGTGAGAATAGGATGTATGTGTATTCTAGTGTGTGTTGTTAGGGTCATTGTGATGATCTTCTGACACAAATACAGGTAGGTGTGGAAGGCAGTATGAGACTATACTAATGGCATAGGACCCTAATGCATAGAAGGGTAGTCACAACCCCTAGGGTTTCATTATTTGGAATACCTTCTTTGATATGATATGTGCTTTATCTGATAGTTTCTGGTTTATTTCAGTATGATTTTCACGAGCGGATCCAGATCAAGAGTAGAAGCGAGTGGCCAGGATAGGCCAGGGGTAACAGAGGACCAGGTTAGGGAGATAATTCACGCTGAGGTTGTTTCTATTGTACGGGGTAGATAATGGAGTTGTTTGGATCTATCAAGAACACCATGATTGACTTCTTTGATGACCTATACACTGCACTTTCAGAGGTTGTGAAACATCCTAAAAATACGGGCCAAAAGTTTCATTTCAAATAATTATTAAAAATCATAAGTATCATTCATCATAAATCATGTATCTCGTAAATGTCATAAACAATTGTCAATATATCAAATCAAATGTCAAAACTGTTGGGTTTTGAGCAATCTAACACTTCCTAAGTGTGCATGCAACCCTAATAAACCTTGGATCTATGTTTGTCTAAATACATGCAAAATAATAATTTTCCAAGGTTTATAACCTATCTAACATGGCATGGGGAACATTTCAACATAAAAGAGTTAGAAGAGATTACATACCTTTTGGTGAGTTTGGTTCTAAGGAGTTTGAGGGCCAAGCACCAATAGTGTGAATGCCTCAAATGGAATCACAAACACCACAAACTCTTGGAAAACTTTGAGAGAGCATACACCTTGTATAAAATCGGCCACACACATGCACACACACACTAGTTCACTAGTTTTCTCTTTGGCTCCATTTCATGCTCCATAAGCATGCTTATATAGTGTGCATGGTTAGGGTGAAACCCTAATAACCCATATCTTTTCCATTTCCAAGGATCCATGGGTTAAAAGCTCCATGGATCATCCATGGACTTCCACATAAGTCTAGCCCATTAACAAATGAGTATTAGCCCACACTATATAAAACAAATAGCCCATAATTTAATTAGTATTCCTTTTAATCTCTAAATTAATTCATAATTAATTTAAGACTAAAACTAATTAAATAACGTAACTTCATATTAATATATTATAACTCATAATATATTAATAAACATATGTGTATAACTCTCATAAAATTATCCATAATAGTTTGGATGAGATGCAACCCAAATGGACCATGCCGGTCGGGTCAAGTATATACCAAATAAGTTATGGACTTAGACACCTTATCCAACAAAAACATCATAGTAAATAATCTCAGGCTAAAAGTTGTGGTGTGTGCCACACAGTCATCCCGAGCTCTCCCCCTTGCTAGTGGAAGTACCTGAAACCAAAACTAAAAACTGTAAGCACAAAGCTGAGTGAGTCTCCCCAAACTGCCACATACCATACACATAATCACATAATAATATATATTGGGCCTTGCCCACTACATCAGGCCCCGCTCAGCATCGGACGAATCCGCCATCGGCCCCGCCTGGCATCGGACCGAAGTCTGGTATATATATATAACATATCAACAAGAATATAACATAGACACAGAACATAAACATATAAACATTCCTCGAGCTTGCCCCGATATCAGAATGAAGCCCAAAACACATAACACATAACGTATAAGATAAACATTCCTCGGGCTTGCCCCAACACCGGACCGAAGCCCGAAACATAATAGCATACACATGCAAGAATCACGAAGACATCAAGCATACAAACATTCCTTAGGCATGCCCAAACATCGGACCAATGCCCGCAAACATATAATCTACATTGAGCTAACCCCGACATCGGACCTAAGTCCGGCATACACTAACATACATAAATGGGCTGACATTGGTGTCTTCGACCCGTTTCTACTGGACGAAAACTCTCCTCATAAAGTTGGCTGCTAAATTTCTCGGTAAGGAATCTCTATCAGCTGCTTCCGCGACTCTCAAGCTAACATCATCACAATAACACTTAATCAATATCCAAAATCTTTCTTAGCGTAAAATGGTTTCTTTACCCCTGGTCAAAGTCAACATTCTGGTTTGAATCAACTCGCCGAGTTGGCCCATCAACACTCCAAGTTCTATAAATTAGAATCCTGAAATTGCGATCCAACTTGCCGAGTCACCCCCCTGACTCACCGAGTTCCCTTGCTACTTGTAGTCATGATAAAATGAGTCAACTCATCGATTCCCTCCTCGGACTCATCGAGTTCTATCTGGTATAGAATTTGGACAAATCGAACCAACTCGTCGAGTTCCTCTATGGACTCGACGAGTTCCTCAGATTGTTTGGACCTTCTTAATGTATTAAGCCCATACTCTTCAGATCTAAGCTTCTTATTTCTCTTATTTCCAACTTTACCCATTAATACCTCTACTTCATGGGTATATCTCAAACCATAACCCTTTAAGACCTAAGTCTTTGACCACAATCCATCCATACACCAAACTAATGCATACAAACAGAGATCTAGACCCTAAACACTCCATGAACACCTAAAGCTTGCACCTTTCACTCCATGCATGGCCTTTTGGAACATAAAAGGCCAAAATGACATTCTATGGCTTGCATGGGGCTTGAATGGTTATAAAGTTTGCATTATTATGCCATGAAAACCCTCTATGAATCCATATTTCTTGGTTCACTCGCTTGAGACGTCTATGTCCCAAGGATCAAGATTATCGGACCAAAAATCCCATAAAATGGTGATAAAGAGATATAAGATGCTACTAGGCAAGTTTGAGACTTTCTTACCAGAAAATGATGAGGAAGAAACGAAGTTTCTGGATCTACTGTAATCTTATTGAATCTGCAAGCCCCTCCTTCCTTCATAAGCTTCAAAACACACAAAGTTTACTCACAATAGCTCGCAAGCTCACAATTTTCATTAGGGTTTCTGATTTTAGGGTTTGGTACTTGGAGGCTGGAAATGAGGCCAAAAAGTGGGGATTAAGATGCTTAAATAGGGTGCAAACCCTGAAATTAGGTTTTCATTCTGGCAACCCTACTCACCGAGTTGAGGGCTCTAAACTCGTCGAGTAGATTTATAAACATGAATGAATTATTATTTAAATGTGTAGCAGGAATCAGACATTACAGGTTGTTCCTACTGTAGCTACCGTGGTCATCGCTACTGTGGGGATTGGTGGAAGGGGGAGCCTTCTAGTATTGGGACTTTGACAATACGAAGCCCTGAGTATTTGATGGAGTCCAGGATCCGATCATTGCCATGAGGTGGATGTCCGATGTTGAGGGAAGTTTCTTTACTTACTCCTTTCCAACTGGCCGGAAGGTCAAGTGCACTCTGAACCTTCTTTGGTCTGAAGCGAAGGATCGGCGGAGACCGTTTACTGGTTCTTACACTCTAGAGCAGAGAGCTGTTATATCATAGGAGTAGTTTTCTGATATGTTCCGCTCGAGATGTGTCCCTTTGGTTGAGAGAGAGAGAGAGAGAGAGAGAGAAATATTAGCCCAGGGGTATCTGGACCTGAGGCAGGGTATAGAGTCGGTGACTAAGATCACCAAGATGTTCACTGAGAGAGCACTGTTTTGTCTTGATTTTGTTGTTTTTAAGCAAGCTCAGATAACGCGGTACATAAGCATGCTCAAGACAGTCATCCGTCAATTTGTGTCTACTCATTGCTATGGTACATAAGCATGCTCCTGTACACTTATAGCCTTCGGCAAAGCGTTTTAAGGCCGCTGATGTGAGATTTGGGAGTTGGAGGGGCTGCACTTGTGGCAAGTACGAAAAGGTTCATGAGGGTTCTTTTCGATCTACTTCTACGTGCCACAAATGTGGCAAGGATGGGCATTATTTGTTATTACCAGTAGTAGCTTGGCCATATTAAGGCCAACTTTCCTTTTCTCAAAAGGGGCCTGACGCAGGCTCCAACACGAACTACTTTAAGGATCACCTACGGGCGACAGGGTAAGGCCGAGCCCCCAAGGGTTCGAGGTCATAATTTTCAGCTCACGGCAGAGGAGGCCAGGGCAGCGCCACGCGTCTTTACTGGTATTTTTCCATTTATTATTCTATCGATTATATTTTAGTATGCTTATGTTTATGTTTCTGATAGGTACTTTCTTAGCGAATTCATTTCCTGCTCTTGTGTTATTCGACTCGGGTATGAGTCGGTCTTTTGTATCTCAATCTTTTACTAGGGATTTGATATGCCCCTTAGCGAGTTAGAGTGTTTGTTGCGGGTTTCTATCGCCAAAGAATATGGGATTTCTGCATCCAAAGTGTATCAGGGTTATGTTATGGAGATTTTTGGGGTGCCTTATCCAATTAATTTGATTCCTATACCTGTAGCGGATGTACGCGTGACAGTGGGGATGGATTGGCTGAGCAGGTTTGGTGTTATGATAGACTATGAGGGTCAGCGAGCAGTGGTTCGAACCCTAAATGGGGGGATAACTGGTCATCTACAAAGAGGGTACCCGGGTTGGATTAGGGTTTTGTTCGATATCCAGGGCTCGACAGTATATTTAGCATGAGCGTATGGGTTATCTTGCCTATGTGGTTGACACTTAAGTGGGGGATCTGGTATCGGTTTCAGATGTGCTATTTTTTAAGGAGTTTGCTGATGTGTTTCCAGAAGAGTTACCTCGAGTGCCCCCCAAGAGGCAGGTTGAGTTTATGGTTGACCTAATACCTGTTGCGGCTCTAATTGCCAAGGCGTCATACTGTTTAGCACCGCCCGAGATGCAGGAGTTGTCCTCTCAGCTCCAGGAGCTGTTAGGAAAACAGTTCATTAGACCGAGCAGTTTTCCGTAGGGACGACAATATTATTCGTCAATAAGAAGGATGGTTCACACCAGATGTGCATTGATTACCCGGAGTTGAACAAGTTGACGGTGAAGAAACATAATGCCCTTCCGCGGATTGACGACCTCTTTGATCAGTTGCAGGGTGCATTTTGGTTCTCCAAGATCGATGTGAGGTCTGGGTATCATCAAGTGAGGGTTGGAGAGGAGGACGTGGAGGAGACTGCAATTCGGACTCGTTATGGGCATTAAGAGTTCGTGGTGATGCCATTTGGGCTCACCAATACACTTGTAGTGTTTATGGATTTGATGAATCGGGTATGCAGGCTGATGCTCAATCGATGAGTTATTGGTTTTATTGATGATATATTGGTATATTCTAAGACTCGAGAGTAGCATGATGAACACCTTCGAGAGCTTTTGGGAGTGTTTAGACGATAACAGTTGCATGCAAAGTTCTTGAAGTATGAGTTTTTGTTACGAGAGGTCCAATTCCTGGGCATCTCGTTCACCAAAATGGGATTTTGGTCTATCCGGCCAAGATTGAGGTCGTGATGCAATGGAAGGTTCCGAAGACTCCCTCAGATAGGTTTAGTAGGATATTATCTGAGATTTATCTAGGATTTATCCAAGATTGTTGTACCCTTCACTCTTCTAACAAGGAAGGGCGTGGATTTTTGATGGGGCCCGGAGCAACAGATGGCATTTCAGATACTGCGACAGAGGTTATGCGAGGCCCAATATTGTCCCTTCCAGAGGGTGTTGAGGATTTCATTGGATTTTATGATACATCCATCACTGGGTTGGGGCGGTTCTTATGAAAATGGGGTGAGTGATTGCATATGCTTCTCGGTAGTCGAAACCGCATGAGATACAATATCCTACTCATGACCTGGAATTAGGGGCAATGGTGTTTTCCCTCAAAATTTGGAGATATTATCTATGTAGGTTCCATTGTACCATTTAAACAGATCACAAGAGTTTGTAAAATCTTATGGACCAGACGAACCTGAACATGAGGCAACGCAAGTAGCTAGATGTGGTCAAGGATTATGACTGCGAGATTCTTTACCATCTAGGTAAAGAGAACGTGGTCGCGAATGCTTTGAGTCGCAAGTCGGCAGAATCTTCAGTTGGAGATATGTGTATGAGGATATCCATTGATTCCCTATTTTTGGATTTAAATAGAGAGGAACAGGCAGAAGGGGTCAAGAAGGAGAACCGGAAACAAGAGAGGTTTAGGGGCGATATCGACAGATTTGTCACCGGTAGTCGGGGATTATTAAATCGTTGTGATGGGGTTTGGGTTTCGGTTTATAGTGGGATCAAACAGATAGTCTTGGAGGAGGCACATAAGTCTCGCTTTTCGATACACCCAAGAGTCATCAAAATGTATCGAGATTTGAGACTATGTTACTGGTAGCCATGTATAAAGAGGGAGATAGGTTGGCACATGGAGAGGTGCTTGACCTGTAGGATGGTTAAGATTGAGCATCAGAGGCCGCATGGCGAGCTGCAGCCTTTGGAGGTTCCCATGTGGAAGTGGGAAGAAATCACCATGGATTTTATCACCAAGCCGCCGAAGACTGCCAAGTGTTATCATGCTATATGGGTCATTGTGGATCGATTGACCACGAGTTCCCACTTTTTTCACATCCGGGAGAGCTCCTCGGCCGAGAATTGGCCAATATGTATGTTTGGGAGATTGTTACTCGTCATAGGGCTCCAGTTTCCATTTTTTAGACCAAGATTCCATGTTCACTCCCCAATTCTAGCAGAAGTTTCATGAGGAATTGGATACGAGGCTACATTTCAACACTGCTTATCATCCGTAGACCGAAGACCTGAGCGGAGCATCCAGACACTTAAGGATATGTTACGGGCCTGTGTCATAGATTTTGGTGGGATTTAGGACGCTTACCTACCTCTTGCGAAGTTTTCCAGCAACAATAACTATCACTCCAACATTGGTGCCCCTCCTTTTGAGCTCCTGTATGGTCAGAGATGTCGTAACCCTGTTTGTTGGGGGGAGGTTGGTCATAGATTCATGTGAAGGACTAGGGGTGTAAACGAGACGAGACAACTCATTAGAAACTCGAGCTCATCTTGGAAAATACTCAAAATTGACTCGACTTTAATCGAGTCGAGCTTGAGCTTGAGCTACTCGAGTACCTTATTGAGATGAGCTCGAGTAGTAAAATACTCGGCTCATAGAACTCGCGAGCTTAATCAAGTATTTATAATATTACATTTTCAACCTTTATTTATTTTTAAATAAGTAAAAACATTTCAATACGTTTAGCTTTTAGGCACCGGTTAAGAATAAAGACTTAAGTTGAATTTCAAAACTTTTAGAATGTTTCTTTTTAGTGTTTTGGACATATGTAAAATGCAATGAAATAGATGTTTGATAACATATTGACATTTGATGGCTTATTTTTAATTTTTTTTTTTTGTTATTTTTACCAAGGCAAAAGCATGTGGAATGTTTTTAATTTTTTTTTTATTTTTTTTTTAATTTTTTAAAAATATTAGTCGAGTTGAGTCGAGCTCGATAGTATTGACTATTTCATGAGTCTTGTCTGAGCTTCAAATTTAAGCTTGAGGTGAGTTCGAGTCGAGCTTCGAGCTTGAGTATTTTAGGCGAGTCGAGTTTCGAGCTTAGCAGTACTCAGCTCAACTTGACTCGTTTACACCCCTAGGAAGGATTGAAGTAGTCCTCTAGATCACGAAACTTATTCATCATATCAAGCAGAGATTGGAGAAAACTCAAAGTCATCAAAAGAGTTGTGCCGACCGGTGCCGATCAGAGTTGGAGTTTCAGGTCGGCAATATGGTAGGTATCGCCACCGAAAGGTGTGATACGCTTCAGGAAGAGGGTAAAATTGGGTCCTAGGTATATTAGACCGTTCTGTGTGATCGCCAAGGTAGGCAGGGTGGCCTACGGGTTAGATTTGCCGAGTGAGCTTAGTCAGATGCACAACAATTTTAATGTTTCGTAGTTGCGGAAATACGTGTTAGACGATGAGGCAGTGGTTCCTTCAGATGATATTCAGGTTGATGTGAACCTGAATTATATGGAAAGGCCGACAGCGATATTGGAGAGAAGGATGAAGGTCCTACGCAACAGGGAGATACCTTTGGTAAAGGTTCAGTGGTAACTTCAGAAGGGCTTCGAGTGGTCCTGGGAGCCGGAGGTGGAGATGCGGGAGCATTATCCTAAGTTATTCGCAACAGTTGACTTCGAGGATGAAGTCTAGTCCAACTGGGGGAGAATTGTAACATTCCAATGATGAGGTATTCTCAATTTTCACTCTATGTAAGAAAGAATATCGCATTTTGACACTTGGGCTTGAGAAAGTTTGCAAGAATGACCCATAATGGCATTTTGTTGATTTTGGCCGAAGGCTTAGTATGGTGGGCGTACGTTGTGTAAGTTAAGTGGGCTAAGGCGGACCTTAGTACGCTAAGCGTACACAGGGTCTACATAATGAAACCTTAAACCTTAATTTTTAGGGTTTGTTCAACATATAAGCATCATTATCACCTCATTTCTCATACCCTCATCAGCCTCCATCTAAGAAAATGTCCCTCTAGCAAACCCTAAGTGAGAAGAGTGCATTTTGATCTTATTTGTGTGCTTTGGTAGTGTTCTTGAAGAAGAAGTTGGCACAAAGACTTTGGAGCTTAGAAGCAACTTGGATATGAGATTCTCTCCTTGCTAGCAACCTCAAGGAGGTAAAAAGTTCATAACTTGATCACCTTATCTTGTAAATCTAGCCATTTCTTCATTTAGGGCATTTTTGGTCCCAAAAAAGGTGATTCTTGAGCATGGCATGCTCTTAATCGAATAAGTCATCCTTTTTAGTCCTAATGAGGGGTCTTGAGTCCTAAAAATGTGGTATTGTTTCTTAGTTTTTCCCTATGCATGCTCTAGAAGGTCTTAAGGTGTTAAGAAGTTGTGGTTTTATGTATTAAGCACTTAATGAACATGCAAAGTCATAAAGTTGGAAACTTTATGACCCTTCATGATATTTTAGCCTTGGATCTGCATTTGGACGTTTTAAGTCGAAGTAATTAGATGCGATGCCTCGGACCTCGAGTATGCTGCGCGTACATCCAGAGTACACCCCGCATACGAAGCCTGAGTTGACTCGCTGGGTTGACTCAGTTGACTTGTTAATTTTGACCAGTTTTGACAAAGGGTATTTTAGGAAACTACGATTAATTAATAACGGGAACTCTTTTGACATTTAGGATTTGGATTGAGCCAGTTGTCGGAGCTAGGAGTTATTCAGACTATGAGGTGAGTATTCCCCATTGTGCCTATGGGTCAAAGGTACCAAGGCCGACCCACTAGATTATTTATCCTAGTTAAGATAACGGTATATAGTTGTAGATGTTTAGTAGATCCGTATGAGTATTTGTGATTATGTTTGTTTGTTTCATATGTCGACATGTTGTGTTAGGTTGAGGCGGTCCTGCTTTGTGTTGTAGCCCAAGACACTTGCGACGACCAGATAGGCTGTAAGCCTTGTGAGGCAGTCCAGTCAGGCCGGTGGTCCGTGGAGCGGTCCGGATAGGCTATAGGCCCTGAAAGGTGTTCCAGTCAGGTCGACGGCCCGTGGAGCGGTCCAGATAGGCTGTAGGCCCTACGAGGCGGTCTAGTCATGCCGAAGGCTTGTAGAGCGGTCCATATAGGATGTATGCCCTGCGAGGCGGTCTAGTCAGGCTGACTATTCATATTGTATGCTTGTTTGTTGTGGTATGCTGGTACTTTAAGGGAACTCACTAAGCTTTGACTTACAATTTTAGTTTGTGGTTTCAGGTACTCCTGAGGATCGTGGGAAGGCGAAGGCGTGATCATACATAATTTCCAATTTTTATGTTTTCGGGTCTTAGGAAAACTCTGATTTGAAATAAGTCTTTTAAAACAATGACCCTTTTTTGTAAACAATATTAATTCATGGTTGGTTTTAAAATTTTAAATTTATTGTGATTTGTGGAGTGTTACATTCTTGATTGAAAAACCACAGAGTTCTCGAGAGCTGATGATCCGGTTGCAACTATGATATGGCTTAGATACATATATAAGATGCTCCAAACCAGTACATGTGTTGAGGAGGATAAAGTGGAATATGCTACCAATTTACTTCGAGGAGAGGCCCATTTTGGTGGGAGATACTATCATTACTCTTAGAGCAAATTTTGTATGTATGTTGTCTTAGGAATGGTTCAAAATTAAGTTAAAGGATGAATATTCTTCATCAATAGCAATGAAACAGTTATAGGAAGAATTTATGCATTTGGAACAATGCTCGAAATCGGTGCAACAATATACGGTCAAATTTACTGGAAAAAAGAAACAAGATGTACAAAGCACCAAGTGGATTCAAATGTAAGAAAGGATAATCGTTATCTGTGGGGTCAAAAGTCTTAAATAAAAGAGTTCATTAAACACATTTGGATTTATCACCTTTTGTCAAGTGGTGGAGACAACAAAAGATCTGGAAAATGAATTGAAGTGACAAGAAGCGTAAAATAGAGTAGAAAGGGATAGTCATGTGTCGAAAAGAAAGTGGGACGGACAACCCGAGGGAAGTGCAAAGAATCTGCAATATTCAGGATCACAATCCCGATACAATATGAAGAAAAGTGAGGGAAAGTGGTGTGAGAATGTTGGAAAAAACATATTAGAGCTTGTGAATTTACAGTGTCTCACCCCTCTTGTTTTACATGTGGGAAGTGGGGTCATGTGGCAAAAGATTGTTCTAAACAAAACCGTGTTTGTTTTAATTGTGGGGATAACAGTCACATATATGGATGAACATTTGGACCGAAACGACTCGAATTAGTCCCGAATAAGCAATTCGGTTCGGGTTTCAGGTATTTCTATTAGGCTTATTCGGTTCTCGGGTTTTTCGGCCCTAGTTACCCAAATAAGAGCTTATTCGATTCTAAATATCCGACTCGGAATTTTAGCATTTTTGCATAAATTTTAGCATGTGACACAAGTGTAAACACAAAATCGGTTTATTGACGATATAAAAGTGGTAAATGATAGTTTTTTAACTAATAATTATTTTTCAGTTATAACCAGTTTTTTAGCTATTTCATCATACACAGACTTAATGTGTTTAACTTTGTTTCCACTAAGATCAATGATTAATTAAATAATATCACCAACATTTTTATCTCCAAGTCTATTTAAATTTTGTTTTGGCCCATGAAAATATTGAATTCATCTTATCGATTAATTTGAATAATTCTATACTGGTAAAAAATAATTACCCATCAATTTTGATGGATCCAGTTTATTATCACCAAAATTTTGATGCTTTTGCCGGACTATTGGAACTTCAATAAATGACATATTTCATTTCATTGTCCATTCAAGTTGGCCTCGTAATATATGCCAAAGAATGAAAGTTAAAATGGTCCACTTGACCGTATTCCTACAGTAAGTTCCATGGGATAAAACAAAACGATATAATTTCAACATTTCCAAAGTTCAAATATTTGAAGAACTTCATAAAAGTCTTCGTTCTTTTGTTTAATTATAATCTTTGGTTAGAAAACTTCTCATTTGAATGGCTTATTCTCATCTTTGTTTAATGATTGTTTATGTATAGTTAAGTTCACAATGTTGTCGATAAAAAATGTGTAGGTTTGTACATTTTTTTTACTATGTCTTATGCTTATTACATTGTCTCTTTCTTGTCTCTTCATGTACTATCTACAAACTATTAATATAGCTGTTGTATTATTGAGTAATAGACAACAATTGTTAATAGGTTATGTGACAGGTAAAGCTTCTGTCATTTAATCTTGATTCGATAGTCTTTTCCTAGACAAAATAATAATGCACATACATAATCAAATTAGTAGGTTCGTTTGTTAGTATTGTGTCTAACAAATGATTATTTTAATATGAAAAACTGTTTGTTATACTTAAATAGTTAAATATCACAAATTAGAAACCAAAAGAATGAAATCAAAATTAATTTAATTTGGGTATGTGACTTAAGACATTATTTTGTACGAACATGTTAAACCACGGTTATATCATATACCCGATGATAAAATACTATATGATTTGATCGACTATATATAAAAATGGGCAATGCTTTTATCAATTTAATCCTTTTTGGTTTAATAAACAAGAAGCTTACGAATTTATTAATGGTCATAGAAAGAACTATAGAAAAAAAAAAAAAAAAAGATTTATGAGTGGTCACCGGTGTAATCATGATCGCTAAAACCAATTATGAGAATATATCTTTATATAAATATCATTGGTTAAAGAAACATTTATAATAAATTGATAATTAAAAGAAAAGGTTTATTCGTAAATAGTGTAACCGAGTAACTTACAGTTTTGGTCCATGTGATGATTTTAAAGAATAACATGCAAAGATGTTGTTGGATACCTCTATCTTTAAGAGCAATCGAGCTCTCCAAATGAAGTAAACTACTTTTAAGGGATCGTGATTGATCCAAGGATAACAGTGCAAGATCCACTTGTTATCTTGGAATCAGGAGAATCCGAGGGTGTAACGTCATTATTCTCAAGTGTGATTTGTTGAAGCTCAAGATTTTTTGACAAGCTGCGGGGGTAACGTTTCCAACTCCTAGAGGGACCATCTTCTGAAATAAAACGTTTTTTTCAAGAGAATAAAGAGAGGGAAACGAACTTCAAATGACATGTTGCTTATCCATATATACGTTCCTTCCATAATAGAAGGCTTTATCTAGAGCCAACACAACAGGAAAAAAGAGAATTAAAAATCAGCCACAAGTCTTCAATACCAGCCTACACTTTAAAGACACTGTTTCACACGCCCTTGAATGATCTTTTTGACAGTTAAGAAAGAGGTTTTCTGTGGGTATAATATCCTAAAAATGCATTGCGAGAATAAACATATAACAATTTTTTACATTACGTATTGAATCCAACAAGAAATAATGTACAACCTAACGCCAAGGTCCTACCACTTATTATTTGTATAAAATTTGGATGTTTTGTTATTCAAAATGAATTATTATGTGTATTTCGTTAAAATTCATTCCAGACAGGAACATATAATGATTAAATACAATCTTGATTTTCAAACATATGTATTCAAATGTTAGTTTAAATATGATTTATCCAAACATAATATAGTACATAATTAGTGAAACATATGTACCGATTACGTCCATATATTTTCTCAAAACCAAATATAAAATCCATTGATTATATTAAGGTGGCGACTCTCCAAGAAATAAGATCAGATTTTGATTTTCGGCAATGGTTAAACTGATTGTCATATGATAGATAACGCAATAGATATCGGGTCTCTAAAAGACAAAAATAGTATAACAAATGTAATTAGCGTACAAATATAATTTGAAAGTCTGTCATTGTCTAGAGATTAACGGATCTAGTAACGAAGAATTAGTCAACCACGTAATTTGTTGGATAAAGCAAATGAGAGCTTAAATACAAAGGTGATTGAAATAATTTTTTTTATAAATAAAATAAAACCGATGTAGTTATTTTGCGGTTTATCAACTTATTTTATTTTTTCAATGAAAGCCACTCATTGTTTAAATACAATTCAGCAATGACCCCCGTTTTCAGTAATAATGTGTTCAAATTGATATTGTTTCTCATTAACTTACATAACATTATATGTAATTCATAAAATAACATTTAACTTTCTGAAATAATTTTTATTTTCCTGTACGATATGTGTAAAAAAAAATAAGAATCAATTTCAAAAAGAATGATATTATATCAAAAAGAATGATATTATATCAAAAAGTACAAATGACTCTTGAGGGTAATTAACTTTTGCGTTTGTACTCATTTGGTCCCTTTTTTTTTGTATTCAATATACCATTGAACTTGTTGTTGGTGTTTACCATAGCCCTTTTGACCGGCTTTTGACCTGTGATAGCCGGTCAAAGGGTTATGGTGAACACAAACAACAAGTTCGATGATATATTGAGTACAAAAAAAAGGAAAGGGACCAAATGAGAACAAACGCAAGAGTTGGTTACCCTCCTTATTCATTTTCCCTTTACTCATTTACAACAAATCTCACATCATCTCCTACTGATATTAATGACTTTATGAGATTCATTCTTGCTTCTCTTCAAAACATAACCTACGAAAGGACATTATTCGTACATGTACAACTTTGTAATGCACTTGAATATTTATTAGGGGAATCTTGACTAAGCAGACGCATTTCATGACTACATTTACATTTTCAATCAAATGATTTATCGTATCATGGATTCTAGACAAGTCTACAAACGAGTGGAACCACAAGTGCTATGATTTTGAGTTTACTTAGCTTTAAGATCGAACTCATGGGATAAGATGTTGGATAAGGTGTCTAAGTCCATAACTTATTTGGTATATACTTGATCCGACCCGGCATGGTCCATTTGGGTTGCACTTCACCCGAACTATTTATGGATAATTTTATAAGAGTTATACACATATGATTATTAATATATTATAAGTTATAATATATTAATATGAAGTCATGTTATTTAATTAGTCTTAGTCTTAAATTAATTATGAATTAATTTAGAGATTAAAAGGAAGACTAATTAGATTGTGGGCTATTGGTTTTATATGGTGTGGGCTAACACTCATTTGTTAATGGGCTAGACTTGTATGCAAGTCCATGGATGATCCATGGAGCTTTTAACCCATGGATCCTTGGAAAAGGAAAGGTCATGGGTTATTAGGGTTTCACCCTAACCATGCACACTATATAAGCATGCTTATGTTGCATGAAATAGCCACTAGTGTGTGTGTTTGTGTGTGGCTGAAATTATAGTGTGTATACACTCTCTCAAAGTTTTCCAAGTGTTTGTGGTGATTTGTGATTCCATTTGAGGCATTCACACTATTGGTGCTTGGCCCTCAAACTCCTTAAGAATCAAACTCATCAAAAAGGTATGTAATCTCATCTAATTCTTTTATGTTTAAAAGTACTCCATACCATGTTAGATAGGTTATGAACCTTGGAAAATTATTATTTTTCATGTATTTAGACAAACATAGATCCAAGGTTTATTAGGGTTGCATGCACACTTAGGAAGTGTTAGATTGCTCAAAACCCAACATAAGATACAACATCAATATGTATAATATTATGGTGATGTGTCTACAAAAGCAACATGATATTGTACATATTGATGTTATATCTTATCCCATGAGTTCGATCTTAAAGCTAAGTAAACTCAAAAATCACAGCACTTGTGATTCCACTCGTTTGTAGACTTGTCTAGAATCCATGATACGATAAATCATTTGTTTGCAAATGTAAATGTAGTCATGAAATGCGCCTACTTAGTCAAGATTCCCCTAATAAATATTCAAGTGCATTACAAAGTTGTACATGCATGAATAATATCATTTCGTGAGTTATGTTTTGAAGAGAAGCAAGAATGAATATCATAAAATCATTAATATCTGTAGGAGATGATGTGAGATTTGTTGTAAATGAGTAAAGGGAAAATGAATCAGGAGGGTAACCAACTCTTGTGTTTGTTCTCATTTGGTCCCTTTCCTTTTTTTGTATTCAATATACCATCGAACTTGTTGTTTGTGTTCATCATAACCCTTTGACCGGCTATCACAGGTCAAAAGCAGGTCAAAAGGGCTATGATAAACACCAACAACAAGTTCGATGGTATATTGAATACAAAAAAAAGAAAAGAGACCAAATGAGTACAAACGCAAAAATTAATTACCCTCAAGAGTCATTTTCCCAAAAAATAATAACTATATTAATTTAGCACATGTTAAACATGAAATAGAAGCTTACTCTGAAATTTTATTTCAGAATTATGTGATTTTCATATAAAATATAATAACTAAATCGAAAAAAATCAAAATTTTAATGATTTTTATGTACATCATCCAAAACATAATACTAAAATGGGTGAGTTAAATGTAAAATAAAAGTGTTCTATGAGTTTCAAAAGTTTATGAAACACCCATATAAATTATCACTATTCACTAATCTCCATGAAATATTCCCACAAGCCCATAATGCATCAAAATTCAATGTCCCCAATTGAGGGCTACCCCAGAAAATTGTGCCGTTATATAAAATAGCTGGCAGTCCTTGCCCTGCCCTGCCCCCAATTAGGACACTCCGCCGTTCCCGAGGCGCGTGATATCCACGATCTCCACATAGATAATGTAGCAGCCAGCCAGCCTGACTCAGTGGTCCCTCTTATAATAACTTTGAGCTGAACCCCCTCAATTATTGCATATGTCCAAACTCACCCATGATTCAGAAAGCTATCACTCGGGTCAAAAGTTTGGCAATATGTAAGAAATGTCAATTTTCGGGGTTACATATTCATTTTATCTTATTTAGTGTACTTTATCGGTAAAAATACTAAAATAGATATCAAAACATGTCATTGGATTCTACTTTTGCTATTTACATATTCAAATATAGAAAATGGTTAGTTTAATGTTTAGATCTTCGAAACTATATTAAATTACATCATTTATGTATGATTTTAATCATTCGATTAAAATATGTGGTTTATCTAAAGTAAGAATAATTTTGTTAAAACATGTGATAGACAATCTCTTTCATCACATTTATGTTGATGTTGGAAAATCAAGTACGTCCTTTATCAAAAAAATTAAAAGTATAAATAAAACAAATAGAAATGTTTTTGATGGTTATTTCAGTCTACACGTATATAGGTGATAAAGTCCATATCAACAATAAATAGAAAAAAAAAAAATCAAACATCTAGAACTTGATACAAAATATGAATGTGACATTTTTTTTTCTTCAGATAACGAAGTTATATATCGTATTTTAAGTTTCTCCATCCATAATCGATAGCTATCATAGATCATTATTACCATCTTGCTTCCTTTTTTATTAATCATTCCAAACTTTGATTAAAAACATTGACTAAGCACATAGTTTTAATTAAGGACCTTGAATAAGCACACAACTACACGAGCAATATTGGTTTGACAATGACATTACACATTCTATGTATTACCAATATTAGAAAATAACATAAATGTAATCGTTAACAACATGCTATAAACTTAAAGTAGACATGATGAAAAATTGGATCTTATGTTAAATCTCAAGAAAAAGAACCTTAAAAACTTAACAAAATTATCAATTTGATGAAAATGTTGTATTTTTGGTTATACGAAAGGAAGCTATGACTATGTGAAATAAGTATCAATTTCTCATAGGGACCAAAAGCATATATCCCTCGAAGTTTAAGGGTTAAATTGTTATTTCACTTTTTAGTCCCTAGATGCATCGCTGTTCCTAGTTCTGACTGTCAAAAAGCATATCCCACATACCAATGGCTGACTTGGCCATCCCTCTCTGCCAGCTCATCTTCCATCTTCCCCAACAAGAAACAGAGTACCCCCCCCCCCCCCCCTTCTTTTTATCTACTCAACCCATAAAATCCCCTCACCTTTCTTCTATCTCCTACAAATTTCTTCCCTTTTTTTCTCTCTACAAACTTACACAGCACAAAAATGGTGCACTATCAGAGATATATTCAACTTAGAAAAGTAGTTAATGTCACTTATGTTGATGAAGAAGATGCATGTGTTAACATGAGTGCGTGTAACAAGAGATCAAAGCCTAAACTTCTCTTCTTCCTCCTCTTCTGCACACTTCTTTCTTCGTGTTTGCTTCTTTCCCCTCACCTCCTTCCTTTCCCCACGTCGCCACTCTCTCTCATCTGTAAGTTTTCTATCCATCTCTCTCCTCTGTTTTTCAGTTAAAGTTCGCTTCTGTTTTGCTGTTTCTTATCAGATTCTGTTTCTTTGTACGTTTGCAGATCCAGCTGGAGCTGAAGACGAAACACTTTCTGTTTCAAAAACTTCCCCTTGTTCTTCGGTCTCAAATGGTGAGTGAGTTCTTGATTTTGTGGGTATTTGTGTTTGAGACGTAAATTTGATGAAACAGTGAAAAGTTTCGATTTCTGATGTTTTTCTCGGGGTTTGATTTACAGGAACGATATGTTGCGATAGGAGTAGCATTCGATCGGATGTGTGTGTCATGAAAGGTGATATTAGAACACATTCTTCATCCTTCTCCGTGTTCCTCTATACATCCAAGAACTCCGGTGCCGGTGAACAGAGCTTCCGGCAAGAAAAAATCAGGCCCTACACTCGAAAATGGGAGCCATCCACCATGGCCACCATCGATGAACTTACCCTTATCGACAAGAAACCGAATAGTTCAGTCGCCGATGATCGACACAAGTGCGATGTATATCACGACGTTCCCGCCGTTTTCTTCTCCACCGGAGGATACACCGGAAACGTTTATCATGAATTCAACGATGGATTGATTCCACTTTACATTACGTCTCAGAAATACAACAAGAAAGTTGTGTTTGTGATTCTAGAGTATCATGATTGGTGGATAACGAAATACGAAAATCTCCTCAAACATCTTTCCGATTTCGAACCAATCGATTTCAGCGGAGATAAGAGAACTCACTGTTTCTCCGACGCCATCGTTGGGTTGAAAATTCACAATGAACTCGCTGTCGATTCATCTTTAATGGAGGGTGGCAAAACCATCAAAGATTTTCGTGACATTTTGGACAAAGGGTATCGTCCTCGAATTCAGGGTTTAATCTTTGAAGAAGAACACGAAAAATCACAACTGAACAAACGAATTAAACCCATACGCCAACAACCGGAGAAACCAAAGCTCGTGATCATATCAAGAAACGGATCACGAGAGATTCTGAACGAAAACTTATTAGTGAAAATGGCATCAAAGATCGGATTCTCAGTGACAGTGGTGAAACCACAGAGGACTTCCGAATTAGCCAAGATTTATCGGGAGCTTAACTCCAGCGATGTCATGATCGGCGTTCATGGAGCTGCGATGACACATTTCCTGTTCATGAAGCCGGGATCGGTGTTCATTCAGGTGGTACCTCTGGGTACAAACTGGGCGGCGGAGACATACTACGGCGAACCGGCGAAGAAGCTTGGGTTGAGATACATCGGGTATGAAATCCTTCCACGTGAAAGCTCTTTATACGATGAATATGGAAGTGATGATCCTGTTCTAAGTGATCCAAATAGTGTGAATGATCGAGGTTGGGAATTCACAAAAAAGATTTATCTTGATCGGCAGAAAGTGAGGTTGAATCTTGTAAGATTTAGAAAGCGTTTGATTCGATCGTATATTTATACGATGACGAAAAGGAACACCAACGACATGGTTCGATCACAGTGAAATCGTTAACGAATTGAGAAATTTAGATTAGAAACGGGAATGGTTGTATAAATTTAGCAGATTGAATGTATATGATACGTAGTAGATAAAAATGTAATTTTATTTTCCATATTTTTTTATTATATACTCAAATAAAAAGATTTATTCGTAATATTTTTCTATTAAAATTTTGGGTAACCTTTTCAAAGAGTGGAAAATGTTGATCTCTCCTAAATAGGTTTTTATTGAAGGGTTAACAATTTAAATGGGTAACCAATTTTGTTTCTTATTTGTGTTTAATCAACAATGTTTTTTATACATGTTTTTAAATTTGTTTTTATCTATTTAAACAGAGATAATATTATCTAATTTTAAACAGATAAAACAACTTGAACACTCAAATATATTTTACATCATTATCTATTTATTAAATAACCGTGTCAAAACCCATATGTGTCATCTGGAAAAAGGTGAGGTTATAAATTATGCATTTGAAGTTGTACTACATGGGCATTTTTGGGAATCTTGTTTTTGTCGATGAAACAAACAATTTGTTTTGGTAAAAGGGGGTTTGAGATGATAAAGAAAAAGGGCGTTTGCTGAATTTGTGAACGTTGTCTCACTTTACTACTCTGCATGGATGGACTTTTCACAGCTTTTACTAATGTGGTCATATTCTATCACCAAAGGGGCAATTTGATGGAGTTGTACAGCTTTTGTTCAGAACACAACTTTTTCACCTTGAAAAAGGTTTTGTGGGTTTGGGAAAATATAATTAACCATAAGGGCTAATCATTAGAAATTTGGAATATCAAAATTAGCCGATATTTATATACGTTTTGTCATAAAATAACAATATTTGGCCTATAAAAAAATTGGGGGTCTTACTAAGAATTGAGTTTTTAACACTTATGTTATGTTAAGAAATTATAAAGGTATAATAATAAGTTGGCTAATAATTACCATTTTGTATAGTCTTTTACCAATCAAACATCAGCAATTCGATGTTGGTTTTAATTTGCCGTTCTTTTATTTTAATTTGTCACCGTCTTCTTTCTCCATTTTTATATGTAGATCTCATCACGAAAGATCGACCTAATTTTTGAATAAAACTTAATAAGATCGATCTAAATTTTGAACAAAACTTAATAACTATAATAATAGGTATTGAATTTATTATTCACAACTAATTAACATGTAATTTTTAATATTATTTTTCGGTTTGATTGCTTATCTTCCTAGTCTGAAATATAACATTTTATGATATCATATAACTAGGTTCACTATTAGGAATTGAAATTGCCACTTTTAATATGAAATTGCCAATTTTTGTATAAAATATGTGTAAGCTTCATCGTTTTTCATAGAAACCCAAATCTAATATTATATCTCTTTTGATTAGGGTCGTAAAAGATATAGTAATAGAACATATAAGAGCACCAATTCAAGTAATGAGTTGCAAAAACCACTTAGACCAAAGGGTATGGGAGGGAACCTCATATGAACTACGCCCAACGTAGTGCTGCTGAACGTCCAACGTTCGTCCGAGGCTGAGGCCTATATAAAGGGGCGAAGCTTCTCGGATTTCTCACACCATTCTTCATTCTCTCTCTAATTTTTTTTCTCTTTCTATGGTTTCTAAACCCCCCCCCCCCCCCCCCCCTCCCAAAGCCTAGGTGAACCCCTAGCACTCGAAGGAAGCCCCGAGGCTCCAAGAGTCTCGAGAAAAAGGGGTCTTTCGGTTTAGAAACTTTGCTCCAAGCGAAGTCCGGTTTTCTATAAAATCCACTGTAAGTGAGCTATGCCTATGCTATTTTTAATATAACTTCTAATTAATTATAGTAACGTTATTAGGAACTTATAATGAGTACTTGAGCTATTATTATGAGTTATATAAGTATTGTTATGTGCTTATATAATAGTAATAATAGTTGGACTATTAATTAGTCTCGGTGAATGATAGATTAAACCCTAGTAGTAATGATACTAGGTTTTGATGAATGAAATTGTTTCAAGAGTAACGAAGCGTTGTCTAAGTTCGGAATCACCACCTTGACAAGTGAGTGCATAGTTACTTTCATCTTACACATAGATATGAGTGCATAGTTACATATTATCTGAATACTTGATATCTATGCTAGATGAATCATTTTATACATTTTTAAATGATTTAAACTGTATAAGTATTTTATATCTACAAAAATGTTTGGGTAAAACATGGGTAGATGTATCAAGACGATGTGTGATAAATTGATGAGAGGCCTCGATGTTGTTGTTGTTGTTGATTCTCTCATCTAGCGGAGTATGGATGATGAGCACAGACTCTTCTAGATAGTCCAGTGGAACGCTAGCAGGCTTGCAACCTGTAGGTGTTTGTGAACGATGTGTTCACTGCTGTACTTCATCCCCCTCATGGTTGCCTTAAGGACATTTATTGCTAAGGAATCCCCTTAGCATTAGTATCCATCCCGATGTTGATCCTTAGTCTAGGTCCCTTATGATAGGTGTTTTAGGGATGTAATGTGAGGATAACGGGAACGGGTAATCGGGTTATTGTTGTTTGATGAAATTAATAAACTTATTTATTGTGGGTTAAAAACCATATGTGCTCACCAGACTCCCAAGCCTGACCCACTCAGTTTCATGTATTACATGTAGTGGCGCTCGAGCATAGATGTGATGTTTTGGATGAGGGATTACGGATATAGGCCTGTAGATATGAAATAATGTAGTAAGGCTTATATTGTACTGTTTATGCTTTTGATCTGTATCAAACATGACATCCCGAGTCTTTTTAATAAAATTACATTTCTACGGAAATGCTTTGATAAATCTTTGTCATATTTTATTTTGGGAACAAATTCCGCAACATTTTTATGAAAAATATTACTATGATTTTCAAACAAGCATAAAAAAATCGGTTTTTTCTGGCCGTGAAAAATGGGGATGTCACAATTAAGCTGCATAAACATCTCTTAATTGTTTATCTCATATGATTTGTGTGAAAACATTGTTATATGCCTAGGAATAGCGAATGTGAAACTAGGGTTAACTAGAAAATATGTAAGTTAATGTGTGACCTTGTGTGACGAACCATCAACAAGAGGTTAATTGAAGTAGTAATTTGATTAGCTAACTACAAGTCTTGCTTAACCCAAATCAATAAACAAGGAAATTCATTAGTTTAATCACTTGATCACTGCTTGAATTGATTTGTTTCCTAAGGAGTAGTAATAGCGAACATGAACCTAATCACATTAATCAGTAGCCAATTACAATTAATCCATTGCACTTGCCCTAAAATCAACCATAGGAGTAAATGAATTGAGCCTAAACATAAGTCTTCTCCATTATTGAATTTAGTTGATTGTTTATTTGCTGTAGCTATTAGTTGCTTAGTTTGAGTTTTATTTAATTGCTTAAGTTTCTAGTCTTGTAAAATTAGAAAAACCTTTCCCTTTCATTACTTGTTTTAGATAATTTTAGTAATTAGCTTAATTGTCGTTCCCTGTGTTCGATACCCTGCTTATTCAATTATACCACCAATTAACAGGTCCACTACCTTTGCGTGTCTAAATTGTATTTTAAAAAGTAGGACTAAAACTAATGCATTTCACACACATCAGCCTCTCTTCCTCTCGGGCTTCGGTGCTTATCAATGGGTCAGCTACAAAGGAATTTCCTCTCTCAAAGGGAGTTCACCAAGGAGATCCTCTCTTTCCGTTTCTTTTTATCATTCTCATGTAGGGTTTAAATGTTGCTATGAGAAACGCCAATCAAACATCTATTTTCTATGGTGTTAAAATTCTTAATGATGGCCACTCTGCTTCATATTTGTTTTATGTTGGTGATACGCTTTTCATTGGGGATTGGACAAGCTCAAACTTTGCAAACTTGGCCCATATTCTTAAATGTTTTTATGTAGCCTCCGGTTTAAAAGTGAATTTTCATAAAACGAAGGTGTTTGGTATTGGGGTTTCTAGCATTGAGGTGACAAGTTGTGCTAGGATCCTCAGGTGTGAAGCGACTTCCTTCCTTTTCAAGTACATTGTGATCCCGGTTGGAGCTAATATGAATCTTAAACGGAATTGGTTGCCTATTATTGAAAAGGTTCAATCCAAACTTTCCGCGTGGAAAGCTAAACTTCTTTCTTTAGGTGTTCGTTTAACTCTTGTCAAATCAGTCCTTGGATCTTTACCTTTATTTTTCTTTTCATTGTTCATGGCTCCTAAGTCTATTATTGAGCATCTTGAGAAGATTCGCAGGCATTTTCTTTAGGGAGGGAGTGAAAGAAAAAATAAATTCAATTGGGTGGCATGAAAGGTGATTCTTGGGCGTAGGGATCAAGGTTCGTAGTGCGCTCCCTCGATTCATTGAATTGGGCTTTGTTATACAAATGGATTTAGTAGGTTAAATGTGACTCAATATCTTTACAAAAGCGTGCCATCTGTGGCATTCACAACAACATGAGAAAACCTATTGACAGTCTTGCCAAAAAATCGATTCCTGGAATCTGGTTTAGTGTCGTCATGGTGGCCTATGTGGTGGAGGAGGTTGGAATCGATGCTTCTTTAATTTTTCAAATACTTATTGGTTCCAGTAATACTACTTTTTTTCGTTAGATGATTGAACAGGTTATGGTTCATTGGTTGCTCGATTCCCAGCTCTTTTTACCCTTGATAAGAAGCAATCATGTTATATTGAGGAGAGAATCTTGAATAGTAGCTTTGTCGGGGCTTGGAAGAGACTTCCTAGTAGCTATATTGAAATAGAGGAATTGAGAGAGAAGACATGGTATTGAGTAGCGATTAAGATGTTTGGAAATAAAAGCTCTCTCCAAATGGAAACTTTTACGTTCAAGATTTGTGTGTCATGATCGATTCTAAGCTTACTGTTCCTATGCCTAATCCGACTGTTTGGTTATGGCTGGTCTCGTTGAAAATAATTGTCTTTGTTTGGAGGGCTTGTATTGATAGGCTTCATTCGGTTGTGGCTCTCGCTCGAAGGGGTATTTTTGTCTCGAAAATATCCTGTCAGTTTTGCAATGTTGGAATCGATGATTTCAATCATTTTTTCTAAGTTGTCCTTAGGTGGAAGATTCCCTCAGGGTGATCTTCAATGGTGTAGTTTCCCGTGGCAAAATTTTAATTCAGTTGGGGAGGAAGATTTTGTTGGCCATCATCTATGGTTTCTTATGATGTATTTTCAAAGCGAGAAACAACAACATTTTTAATAATCTCAATGCATCTCTTTCTATGTAGGCAGATAGTGTGCTCGCTATGGTGTTTGGTTTGATTAAACATAGGAGTAATTATGGGAATTGTAATTCGGTGGTTTGCGTTTGCTCTCCCTTGATATCATGTAATCATTTTTGTTTGTACTCAGTTTTTTGTTTTTCTTTGCTCGACCTTGTTTCTATATAGTTTTTAATAAAATTTCGTTGTTTTCAAAAAAAATATTTACAAAAAAAACAAAAATTGTTTAAATGTGAAAAAAAAAAATTATTAAGAATTTTTATAATTTTTTACAACATTTTTATGATATATTTTCCTATATGTTTTTCTAATACAATGGTTTAAACGTTGCTTATAATTTTTAAATTTTTTTAATGATTTCAGATAATTTTAATACAAGTGCTTTTAAACGAAATATTTTATAAACGTTTTAATTTTTTCTTACAAGTTTTTAACTTGTTATTTTTTTTTACATTTTCATACAATTTTTTATAACTTTCATATATTTTTTTTTCTAAATTTTCTTTTACAACATTTTTAAAGTTTTTCATAGATTTTGTATGACATTTTACTATTTTTTATAACATTTTAAAATATTTTTGTTAAATACTAATTTAAAACATTGTATTAAAAAAATTAAAAGTTCATAAACTTCTATCTATAAAATATTAAAAAGTTGGAATAATTTAAAAATATTTATATTATATATTTTTTATTATTTTTTATTTGCTAAGTGTATTTTCTTTTTATTTTTTTAAAAGGCCATCCGTACTTATTGTTACATATTTAATTTATTTAGTTTTATTGTTAGATACTATTTACTTTATAAATATTGTATATGCTTAAAATAAAAATAAAAATAAAAATTATAAGAGACTATATAAAATATTTCACAAAATAAAAACATATTTATTAATTAAAAAGTAATGTTTAAAATTGATCAATATTTAATCAATATTTAGGAAATTATGGATATTTAAAAAATAACATTCGAAAAAAATAATACATAAAATATAAAAAAATAAAATCGTATTAAAAGTGGAGAAAATAATTCATCATGGTAATTAACTTTTTGTTTTGTTCATATTTATCCAATTTATTTTGTATATATATAACATTTAACTTGATAATTTGTTCACATATTACTATTGTCGTTTGCTATAGCCGGTGGCAATGACAATATGCGAACACATATAACAAGTTAAATGGTCAAATGTTTACAAAAATAAAAAAGTTATATAATGCTGACCAAAACGATAAAAACATGATTACTGTAATAGATTATTTTCCTTTTTTTTTCTTCTAAAATACAAGATTTTAAGTTAAAAACATAACATAATAATAACTAGAAAGGTTACCCCCGCTACGCGGGGGCCAGAAGATTTCGATATTGATTTCGAATCGATAAATATGTCAGACGTAGAAAGTGCAAGGATGAAAAGCCCAGACTTTGCTCCGGACTGTTTTTTTTTCATGTTTTTATGAAAAAATGTAAAAGTTTTGACTAAAGAATTAAAGAAGTAGGAATTAACAAGTTTTTAGAAAAGTGATCAAAATTGTCAAACCGTTAAAGTTTTTTTTGTCAAACTTTAAATATTAAAAGGTTCCTAAAAAGTTTAAAATTATTGATTGAAAGGACAAAAGGTATCAAAATGACTAAAAAATGAAGAGCAAAGTTGACAAAAAAAATCTAAATTTACTATTCCTAACTTTGAAGCCCAACAACAATACACGGATCAATTCTGCCAAAAAAATTTGTAACTTTACTATCCTAAGATTCATATCTTTAAAATATATATATATATATATATATATATATATATATATATATATATATATATATATATATATATATATATATATATATATATATATATATATATATATATATATATATATATATAGAGGTAGATGATAAGACAATGAAATAACTAGAAACTTGGAATCACAAGCAAAAGCAATATAGTACACTCCTTTCCGTTTTCATAATTATTAGCACCATCGACAGTGATATACCATTTTATATTTTACAGTAAATTACACAAATGATTCTTATGGTTTAGGGTAATTTAAACGTTCGATTTCTAATTTTTTTTTTTTAACTCGGATAGTCATTTTTTTTTGTTATGCGTTTGGTCTCTATGTTACCTAAAAAAACTATTTTGCTATTGAATTTTTAATTTATTTAACTAAACACACCTCCAACTTCACCCCTTAACCTTACCTTACATACTCCACAGTTTTCACTATTTAAATAGTAGTATTTTTAGGTAAGACAGTGCCCAAACACGTAACACAAACAAACAGTATTGACTAAACGCGTAACAAAAAACAAATAGTAGAGACTTTTCGAATTTTTTTTGAACGTCAAAGATAAAACATGCATAAAAGAGAGCCAACAGGAAGCTGGGCAAAATCAGTACATACATATAATAGTATTAAAAAGAGAGATGAAGTGAACTAGACTACACAAAGCTA
The DNA here is from genome assembly GCF_052625555.1 of Lactuca saligna. NCBI lineage: Eukaryota > Viridiplantae > Streptophyta > Magnoliopsida > Asterales > Asteraceae > Lactuca > Lactuca saligna. The sequence continues at coordinate 23,899,691 of NC_136425.1, read as the reverse complement.
ATGGTGATCTAGAGATTTGAAAAGGAAAGCAAAAACTAATGACTAAACTGGAATTCACCAAAAGAGAGCAACAATGTTTGAGGTATCTTCATCTTTTGAATGTTGCAACACCAACATTACGGAAAAAATAACAGTGCTTCAGACCATGAATCAAGAGCCTCCATGATGAGAACCTTTGTCAACAGTAAGCTAGAATTGCATAATACTCATCTAGAAAGACGAAATGCATCCAAAATTTGTTTTTCATGAGGATTCTCCAAGTGCGCGTAATCAAAATTTTATGAAATTATGTAGCATAAGCCAAAAAGTGTCCAATTGTGAGACGTTGGGAAAAGAAACAAACAGAAAGAGAGAAAAACACATGTCAAAATAAAATTTCACCTCCTTCCAATTTTGTAACGCGAAACACTCGAAAGAAACACGAAAAAATGCCAAGCATAGTTGCTCTATATGGACCATTCATGTCATTTACTCTATATATTATTAAAAATTTAAATTAGTTTCAGGCTAAAAATACCATAAACTTAGAACATTTCTAATGGTTAATGGTTAGTTGTACACTAGAAGTCAAAATAAATGATACACCATCACTTTTTTAAGTTTGACCTCAAATTAAATAGAAATTCTAATGGTTAACTTTTTCTATAGTTTTTTTTCCCATAAATTTTACTAATTTATCCTAACAATTAAAATGTTTTATAATATCTTCTCATATTTTATATATATATATATATATATATATATATATATATATATATATATATATATATATATATATATTAAAATTTATAATAAATGTTAGTGTAGTTATATTAGAATATATTATGATTTGTAATATACATGTATATTATACTTGTAATGCATGATATTTAATAGAATAAATTAATATTTGAAAAATTAAATATATTCAAAACTTTAATATACTTAAAAGGATAATATGACATATTATCAAAGACAAAGCCGTTATACGTTCAAACCAATATAGTATATTGCCCACTTTATATATATATATATATATATATATATATATATATATATATATATATATATATATATATATATATATATATATATATATATATATATATATATATATATATATATATATATATATCAGTCAATAAAAAAAACAGATAAGTTATATACTCCAATGAGGTTGAGTGTTTATTTAAAATAAATGAATAATAATAAGTCATAAAAAAACTGATAGGTTTTATGCAAAACATATAAATCTTTTGTGTGCATGCAACCCTAATAATTGGTTTATGTTTTCTCTAATTGAACATAAAACTTGAGCAACAAAATAAAAACCTAAAACACTAGCATATTTTCTAAAAATATGAATAGGGTTAGAAGAATCATACCTTGATTGCTATTTAGTAATAACAATGAAAAATCCTTGTGTTGTTGAAACCTTAAGAGTAATCGTCACAAATGTCACGCCTCTAATGGTTCACACTCAACACTAGAAAAGGAAGATGATTGAGAAGGAGGAGAGAGGCTGGAAAATTCAGCTAGGTCTTCCTAGAAGCAAGTGGCCAAAAATTCTAAGGTTGAGGCTGTATATATAGTGCAGTCAGGAAACCCTAGATAAGCCATAATCCAAGATTATCTTAAACAGAGCAATTATCCACTTTCATGTTTATCCACTAAGGATTATTCTAGAACCCCTTAGGCATGCAGAATTTGTCCAAGCTTAATGGAGGGTTCTAGATTGCCTCTTGCTCAACTATTGAACAATTACATTTTAGTCCCTGCACTTTTAATTAATTCCTTTAATCCGAAAATTAATTCAAATTAATTTAGATTAAATATTAATTAAATATTATTATTTCTAATCAATATATTATTCTCATAATATATTAACAAATTATTTATTTCAATTTATTGATCAAATAATAAATCAACCTTATTCTTCAAAACCATCATGTCTAGTTGCTAGTTTTGAGGGCAACCGAAAAGGACTGTGCTACTATGAATTTAAGTATATACCAATTATAGTTATGGGCTTAAAAACCCAATCCAACAGTCTCCCACTTGGATAAGTCTAATAATTATAGTTTCCAGTATAACTTCAAAAACTTATTAGCAAATTGTAGCTCTCAAAAGTCCTTGTCGAACTCTGACACATTCAATAATGTGTCCTAAGATAAGTGATCATATAATCCTCCATTCGACAAGATATCATGTGGACATGAGACATGAAACATAACCAATTTCACTTTCCAATACTTTGTTTCCCGATTTCTAATTTGTAATGACAAAGAGCTACTAAAAGAGCACATCAATTTAGTCTTGGTCGGGCCCGACACTATAAGTCAACACCAAATCATCGAGGGGCCCAAATATATCGCTTTTTCCCATTAAGACAAAAGGAACAGATAAACTTGGACTTATATGATTGTGATATTTACTCACCAAATCATACATAACAATACATTCATAACATCAAGTTATTGATGCGTTTACATATTATGAATGCATAATTGATTTGTAAACCACGAATCATATATCTTTGTTTAAAGATTATAAGATATTATCGTATCAGAATTACTCGTGATAAATTTCATGAAGTAATTCTATGAGAGTGGGGTTAATCCAATACTTAAAATCCCCATTTTGAAGTACTCATGAATGTTGTAGCAAACTATTGTTATGTCTAAACCCTTAGACAATCTACAACTCAATTCATGACAGCTTTAATTCACTACTTACTTCCAAAAGTATGATCGACTGTGGATGTTTGAATATGCCAATTATTCTGAAAGTAAAACATGCAAAATGAAACACAAAATAAACAATAGACAAATGGTAGTAATCCAAATCAAATAAATCTCCATTACTTAATCACCAAGAGTCAATTACATTTATTTTGTTACAAGTTTCTAAATAACTATCTAACTGCTAAAACTAATATCATCCTTTAGACCAATCCTCCTAGCATGTTGAATGTGCTTGACCCTACTCATACCCTTCATTATCACATAAAATCTTCATTGGCTCCTTGATGGTCGGAATAATTCCAAGGTCTCCAATGAAGTTCTTTAACCAAATCACCTCCTTTAATGCTTTGATTGTTGCTATATACTCTGATTCACGAGTAGAATCAGCCACCGTTTCCTATTTGGAACTTTTCCAGGTTACCGCTCCTACATTAAGGGTAAACACTCAGCCAGATTGAGAACATAAGTTGTCTCTATATGTTTGAAAGTTGGAATCACTATACACAGTTACTCTCAACGTATCACTGCCACCAAGCACAAGGACCCAATCCTTAGTTTTTCGCAGATACTTGAGAATATTCTTAACTGCTATCTAGTGATCTTTACATGGATTTCCCTGATAACGACTGACCATTCTCAAATCAAAAGCCACATCAGGGCGAGTACATGTCATAGCATACATGATAGATCCAACGGCTGAAGCATATGGAACTCTACTCATTTCTGCTATCTTTGCATCGGTACTCGGACTCTAAGTCTTACTCAGTTTGGTATTACTATGGATAGACAGTTCTCCCTTCTTGGAATTTTCCATACTAAAACGCTTTAGTATATTTTCTAAATATGTACTTTGACTAAGTTCGATTAGTATTTTACTCATGTCTCTCAAAATCCTTATCCCCATAATATAAGCAGCCTCTCCCAGATCCTTCATAGAAAAACACTTTCCAAGCCAAGACTTGACCTCTTGCAAAGTTGGAACGTTGTTTCCTATAAGAAGTATGTCATCGAAATACAACACTAGGAAGGTTATTATACTCACTCTAGCTTTAACTTTCACACGAGATTCATCTACACTTCCGGAGCAACAAAACTCTTTGATTTTTCAATCCATTGATTGATTTTTCAATCTTACACACTCTATCTAGATACTTTTCATCCACAAAACCCTCTGGATGACTCATATAAACATCCTCAGCCAACTTCCCATTAAGGAAAGTGGTTTTGACATCTATCGGCCAAATTCCATAGTCATGAAATGCAGCTATGGCTAGCATTACCCTAATAGATTTAAGAGTAAATTACTGAAATCGTCTCTATGGTTTTGTCAAAATTGCATGTTTGGTCCCTAATTTTTTTTTTGCACTAGGATCGTCCCTGTGGTTTGATTTTGTTGCATTTTTCGTCCCTATGGTTTGGTCAAAATTACACGTTTTGTCCCTAATTTTATGTATGTAAGGGACGAAAAACGCAACAAAATCAAACCACAGGGTCGATCTGAGTGCAAAAAAAAAAGTTAGGGACCAAACGTGCATTTTTGACCAAACGTGCATTTTTGACCAAACCATAGGGATGATTTCAGTAATTTACTCTAGATTTAATCTTAGCAATTAGTGAGAAAGTCTCATCATAGTCAACCCCTGGGGTTTGAGTAAAGCCTTTCGCAACTAGTCAAGCTTTGAAAGTGTGTATCTTCCATCCATGTCGGCCTTCTTCTTGAAGATCCATCTGCACCCAACTGTCTAACGACCTGGTACATTATTAACCAAATTCCAAACTTGATTGTTATACATGGACTTGATCTCGTTGTCCATTGCCTCTTTCCACTTGGATGACTTTGGGCCTGCCATTGCTTCCTTGTAGTTAGAAGGTTCATCGAAGTTTACTAGTGTACTATCAATGATAAGCGTATCACCTTCTGTAGTAATATGGAAACCATAAAACTCAGGTGACATTCTAACTCTACTGGAACGCCTAATAGGTAACAATTCGTTAATTGGTTTAACTGGAATTTCTTCTTCAGGTTGAGCCCTAGCATTTTTAGAGGTTCCTTCATCGTTTGACTCTTGAATTTCTTCAAGATTAATTGTACTCCCACTATCCTCCTTGCATATGAGTTCTCTCTTGCAAAAAACTCCCCTTCATGCTATGAAGACCAGTTTCTCACTAGGTCTATAGAAAAAATATCCAAAGGACTTCTGTGGGTAATCGAGGAAAATACATCTCTCATTTCCAGGTTCAAGCTTGTCGTGATTCTCTCATCTAACGAAAGCTTCACAACCCAAACCTTGATATGTGTTAACAAGGGAACCTTCCCTATACACATCTTGGTAGGTGTTTTGGAAACCTTCTTAACTGGGACAAGATTAAGAATGTGAGCGGCAATCTCTAAGGCATACCCCCATATGAGATTGGAAGTAAAGCTCGACTCATCATGGAACGAACCATGTCCAACAAGGTTCGATTACGCCTCTCAGCCATACTATTAATATATGGTGTCCTAGGAGGTGTCAATCGTGAAACTATTCCACATTCCTTGAGGTAGTCGTGGAACTTGAAACTAATATACTCACCGCCTCTGTCGGATCTAAGCATCTTTATCTTCCTGCCCAATTGGTTCTCGACTTCTTGTTTAAACTCTTTGAACTTTTCAAAGGTTTCTGGCTTATGCTTGATTAAGTAGATATAGCCATATTTTCTATGTAACACCCCAAAAATCATGGCAAAAGTTTTATTTTTTTATTTTTAGATTAATAAATCATTATTACACGTCTTTCCCATAAAAACCAAGGAAAATTAATTTTTAAAATATCATTGACAAATCAAAGTATTTCACAGAAAACGGAAACATGCGATGTGTGCTCTGCAATCATCTCGAGCCCTTCCATTTGAAAACCACAGTACCTGAAACATAAACTGAAAACCATAAGCACAAAGCTTAGTGAGTTCCCCAAAATACCACACACCATACCGCCACAGATAATGATGCCACATACATATAGTTTCCATGGGCTCCCCATGGTCTTTATCTAGTATGTTATGGGATCCCCCCATGGTCTTTAATTAGAATGCCATGGACTTCCCCCTCAAGGTCTGATATCCAATTGCCATAGACTCCCCCCAGGGTCTTCCATGAAAGTATCACAGAGACAACTAGTATAATACTTCACATAAGCAACTAGCATAACACATAACAAATAATGTGTTGGCATTGGTGCCTTCTACCTATGGATATAGTGAGAAGACTCACCTCGAATGCAGAAGCTCGCTAAAAAAAATACTTAGTTGCTGCCCTGACGAATTCCCGAGATATCAATATCAAAAATGACACCCAATTAGCAATTGGGTTCCAAACTATGATCCATAATCCATATTTGGAGTAAAATGACCATTTTACCCCCAAACCAACTTGAATCAAAACTGCAGCCAAATCTCGAAACCAAAAAGGCCTAAAACTATAATATCCATAAAGGTCCACTAATGGCCCAATTTTCCAAATTGGGCTCAACCCTTACATGGCCTTACCCTTATGCCCAATAACTTATTCCTAATCCAAAACACATATCCACAGTTAGTCTAACAAACCCCAAGCAGCACAAGCCTAAACGATAGCCCACCCCGAAACGACACCACAAGGCCCAATAAGGCCTAATTACCCCAATTAGGCCCAAGTCTATCATGGAACTTTCCCGAGAAGGCCCAATATCCAAAAAGGCCTGAAATAATGAATGGTCAGCCCTACTCAACTCGTGGTCCAAGGTCCAAAGCCCAAAAAGTCAACAATCCATGAAAACCCAACCTGGTCAAGCATGCCCTGCGTACTCAGCTGGTACGCCCAACGTACATCAGGGCCATTACACGCAACGTACCAAATGGTTACACCCATCTTACTCCTCTTGAGGCCAATACGCACAATGTACCAGATGGGTGTGCCCAGCGTACTACTCTGAATTCCAACCATCTCCAAAAAGCACTTAATCACTTAACTCATTGCCCCAAACTCTCATATTTGATTCCCATAGATGACTTAATACATAAAGTTGGAAACTTTACTTACATACATTGCTTAATGGGACTCTAGAGCTCAAAAGAGATTAATGGATGGTCTTAACACATGCATGATGTAACATCCATAAACTTCATGAAATATTTAAACTTTTTAAACATTCCAAAACCATCCATTGTTTACAAGTTGTTTTCAAAATAGTCTAACATCAGAGAAATCCCAGAAGTCATAACATAAAATATAAAGAGGTGCACGATCAAGCCTTCTCCTTCCCGTGATCATTTGAAGTACCTGAAACATAACCAAAAACTCTACGCCCAAAGCTTAGTGAGTCTTCCCCAAAATACCACCATACAATCATAACCAATAACAACATGCATAATGGGCCTTCAGCCGGACTGGACTTCCTCGCAGGGTCTTCAGCCTATCTGGACCGCTCCCGAGCCTTCAGCATGACTGGACCGCCTCGCAGAGCCTACAGACTATCTGGACCGCTTGTCGGGCCTTCGGTGTTACTAGACCACCTCGCAAGCCTTCAGTCAATTCGGACCGTTGTGGGTCTGTTGGCCTACAGCACAAAGCAGGACCGCCTCAACCCAACCACACACACACATACATGTCGACATATAAATAGAAATTAAGCACATAACCAGTCTACAACCATTTAAACTGATCTACAGATCACTAAGCATAACAACATCCTATCTACCAGGATACCGATCTAACAGATCATAACCACATAGAATCATCCTGTCTACCAGGATACCGATCTAACAGATCATAACCACATAGAAACATCTTATCTACCAAGATACCAATCTAGCAGATCGCGACAGTAGTAAAGCAGGATAACAATCCAAAGGGTCAGCCTTGGTGCCTTCGACCCGAGAGTATAGTGAGGAAAAATCACCTCACAAGTAGTGTTGAACTGGTAAGATCAAATCCTAACTCGCAGCCCGAACTCAACTGCCTACAACCACCCTGTGATAACTTTAGTAAAATCCCAAAATATCCAAAATACCCATCAAGTCAAACTTGGTCAACCATGGTCAAAGTCAAAGTCAACAGTTAAGGTCAACCGTCCATGTTGACCCAACTCGTCAACTGCATCTACTAACTTGTCGAGTTCCTTCAGAACTCAGAGAATCGTGAGAAACTAGAGTCAACTCGAAGAGTCATCAAGACAATTCGTCGAGTTCATATAATGTTCAGAAGTTCGGAGAAACCTCGAGCCAAATCGCTGAGTTGGAAAAACAACTCTTCGAGTTTTCTTGTCTTAACTCATTCAGCCACTTTTGAGGAAGTCTAAAGCCCAAAAGTATAGATCTGGTCTCCTAGGGTTAAGATACCATGTAAAGTTGCCAACTTTACATCCACGCAAGGCATCAAGGGGGTAAAACACTCAAGTAAAGCTTATTATGGGACTTAGGGCATGAAATAGGGCCAAGACTTGATAAAGTTGGCAACTTTAAGTCCATGGAGGCCATGAGATGTCCAGATCTGAAACCATAGCCTCATAACATGCTCAACTCCAAGAATAGTCCCAAAATAAGCTAATAATGGCCATAACTTTCAAAAGAAGGGATCTAACAAAAGGATGATCAAGGTATCGACTTTATACCTCCAAATGGATGTAACAACACTGAAAATCTCAAATATAAAGCTTCACTCTTTAGCTATGCACCACCAACTTCAACTCCTTCAAGAAAACACCAAAGAACACTCTATAAACTCTCACACACTCAAAATGGAAGATGGGGCACGATTTAGGGTTTCTATGGACTGAGGGGACGATGAGGGAGGCTAACAATGTGAGTTAAGGCCTTTAAATAAGGTGGAAACACTAAAAATTAGGGTTTTCATGTTCAGCTTTCAACTCGTCGAGTAGACCCTGAAAAATGCATGGCCATTAAAACTCTACATGACGAGTTGGAGCCCTCCAACTCCTCGAGTTGCCCTGAAAATATAAATATAAAAGCTTAAAATCATACTTGAAGATTAGGATGTTACAATTCTCCCCCACTTGAACTAGGATATGTCCTCGAAGCCTGCAACGGTGAACAATTCCGATTAATGCTCTCGCATCTCAGCCTCCGGCTCCCAAGTCCATTCAGATCCCCTCCAATGTTGCCACTCTACCTTTACCAAAGGTATTTTCTTGTTACGTAGGACCTTTATCTTCCTCTCTAAGACAGCCACCTGCTTCTCATCATAATTCAGGTGCATGTCAACCTGAATTTCATCCAATGACACTACCACATCCTCGTCTCATATGCACTTTCGCAATTGCAAAATGTGGAAAGTGATGGTTTTAAAGCAAAAGAACATCCTATGTGCTCATGAAAAACCCCAAATCTTGGATCTAGGCTTCTCTATTGTACATGTAATTAATCTAAGAATTGTAACCCTAGATCTAGCATGCATAATTTGAAATTAACACTATAAGAACAGATTTAAGTGATTACCTCTTCCAATTGGCTTAAAATCCTTTGAATCTTCTTGATCCTGACCTTAGAGTCACAATTGTAACTCCTCTAATGGTTCACAAACACCAAACATGAAAGAAGGCTATTATGGGAGAGGAGGAAGAACACTAAAAATCGGCCCTAGGGTTTCACTTGGAGTCAAGGTATCGAAAATTGCAACCAAGGGCCTCTATTTATGCTCTAGGCTGCTAGGGTTTCAGTGTAAACCCTAATGGACAGCTTAGTCACCAAGTAGCCCACGGAACCTTCTAGAATAAGGCCTTGGACGAAATGGATCCCCATCATAATTTCGTTCCCCCTTAGTCCATAAGGTTTCACAACCCAAAACTCAACTATCACACACTTGACAGTTTATGTCCCTTTATTCAATTACTCTCTTTTAGTCACCAAATTAATTCCTAATTAATTTATGACTAATATTAATCAAATATTATTATTTCTCCTTTAATATATTATTCTTATAATATATTAATAAACCATAATGTCTTTTCTCTCTCCTAAATAACCTTGTCAAGTTGCTTTGGTGAAGGCAACCCAAAAGGACCATGCACAATCGAGTGAAGTACATACCAAATATAGTTACGGGCTTAGACACTAATCCAACAGTATCCCACTTGGATAAGTGTAGTAAATATATCTCACATATGACTTCAAGATTCGATTAGCAATCGTAGCTCTTATACACCGCTGTCAACTCTGATCAATAACTTGTCCTTCAGATAAGAGATCGTATAATCCTCTGAGATATCATGCTTACAATACTCATTGTTCAGCACTTTGTTTCTCGATCTCTGATTCATTTGACATAGAACTTAGTTGAACACATCAACTTTTTTCTGATCGGGACCGAAACATAAGTCAAACCAAATCATCGAGTGGCCAAGATATCACCTTTATTCTCTTAGAATAAAAGGAACATATTAACTTTGACTCATATGCATCTACTATTTACTAATTAAATCATGCACAACAATATGTTTTATAACATCAAGTTACTAATGTGTTTACACATCATCAATGCATAACCAACCAGCAAACAATAACCATATCTCTAAGTTTTAAGACTATAAGATATTATCGCTTTGCGATCGCCCGAGGTAAAATACCATGAAGTGATACCAGCAAACGCGGGTTTATTCCAATGCTCAAATCACAATTCATAAGCACTCATGAATTTTGCAACAAGCAATTGCTATGTCTAAAACCTATTAGACAATCTACAAACAGATTCATGACAGTCTTCTTTCATATCTACTTCCAACATATGAACGATTGTGGATCGTTTGAATAATCTTATTATTCAGGACGTCAAAACATGCAAAACTGAAACAATAGATATATAACCAGCACAAGATAGTAACTTTACTCTTAAATAAATCACATTTTATTTGTATCAAATGTCAAGTACAAATTATCTATTACACGTTTCCTATCTAACTAATCTAAACTCATATCGTCCTTCAGCCCAATGCTCCTAGCGTGTTGCAAGTGCTTAACCCTGCTTAGTCCCTTTGTAAGGGGATTTGCAGGGTTATCTTCCGATGATACCCTCTTCACTATGAGGAGTCCCTCTTCTACCCGATGTCTAATAAAATGGTATTTTCTGTCGATATGGCTGGATCTACCGTGATCCCTTGGTTCCTTGGTTAAGGCAACCGCTCCTTCATTATCACATAAAATCTCCATGGGCTCCTTTATGGATGGCACAACTCCAAGGTTTCTAAGGAACTTCTTCAACCGTATTGCCTCTTTTGACGCTTCACTTGCTGCAATGTACTCTGATTCACATGTTGAATAAGCCACAGTCTCCTGCTTGGAACTTTTCCAAGTAATCGCTCCTCCGTTAAGGGTAAAGACCCAGCCTGACTGCGAACGGTAATTATCCTGATCCATCTGGAAACTAGTGTCATTGTACCCTCATACCCTTAAGTCATCACTCCCACCGAGGACTAGAAACCATTCTTTGGTCCTCCGAAGGTACTTAAGAATATTCTCAACTGCAGTCCAATGTGTTTTACTAGGGTTTCCCTGATATTTGCTGACCATGCTCAAAGCGAAGGCCACATCAGGGCGAGTACAAGTCATAGCGTAACCGATCGAGCCAACTGCAGAAGCGTAAGGTAATCGACTCATATCAGCTATCTTTGCCTCTACACTCAGGCTTTGAGTCTTAATCAACTTAGTATTGCTTTGGATTGGAAACTCCCCTTTCTTGGAATTTTCCATACTAAAACGCTTCAGTACCTTATCCAAGTATGTATCTTGACTGAGTCCTTTCAGTCTCTTACTTCTGTTTCTTACTATCCTTATTCCCATAATATATGCAACCTCTCCGAGGTCCTTCTTAGCGAAACATTTCCCAAGCCAGGACTTGACCTCCTGTAAGGTTGGGATGTCCTTTCCTATGAGTAGTATGTCATCTACATACAATATGAGGAAGCTCATTATGCTCCCATTGGCCTTGACATACACACATGACTCATCTTCGCTTCACTAAATCCAAACTCTCTAACCTTCTCGTCAAAACAAAGATTCCATCTGCGAGACAGTTGCTTTAATCCATAAATGGATTTCTCAAGATTACACACTCTATTTGGATGCTTCGCATTGACCCTAATCATGAAATGAGCTATTGCGAGCTTCACCCTAATAGACTTTATCTTGGCAACTGGCGAGAAGGGCTCATTATAGTCAACTCCAGGAGTTTGAGGAAATCCCTTCGCGAGCAATTGCGCTTTATAAGTAGCACATTCACATCCATGTCTGTCTTCTGCTTGAAGATCCACTTGCATCCGACTGTCTTACGACCCGACACATTGTCAACCAAATTCCAAACTTGGTTGTCATACATGGACTTAATCTCGTTGTCCATTGCCTCTTTCCACTTAGCGGACTCCGGGCCTGCCATGGCTTCCTTGTAGCTGTTAGGTTCGTCCAAATTTACTAGTATACTATCACTAATAAATGTATCCCCTTCAGTAGTAATATGGAATCCATACAAGTGGGGTGGAACACTAGCCCTACTGGAACGTCTAAGAGGTAAGGACTCGTCAACAGGTTCAACAAGAGTTTCCTCCTCAGGTTGCCTCCCACTGTCCTCTTGGCTCTTGAATCTCTTCAAGATCAATTTGTCTCCCACTATCCTCTTGTCTTATGAGTTATCTTTCTCGGAAAACCCCTCTTCTCACAATGAAAACAACATTGTCACTAGGTCTGTAGAAGAGATATCCAAAGGACGTCTATGGATAGCCATTGAAATAACATTTCTCACTACGAGGTTCGAGCTTGTTGTAAGTCTCTCGTCTTACGAAAGCCTCGCAACCCCAAACCTTGATATGTGCCAATGAGGGAGTTTTCCCTATCCACATCTCGTGAGGTGTTTTGGCAACCTTCTTGGTCGGAACTAGGTTAAGGGTATGGGCGGCAATCTCCAAGGCATACCCCCAGAAAGCTATTGGTAACGAAGCCCGACTCATCATAGAACGAACCATGTCCAGCAAGGCCCGATTACATCTCTCAGCCACACCATTTAATCATGGCGTTCTCGGAGGCATCAACTGCGAAACAATTCTGCATTCCTTTAGATAGTCGTGAAACTCAAGAATTAGGTACTCCCCTCCTCGGTCTGACCGAAGCATCTTAATTTTCCTACGCAGCATATTCTCCACCTCATTCTTAAAGTCTTTAAACTTTTCAAAGGTTTCTGACTTTTGCTTGATTAAGTAGATATATCCATTTCTACTATAATCATCCGTAAAAGTCGCGTACAAACGGCTAGCATCCCTTGTGATGGATCTAAAGGGCCCACACACATCGATGTGTATAAGATCCAATAGACCCTCACCCCTTTCACAAGTGCCAGTAAAGGGTGACTTGGTCATCTTCCCAAGTAAACAAGATTCACAAACGTCATCGTCCCTAGTGTCGAATGACTCCAACACTCCATCCTTTTGGAGTTGGGCTATGCGTTTCTTGTTGACATGGCCAAGGCGACAATGCCACAAGCATGCTTTGTCTAAACTATTAGACGAATCAATATTCGACACATCATTTCCTAAATTGTCTACAACTAACACAGATTCATATATTCCATTACAAGGAAATGCATTGAAATAAAAAAACACCTTTCAAATAAACATTAATAGAACCATTACTATTATCAAATGAATATCTGAAACCTTGTCTATATAATCCATGAAAAGAAATGATGTTCTTTTCCATATCTGGCGAATAGCAACAATTATTTAAATCTAACCCTAACGCATTACTCAACACTAAAGAATAAACTCCGAATTTGGTCACAGGCGAAGATCTTCTGTTTCCCATAATCAAGTTTATTTTCCAATGCTCCACCTCCCTACTTCTTCTTAGGCCCTACAAATCAGAACAAATGTGAAAACCACATCCTGTATCAAGAACCCATGAAGTAGAAAGTGATGAGTTATGAGATTTAATAGAATATATACCTTCGGAGGTGGGGTTTATCTTCCCATACTTAATGTCCTGTAGATATTTAGGGTAGCTTCGTTTCCAGTGGCCCTTCTCGTAGAAATAGAAGCACTCTGCTTCCTTAGGGTCGGAGGAGGGTTTAGCAGAACCTACTTTGGTCCCACTAGAGGATGAACCATCACAGGACTTTACCTTTTGGTGGCTCTTTGAAGGAGCCTTCCTCTTCTTTCCCTTCCCTTGGCCAATTTCCAACATAGGAGCAGCCACAATAGGGGATGATGCAACATATTTGTCCTTGATGTTGCTCTCAAAAGTCCTTGAAGTTTACTCAAGGAGACCTCTTCCTTATTCATGTGGTAGGTCATTATGAACTGGTTGTAGCAGGAAGGCAAGGAGTGGAGGATGATGTCGATAGCCAAATATGCATCAAACTTAACATTAAGTTTGAGAAGACGATCAACATACCTCTGCATTTTCTACAAATGAGAGGTTAGGGATTCTCCACTCCCCATCTAAACGGTGATTATGTTATTAATGATCTCATAGCACTCTTGCCTCGCGCTTTGGTGGTACCTGCCCAACAAATCTTGATGCATTTCATACGGATACATGTCCTCATAGGACTTTTGGAGTTCGAGGTTCATGGTGGCCAGCATGATGCAATGAAGTTTCGTAGCATCACGTTCGTGGGCCTCAAAGGCAGCAAACTCTTTAGGAGTAGCAACATCTGGGATGATCTTTTCAAGTTTCTCATCGAGTACATATTCTTTGTTCTCATAGCGAGTGATCATGCGAATGTACCTCATCCACTCGTTGAAATTCGACCCATCAAATGTCACCTTTTGACATAAGTTCATCAACGAGAATAACCCAGAAGCGTTGTTGTTATTGTTAGCAGACATCTGAAAAGGAAAGGAACAAAGTTTGATTAGAAATGAATCCTAATTAAACACCTAAATGAAAAATTAGGGCTAGGATCCAACAACATTATCCATAACTTAGAAAAGGGATGTTGTAATCTAAATGCAAATAATTTGAAGGTAAGTGAATGACAATTCACTAATTTCCACCATGAAAACGAAAGGAAATTATGTTTTAAATGTATTTGAAAACTCCTAGATTCTTTTGAGATTCATTGAACTTTTCAATGGCATGTTTAAATCTCGATATTCCCTTCAAGTTTGTGACTGGGATATCGAGGATCACAAACAAGGTGTGAATAACCATGTGAATCAACATGGTGCACTCAATGTCTCTATCACCTAATCAATGTCCCGGTAAACCACACACGCTCCATTGATCTATGACAAACATCGAGCCACCCTTCGCTACCAATGTCGATCCCAAATTAGTGTGCCGGTTAACCACACACGCTCCTCTAACGTTTGACAAGGGTACAAAGTGTAATTTCATGGAGTACCATCATTTTCACCTTTTACCCTAAAGTAACTAAGATTGGGAATTTGTAAAAACATTGTAGTTACTTTGTATCATTCATTATACTTTTAACGAGGAGAGGATTAACCTATCCTACCCGTTCGACTAACGACCCTCCACCAATCAAGGAAGCGGTGGGTAAGAGTGGATACCCATTAAACGGCCATTTTATAGGCCATAACCTTATACCCCCTTATAGGTCGGCTTCGTGAATGAGGCCTACTAATGGTAAGACTGGCACTTTAAGTTATACATATATATTAATTAATCTTGTAATAATATAATAGTATAGGGTTGAATTTTAAACATGTAAAATTCTAAGGGTTTGAAATTTAAATAATTCAAAAATAAACTTTTAATCATAAAATTTAAATTTCAAAACTTGAGGACAAGTTTTAAACTTTTGAAAACACAAGGGATCAAATAACAAATAATATAAATTAAACAATTAATTTTTAATTATCTATATTTGACCTACTCCATTTTTAGTCACAAGATAATTACCAATTAATTTAAATAATCCATATTTATCATATAAAGAAACTATTATTCAAAAGATTTGAAATTATCTTTTGTTTTGGTAAGGATAATCATTTAAATACAACAAAATTCAGATTTTATTATTAAAAAACGATTTTGGCATTTATCCTATAGCAAAACAGCAAGAAATCCCGAGATATGCTTTGTCTGACTGCCGAACTCGCCGAGTCAGTTACTGGACTCGCCGAGTCGAGTTGTGCAGAGGCCAGAAAAATGATTGTTAGCAAAAACTCGATAATTACATCACATACAACATAAACTAATCAAGGCTCTGATACCACTGATCGTTTTAAATCAAAAGAACATCCTATGCGCTCATGCAAAACCCTAAAGCTTGGATCTAGGCTTCTTTATTGTACATGTAATTAATCTAAGACTTGTAACCCTAGATCTAGCATGCATAATTCGAAATTAACACTATAAGAACATATCTAAGTGATGACCTCTTCCAATTGGCTTGAAATCCTTTGAATCTTCTTGATCTTGAGCTTAGAGTCACGATTGTAACTCCTTTAATGGTTCACAAACACCACACAAGCAAGAAGGATATTATGAGAGAGGAGGAAGAACACTAAAAATTGGCCCTAGGGTTTCACTTGGAGTCAAGGTACCGAAAATTGCAACCAAGGGCCCCTATTTATATTGTAGGCTGCTAGGGTTTCAATCTAAACCATAATAGACAGCTTAGTCACCAAGCAGCCCACGGAACCTTCTGGAATAGGGCCTTGGAATAAAATATGATGGATCCCCATCATAACTTCGTTCCCCCTTAGTCCATTAGGTTTCCCAGCCCAAAACTCAACTATCACACACTTAACATTTTATGCCCCTTTATTCAATTAATCTCTTTTAGTCGCCAAATTAATTCCTAATTAATTTATGACTAATATTAATCAAATAATATGATTTCTCCTTTAATATATTATTCTTATAATATATTAATGAACCATAATATCTTCTGTCTCCAAAATAACCTTGTCAAGTTGCTTTGGTGAAGGCAACCCAAAAGGACCATGCACAACCGGGTCAAGTACATACCAAATATAGTTACGGGCGTAGACACTAATCCAACAAAAAGTGATATGAATCTGGTGGAGCTCCTCCGGTAGGTCCAGTATGTATGCCACCTTGCCGACCCTAACAATAATCCTAAACGGTCCAATATATCGAGGACCCAACTTTTCCCTTTTCCTGAAGCGGATCACACCCTTCTAGGGTGAGACCTTTAGCAACACCATATCGCCGACCTGAAACTCCAACTCGGATCGGTGTCGGTTGGCATAAGTTTTCTGCCAACTCTAAGTAGTCTGCAATCGCTGCCTGATCTACTGAATCTTCTCAGTAGTCTTTAGAACCACCTCGGTTCGACCCATGATCCGATGAACAACCTCGCCTCAACAGACTGGGGTAAGACTTATCCGCCCATACAGCAGCTCTAAAGGTGGAGCACCAATGCTGTAATGAAAGTTGTTGTTGTAGGAGAACTCTACAAGGGGTTGGTGGGAGTCCTAGCTCCCACCGAAATCAATGACGTAGGCACTCAACTTATCCTCAAGGTTCTTAATGATCCGCTTGCTATGGCCATCTATCTGTGGATGGTAAGTGGTGTTGAAGTGTAGTCTCGAGCCCAGTTCCTCATGGAACTTCTGCCAGAATTGAGAGGTGAACCGAGCATCACGGTCTAAAACTATAGAGACCGAAACCCCGTTGCGAGCAATGATCTCGCGGATATACGCATCGACCAACTTCATGGCCGAAGAACTCTCCTGAATTGCCATAAAATGGCTACTCTTTGTCAATCGATCTACGATGACCCATATAGCATCATATCCCTTCGTCATCCTCGGCAACTTAGAGATAAAGTCCACAGTAATGTGTTCCCATTTCCATATGGGAACCTCCAGAGGTTGTAGCTTGCCATGTGACCTATGATGATAGACCTTGACCATCCTGCAGATCAAGCATCTCTTGACGTACCAAGCGATCTCTCGCTTCATGCATGGCCACCAGTTACTCGAACTCAAATCACGGTACATCTTGTGGCCCCTGGGGGAATAGAGAGACAAGATGTATGAGCCTCCTCCAGCACGATTTGTCTATCTCCTCCAGACATCGGAACCCATACTCGACCACAACGAGTCAACAACCCATTACTATCCTGAAAAAATTGGGTGATCTCACCCTTGATCCTCTCAATCTTCCAATTTTCCTCTCGCACTCCCTCGGTTTGAGCCTCTCTAATCAATCCCATTAGTGGAGAGTCCATGTAAATCCTCATACATGATGTCAGAACCGAAGATTCAGCCGACTTGCAGCTCAAGGCATCCACCACTACGTTCGCTTTACCCGGATGGTAAATGATCTTGAAATCATAATCCTTGACCACGTCTAGCCACCTGCGCTGCCTCATGTTCAGGTTCGATTGATCCATAATGTATCTCAAGCTCTTGTGATTACTGTATGTTGGTACAATGGACCCCGTTGAGGTGATGCCTCCAGACCTTGAGGGCGAACACTACCGCTACCAACTCAAGATCATGCGTGGGATATCTCGTCTGATGCGGCTTCAACTGCTGCAACTCATAGGCTATCACTCACCCTCTCTGCAGGAGGACCACTCCCTATCTGGTGATAGATACATCACAGAAAACCATAAAATCCTTTACTCCCTCTAAAAGGGTCAAGTCTGGAGCCTAGCAAAGTCGCTGTTGGAGGGTCTCAAATGTTGTCTACTGTTCAAGCCCCACCGGAAATCTACCCCCTTCCTCATCAGATGACTGAGGGGTAGTGCCCCACCGAAAATCCCACTGCATCACCACCTCGATTTTGGCTGCGTCAACCAAAATCTCATCCTGGTTAACGAGATTTCCAAGGAACTGAACTTCTCGCAACCAAAACTCACATTCGAGAACTTGGCATAAATCCGTTCTCGCCTCAAAACTCCCAAAAGCTCGGGGAGATACTCCTCATGCTGCTCTCTGGTCTTGGAATACACCAAGATATCATTTATGAACACAATAACTGAGCAATTGAGCATCGGCATGTATACCTGATTCATCAGGTCCATGAATACTATCGGCGTGTTGGTGAGCCCAAACGACATCACCACAAACTCGTAAGGTCTGTAACGAGTCCGAAATGTGGTCTTCTCGATGTCCTTCTCCCTCACCCTGACCTGATGGTACCCGGACCTCAGATCTATCTTGGAAAAACAAGACGCTTCCTGTAACAGATCAAATAGGTTATCTATCCGTGGAAGGGGATAAACGGTTCTTCACTGTCAAGTTGTTCAGATCCCGATAGTCAATGCACATCCGGTGCTCCCCACGGAGAACTGCTCAGCCGGATGAAATTCATGCCTAACAGCTCCTGCAACTGAGATGATAGCTCCTACATCTCAGGCGGTGCCAATCGGTACAATGCCTTGGAAATAGGAGCCACACCTGGAACAAGGTCGATCCTGAAATCAAGCTGCCTCTCAAAAGGCACTTCGAGTAACTCCTCCGGGAATACATCAGCGAAATCTCTGACGACTGGAACCTCTAAAATGGAGACCTGATACATAACCCACATATCCACCACATACTTCAAATAACCCACACACCAGTGCTGAATATACTGTCGAGCCTTGGAAGTTGAGCAAAACCGTAAACCCAACCCGGTGGCCTCACCATAGATAACCAGTTCTCCCCCACTTGGGGTTCGAACTACCACATGCTGACCCTCACAATCGATCATGGCACCAAAAAGACTCAACCAATCCATACCCACTATAAGGTAAGCATCCCCCATGGGAATCGGTATCAAATCAATCGAAAAAGACACCCCAAATATCTCTAGAACGCAGCCCCGATAAACTGATGAAGCAAAAACCCCGTGTTCGTTGGCGATGGAAACTCACAATGGACACTCTAGCTCGCCTAAAGGAAAACCTAACTCCTTGCTAAAAGATCGAGAGACAAAAGACCGACTTGCTCCTAAGTCAAACAATACCAGAGCAGGAAAAGAGTTCAACACGAACGTACCTAACATAGGTGCAAACACATGAGCATACAATAAACATAATCAATGAGATGAGGGATAGAAACATACCAGCCACCACATCTGGTAGGGATGAAAGTGGGTCCAAACCCGGACCGGATGGACCCGGACCCGGAAAACCCGGAACCGGTTAATGGGATTTTGTAGAACCGGAAACCGGACCGGTATATAGGAACAAGTTCCAGTTCGGTTCCGGGTAAAGTGGGACTAGAACCGGAAAACCCGGAAACAATAAAGTGGGTAGGTTGGAACCGGATAAAGTGGGTTTAGAACCGGAAAACCCGGAAAAACCGGAATTTTTTGGTAATTACTTACTACTTAGCGGATTAAACTTTGAAAATTTTCATATTGATATCCCGACTTTGGGGGACTGTAACTCATTAAATAAGAAACTAAAATTAACAAAATTATAGTCTAAAATCATGTACAAACTCTAAAATACACTCTGGAAAAAACCGCATGTCAATCCGACTTTAAACGAATGACATATGCATATGTTAACATTTTCACATAATACAAAGTACAAAAACAAATTGCTGAAAAGTTGAAAATTTTCAGTTTTGATATCCCGAATTTGGAGGACTATAAATCATTGAATGTTAAATCAAAAATGACAAAATTGAAGTCTAAACTCATGTACAAACTGTAAACTACAAGTTGCAAAAAACCACATATAAATCCGACTTCAAACGAATTAGATATGCATGTTTTAAAACTTTCACGGAATACAAAAAAACAAAAAAACTAAAAACTTGCAGCTTTGATATCTCGACTTTGGGGGATTGTAAGTCAATGAATATTAAACTAAAAATGGCAAATTTATAGTCTAAAAACATTTACAAACTCTAAACTACATGTTGGAAAAAACCGCATGTCAATCGGAGTTGAAACGAATGAGATATGCATCTTTTAAACGTTTCACAAAACCGGTTCCGACCCTAAAAGTGGTTCCGGTTCCAAACACCGGTTCCGGTTTTTAGACCCGTTTTACCCGGACCCGATGGACCCAAACCCGGATTACCCGGAACCCTGATAAAGCTAATTTTTAAACCCGGAACCGGAACCGATTTTATATATTCCGGTTCTAACGGTTCCGGTTCCGGTCCGATTCCGGTTCCGGTCCGGGTTTCCGGTTCTAAATCTCATCCCTAACATCTGGTGCTATTCTGGCCTCCTCAACAGTGAGCTGGAAAGCGCATACCTGAGCCTTCGGGGGCTCTGCCCTACCCTGACTCCTGTTAGTGATCCTCAAAGTAGCTAGTGCGAGAGCCTACGACGGCTTGGTGGCGACCGGAAAGTTGACCTTCACGTGGCCAACCTAATCGCAATGGTAACAGATACTCATACTCGGAACCGGGGTGGACTGTCAGCAGTCCCTCGCATAATTCCGCTTATTGCTATATTTGTGGCACCCACTACCCGAGCGACATGCTCCAGAATTAACTTCCCGCACTTCCCACAAGTGTGGGCGGCTGGCCGCACTGACCTCCAGACCTAGAATTGGTGGTCTTGGACCGCTTCAGCGCCGACTGCGACTGCGTTGGGGTCTGGCTCTACTCTCTTAACTGCAAATCTATCTCAAGCTCACACTGCCTAGCAGCCTCCTGTAACTCCACTAAAAGTATCACAATACTGGGTAGCAACAAACTGTCTGATGTCAGTCTTGAGCATGCACATATAACTAGTCATCTGAGCATGCTCGGAAGCAAACTCCAGGCAAAACATCCCCCTCTCAGTAAACATTCGAGTGATCTCTATCACCGACTTCGTAACCTGTATCAAACCCAAAAACTCCCAAGCCAACCTCTTGCGCTCAACCTAAGGAATGTAGCAAGCTCGGAATAACTCCTTGAACTGATCCCATGATACCGCAACTCTCTACTCTTCAGAGTATAATGCCGTAACAAGTCTCTACCAGTTCTGCGCTGCAGACCTCAGCAGGTTAGGAGCGCACCTGACCCTTTAGTCAGCAGGGCATGAACACATAAAAAAGAATCCCTCCACATCAGATAGCCACCTTATGGATATAACCTACTGTAGTCTGATATCATACCCGATCTCCAACAACCCATCTTTTCCTAAATCCAAACATGTTGTGGCTCTTTCACAGATAGAACCAGCTCAAGACACACCAGAATGGCTTAAGCTACTATCAAACTAAACCCATTCATCACACTCGAACCCTATGGTTGATGCCCTTAGCATATAGATACCCAATCCGCGTCCCACTAGAACGGAAATCCTGCAATGAACACGTATGAAACCAACTCAAGATCTTATCCAAACCCAAATCAATACTCCACTCATACCCCGAGATCCACAAATTTGCATTTACATACCACATTACAACCTTCCAATTTCCAACACCCCACTTGTTGACCAATAAATAAATACCTTCAAATCAATCCCTGAGACAACCATTCCTGCACCCGATCCAACCACCGGTTTCCCAAGAGTACAAACAACAAGGCCACATAGCCTAAAACCCATTTTTTCACACTGATCACCCACGTGATCCTGTACTCAAGATTCAAAACCTTGACCTAACGGTCTTTACCAGATTAATTCTTGAATTCCCATAATCATACGGGTCTCGCCTATGGTCCCCGCTCATTAAATGCCACTCATGCTCGAATCTGCCTCGGACCCCAATGATCCTCAACCTAGAATAAAGAATAATTCCTCGACCATCCTAGCCGGTGTACCCAGGCACGAAGTGATTCTTCTTCCATGCTCGTGACCCTCTCAATAATAATATACTTCAAACTTATGGATGCTATGATCCCATCACAATCTCACAACATTTCCAACCAACTATGGTCTTGCGGTGGAATGCCATGGGCTCCCCCACATGGTATGATATCAAAATGTCATGCATCTTGAGTTGAACCCTGCAACCAACCAGAAGTTTGGTTACACATCCAAGTCCCACAGCCTACTGTGATACCAATGGAAATGTCGACTCGCGGCTGGGAGTTTCCTGAACTCTAAACAACACAAACCTTAATCTAAACAACCACTTACTTCTCCCCCAGTTGGAGTCAACATAGCTCTCTCACCTCTTAATCTTCATGGATCTCTGACCCGTCTCCCTTAAATAGCATGAACCGCCCCTACCTTGCGCTGAATAATACTAGCGTTCCATTTCTAGCCAAACTCAATGATCCCCCAAGTCTCGAAATCCTCAAGGATACTTTTGAAATATTAACCAATCGGATAGTCCAATTCACCTCCCATGATACCATACCAATTCCTTGAGTTTTTATGTTGGTGACGAAAAATCATAACACTTGCC
Organism: Lactuca saligna; assembly: GCF_052625555.1. Classification (NCBI taxonomy): domain Eukaryota; kingdom Viridiplantae; phylum Streptophyta; class Magnoliopsida; order Asterales; family Asteraceae; genus Lactuca; species Lactuca saligna. Next base: position 23,876,714 of record NC_136425.1, on the reverse strand, counting down.
CCGACTGACGAGTCTTCATCCCAACTCCCACGCTCGAAGAATCCCTAAATCCTAATTGATTGCAACCTGAGAAAAATATAAAACTCCCCTTTTGTTTTTGATGACTAGATCAGCTTATGCAACCGACACTACCTTCTTCTCACTACCTCTCTCCTCCTATCAACAATAATACTTGAACCCAACAATTCTCTTGGAGGCAACCGCCACTCTTACCGTAACCAAAATTTACATCGTTGAATCCTGATGATTACTGAAGAGCCAACCAGCCAAATCCTGACCATAGACCTTCCGTGCAATGCCCCTGATCTATTCTCAACCAAAACCATAATAATTACCAAACAAAATGAAACCTTATACACAAAATACAAACCCCAGAATAATCCACTGATAATTCATGGCATGCAAAAGGCAAGAAACAAAAACAACTGATCCAAAACCAAAGGATACCGCTTACCCAAATCACAATAAAATTCCAAGCAACAAGAAACCGATAGTAACCGAAAGGATCACAAAAGATAACATACCCGCCAAACCATTTGTTGTAGAAATGGCTTCCCCTGTCTGACACTGCAATGACCTGCTCCCTTGAGAACAATCCCTACAGACATGATCAATCCTACTACGCTCATAGCAACCCATACTTCTGGGTCGAAAAGCTTCATTATGTCGTTTCCCACATGTGTTGCATTGACCCCGACCCTGCTAGCCTCTCAAATCCTGTTTAGAAGTCTTGGGTCTCTTCCCGAGACCCTCCACTATATGCACCTGATCTGAACCAATCTTCCCGAGGTGCTCCAGATTGATCTCCCACTCTCGGGCTCTAGAAATCATACGATTCAGGGTCTCGCACCCTAAAATACTCACAAAATCCCTGATATCATGTCGCAGCATGTCATGACATTTCACCTTCTTCATTTCCTCATCTGCTGCATATTGCAGTACCAATAAAGCTCTCTCCCGGAACTTGACGGTGATCTCTGCAATAGTCTCAATAGTTTGGCAGAGATCCAGAAACTCTCGTGCCAACTGCTGCACCTCAATCGCCAAAGCAAACTCAAATTGGAACCTGGTCGTGAAGTCATTTGTGACATCCCCAAATTCACGGTAATTTTAAAATTTTTATGTATGCTTATTTTAAAATCAAAGTTTCCTTTTTAAAGAACAATGTTGCGGAATTTGTTCCCAGAAAAAACATGATAAATATGTTATCAAAGCATTTCCGAAGAAATGTATTTTATTCATTTTAAAACTTTGGGATGTCATCGTCAATACAGAAACATAAGCATAAACAGACCTTACATTCTTTTACAATAGTGATTTACATCTCCTTTAATCTCTCAGTGTAATGTAGCTTCATATCGACACCTGTGATACAAATAAACTGAGTGGGTCAGGTTGGGAAACCTGGTGAGTACATAGGGTTTTCAACCCACAATAACAAAGTTATTATGTTTAATCATCAAACAATAAACCCAATTACCCATACCCATTATCTTCTTTATTCTTAAGTATATTCCCTAAGAATCACCTATTCCTCATTATTTATTCCTAAGGATTGTCATAAGGAATGGGCACAAAGTCCATCGTTTGCCTAATGACAAAGCTGTCAATGTTATTTATTAAGCACATCTACCAATTTTATCATTTAGGCGTAGATGCCAGAATTATGACATTTTCTATCAGGCGCAGCTGCCGATATTATCCTTTGGGTGCATCTGCCAGGGTTATGACGTTCTCTAGTAGGCGCATCTTCCGATACTACCCTTTGAGTGCAGCTGCTAGGATGTTTAGAGTACATCATAGATTAAAACATCTACAGGTTGTGGCACAACTGCCAATCCTCATCTATAGGGTACTAAGTCCATTGCTGCCATTGTTCACTGATAGAGCACTATATCCATAACTGCCAATGTTCCTCTATATCATCTTTCATCCCTCATCATTCATCTACACATGTTTTAACCAACATATTTTGTAAATATAAAATACATATACAGTTTAAAGCATTTAAAACATGTATAAGATCGTACATCTAGCATAGATATCAAGTAAACAGATAATATGCACATATAACATGTAATTTATATAAAATACTTCATATCTATGTGTAAGATGAAAGTAACTATTCACTCACTTGTTAAAGTGATGATTCCAAACTCAGACAACGCTTCGTTTCTTAACAATATAATTTCCTTCGACTAAACCTAGTATTATTATCACTAGATTTTAGTCTAATATTTATTGTGACTAATTATTGGTCTAGATTCATCATTAACTCAAAGTCTACTTCATGATCTATCAAGTAAGGAACAACCACGTAGGATCATATCGGAGGTAGGGTCCGTTTGGTATATGAAGTATACTGTTTGGAAATCCCACTTCAAACACCTCACTAAACTACATCCTAGACAGCATCCCCGTAAGTAGATCAATCAGTATAACGACTTTGAATCATTGATAAATTTTATTTATAGGTCCATAATAACAATATTATAAGTTATATTTTTAAGTAGGGTAGTATAACTTACTAAGTTAGGAGTCGGGCTCTGCAGGGGTAGAACTCCGTCGCCGAATTTTTCTAAGAAAGATTCTTGCAGCGCTTCAGAGCTGACTTTACTATACTAAAAACTACAAAAAGAGAAGTCGAATCACAAAGGACCGAAATGCTCAGGGGATAAAAAGAGAAAGACTCTTGAATTAAGAGAATGGTACAAGAAATATAAAAGTCTAGAGGCTCTTATTTATAGTAATTGAATTTTAAAAACCATCCTTTATATTTACTTAAATGACTAAACACCCCTTTAGAGTACTATGTTAAATAGATTTAATGATATTTGTACTAAACTAATGTCGAAAGTACTCAAGACTAGTCTTATAACGACCACAACGTGAATACCTTTCTAATGATATATACATATGTATATGTATATATGATTTATACTTTATTTTAATACGTAAATGTGCAATTAAAAATTATAACTCGTACATACAAACTCTGTTTTTGATGTTCTTTATATCCACGTGTAGCTATTGACGAGATCTACATCTTTCGTTTAGACTCCGTCGACTTGAATTTATATTTTTGTCCATTTTTTTATAAAATTAAATGATTTTGATAAAATCATAACTCTCTCATACGGACTCCGTTTTGGCATTCTTTTTCTCAAAATTCCTATTTTAAGGAGTACTACGATTTTCTTTTTGGTCGCATTAGCTAAAAGTCAACCATTCTCTTCCTAACTTTTTACATTATACATTCGTTGTGCACGACTGACTTTTATATCTTATAAAAATCATATCTAATTCATACGGATTTGGATTTCTACGAAATTTATATTTTCGGGATCGGGACGACGTGTACTTCCTATATATATATATATATATATATATATATATATATATATATATATATATATATATATATATATATATATATATATATATATATATATATATATATATATATATATGTTTTGGCACACTTATTTTTACGATTTACTGACAATTCAACTTATTTTTTTCCTATTTTATTATATTATAATAATCATGAAACATACAATATTCAAATAATTCTTCTTTATTATGTCAAATAGGTTACAATTGTTAAGCCTAACTGTTACTTTGGTGAAGATTATTTATCCTAGAGAATCTTCTATAAAAAAATCATATTTAACGCTTATTATATCTTAATTAACTAGCCCGAATCTGCGGGTGTTACATCATCCCTTGACATAACATCAACAACATCATCACCTAACTTACTACCAACCTCCTCACACCAATCTCGTGCCTGGTCCTTTAGTAGGCATGAAGCATATCTAGCATATTTTAATGTCTGGTTCCTGGTACGTATCAAATTTAATAACTATTCAAATTATATGAGTAACTTGACGAGTTGAGAGGCCTCAACTCGGCGAGTAGGCTGGCAGAGGTGAAACCCTAATTTCCAAGGTTTAAATCCTATTTAATCATCTTAAACCCGTCATGTTGATTTCCATCCTCCAAGCCTCAAACCTTAAATCTTGAAACCCTAATGCATTGTGTGATTTTGTGAGCCATCCTTGAGAGAGTTTTGTGTTTACAGCTTGTGGAAGAGGAAGAAGCTTGAGGACTCAAGAAGGAGTTTGTAGATCAAGAAACTTCACCCCATCCTCATCACTTTTTGGTAAGCATGTCTCAAACTTGCCAAATGATTGCTTAGATCTATTTCTTAACACTTTTATTGGGTTTTTGGTTCAAATATCTTGATCCTTGGGAAATGGACATCCCTAGTGAACACCCTTTCAAATATAGGGTCTGGAAGGGCTTTCATGGCATAAAGGTGCAAACTTTATGGCTATAGAGGTCCCATGCAACCTTTAGACTACTATTTTGGCCTCTTAAGCTATGCATGTAGAGAAAGTGGAAGGCTTTACGTGTTCATCTAGTCTCTAGGGTCCATATCTCTTTTTATACACCCTATCTTGAAGTATTTATGGCTTTTGGATCAAGATATAGATCTTTTAGAGTTAGGGTTTAAGCTAAATATCTTGGGGAAGGGTATTAACGAGTAAAGTTGGAAACTTTACCCTTCTAAGGACATTTCCAGCCTATATCTGAAGTATGGAGCTTAGATCTGAATATTATTGACTTAATCCAGTACGAAAGCTTAACAAATTGAAGAACTCGACGAGTTCATATAGGAACTCGATGAGTTGGGTCGAAGTGTCCCGATTTTGTTGATAGGAGGAACTCGAAGAGTTGGATCGCGATTTCAACGTTTTCTGATTTATGCAACTCGGCGAGTTGAGTCAACCTAGAATATTAAGTTTGACAAGGGTGTTAAATTTGACTTTGACTTTGACCAAAGTTGACTCTTAAGGGGTTATGAGTATGAAAGGGGTATTTAAAGGAAATCTTTAATGTATATGCGTTTGAGTGGATTGATTTCAAAGACGATGATAGTTCAGCTACTTATAGCATTTAAGGTGAGTTTTCTCCTGTAGGAACGGGTCGAAAGTACCAATGTCGACCTGTTTATGTATGTTAGCATATTCTGGACTAAGGTCCGATGCCGGGCGGCGCCCAATGTAGGTGTATATGTTCCGAACTTCAGTCTTATGTCGAGGATAGCCCGAGGAATGTTTGTATGCTTGATGTCTTCGTGATTCTTGAATGTGATTGTTTTATATGTTTCTAGACTTCGATACGATGCCAGAGAAAGCCCAATGAATTTTATATGTTTCTGGATTTCGGTCCGATGTCGGGCGGGGCCCAAGGAATGTTTATATGTTTATGTTATGTGTTTATTTATGTGTGTTTATTGATATGTTATATGGATACGGGATTTTGGTTTGATGTTGGTCAGGGCCCGATGTCGGATTTCGGTCCGCTGTCGCGCGGGGCCTGATGTCGGACTTCAGTCCGATGGCAGGCGGAGCCCGATGTGGTGGGCAAGGCCCATGTTATGCTATTATATGATTATGTGATTTTGTGTATGGTATGTGTTAGTTTGGGGAGACTCACTAAACTCTATGCTTACATTTTTTAGTTTTGGTTTCAGGTACTTCCGGTAGCAAGGGGAAGAGCTCGGGATGACTGCAGTGCACACACCATTTGTTTTGCCTGGGATGTTTTTACTCTGATATGTTTGATAAATGGTTATGATATTTTGAGATACATGACTTATGATTTTTATGTGATGAATTGTTGATTCTGGTTTTATTAATGATTTAAAACAAAATTTTTGGACTGTATTTTTGGGATTTTTGACATATCTAACTTTCACCTCCTCGGGGTAGAAACTCGTCCTGAACGTGTTAACCATATCCACTAACCAGCTCCTACTGAGAATGGTGTCTCTCTCCCCATGGAGCATCGGAGCTCCACAAGCATGGAACTCCCGGAAGGAAAGAGTGCAAACTCCAATGATAGCCATAACCTCCGCACGGAACACGCCCAAGCGCTCATCAAAAATCTCTGAAATACAACGAGAAATCTCCGATGAGATGAAATCTCGCATTTGCCCACTAATCGGCTCAACATCTGCACATGACCCGGTACCCGAAACTGAACCAGAACCAGAACTACCTGCCTAAGTGCTCCTAACCAAGCTGAAATACCATCATGCAAAAGATCATAACATACTCAAAAATCTTCTTTCAAAAGCTTCTTAGATTCTCCAAGACTCTCCCTGATTCGAGTATGGATCATGTGCTTTCAATAGTACGGGCCTAATACTACCTTCCATGCCTATCCATACTTTCCTCAAGAATCATCCTAAATCCTATAAGTCACCATCTCAAACTGATGCACTAAAGCTCACTAAACAAAGCAACTACCAGCACTACAACACTCCCTAGGCTCACCTAGGTTCCCAACCTCACTCTGCCATCACATGCTGAAGAACTCTCCATAATGCCAATCATACACCTCATGAATACTTTCATATTCACTTAGTAGTTGACTCCCATCATCCAAGAGTTCCATAAAGAACAAGCAAGCAAAATTTATGCAGTAACACTCTAATCCATAAAAGTACCATAGAACGTTCAGCTCACAGTGCTACTATATATGCTAAATTCCACCCTTACTACCGGTTGTTCTATGCATGTAAATTATATGCATAACATGATCAAATAGACTGTCGAATAACAGACTCTACCCTAGAGCTAAAACCAAACAAGAAACACGAAATAAAGCCAAATCAATTATTCTAGGGCTATAAGATCCTAACTGTATACAATTTTTTAAGAAGACACCTAGCAATTACTGATTCCAATAAATATTCCCATCTCAGCATGGCATCCAATACACCCAAAGCAACATGGTATCACATATCAGATCAAACTACCACAACCTAATCAGCACTAGCATGCAAGTCTATCAGCTCATACAATATACATTGAAAGGCATCTCTACTAGCATTGTAACTGAGCGGATCCTTAGCCCAAACTAGAATGCATGTAACATCCATAAAATTCAAGCCAATTTAAAACCTTTCAAACATTCAAAACTAATATTTGTTACAAAATGTTTTCTAAATAGTTTCATAGCAGAGTATCCCAGAATCAGAATCATAAAAATGCGAGGAGGTGCATGATCACGCCTTCTCCTTCCCATGATCATCTGAAGTACCTAAAACAAAATCCAAAACTGTAAGCCCGAAGCTTATTGAGTTTCCCCAAAAATACCAACAACATACACAATAGTCAAACCGATCTAATAGATCACTAATCATAGCATCATCTTATTTACCAGGATACCGACTTAACAGGTCACTAACATAACAACATCCTATATACCACGATACCGACCTAACAGTTCACCAACATAGCATCATCGTATATTCGAGGATATCGACCTAACAGGTCACTAAACATATCAACATGCAATAAACCCGGATACAAATCTGAAAAGGGTCACATTGGTGCCTTCGACCCTGTTAGTATAGTGAGGACAACTCACCTCACAATGTCGATCGGAACTGAAATGTCAAACTCCCGAAATATGACTCCAAACACCAAAACCTATGACTAGCATTGATCCCATTTCATAAATAGCCAATTTACCAACATGCCCTCAGAAGTCAAAGTCAATGGTCAAAGTCAACAGTCCATGTTGACCCAACTCGTCGAGTGCAATCTACAGACTTACCGAGTTCCTTCAGAACTCAACAAGTTGTGAATTCCCCAGTCAACTAGTCGAGTCCATGCAGTGTCCAAAATGTCAGGAAAACCCTAACCAACCCGTCGAGTCATCTTACTAACTCGCTGAGTCCATGTAGAAACCAAAAATGGGCAATCTTCATCCGACTCGTCGAGTTGACCATGCAACTCGCCAAGTCCCTTCAATCCTCTTCTTATTCAGTCGTATTTAAGCAAAACCAAGGCTCCAAGTTGTATATCTAGCTTCCTAGGGCATAGTTTCCATGTAAAGTTGCAGACTTTCCGTGCATGCAAAGCCCAAAATGCCAAGACCAAGCTAAGGAAGAGGTTTAAGACAAAGAGAAGGGCCAAAGCCTGATAAATTCGATAACTTTATGACTATGAGGACTTAGAGCGGTCCAAATCTGAAGTTACAACTTTAGAGCATGCTCAATACCAAAAATGACCCACAAATATGCAAAAATGGTCTTAAACCCTTGAGTATTTAAACTTTAAAATATGCATGCACCACACCCTTCTCTTATCTTAGAAAACTCTTTTCTTGAAAACCTTTTCCTTTTGAAAACCTTACTAATCCTCAGTTTGAGTTCAGAAACGCCCAAGAGTATGTCTGAGTCCCTCAAACCAAGGCTCTGATACCAACATGAACACCGCAAAAATCATGGCAATTTTTTTGTTTTGTTTTTAGATTAATAAATCGTTAGTCACATCTTTACCATAAAAACAAGGGAAATTTAATTAACATAACATTGACAAATCAGAGTATTTCACAGAAAACGGAAACATGCGATGTGTGCTCTATAATCATCCTTAGCCCTTCCATTTGAAAATCAGAGTACCAGAAGCATAAACTAAAAAACCGTAAGCACAAAGCTTAGTGAGTTCCGCAAAATACCACACAACATACCACCACAAATAATCATGCCACATACATATAGTTGCCATGGGCTCCCCCATGGCCTTTATCTAGTATGTCATGTGCTCCCCCATGGTCTTTACCTGGAATACCCTGGGCTTCCCCCTCATGGTATGATATCCAATTGCCACGGGCTCCCCTTAGGGTCTTCCATGTAAGTATCACAGAGACAACTAACATACCACATATCACAGAAACGACTAGCATACCACGTAACACATAATGGGTCAACATTGGTGCCTTCGATCCATGGATATAGTGAGAAGACTCACCTCGAATGCAGAATTTCACTAAAAGAAATCCTTTACTGATCTCCCGACAACTTCCCGAGCTATCAATACAAAAATGAAACCCAATTAGCAATTGGTTTCCAAAATATGATTCTTTATCCATATTTGGGGTATAACGAACATTTTACCCTAACCCAAATTGAATCAAAATTAAGGCCCATGCCCGAAACCAAAAATGCCCAAAACTATAAGATCTATAAAGGTCCACTAATTTTCCAATTTTCCAAATTGGCCCAACCCTTACATGGCCCTTACCCTTAAACACAATAATTTATTCCTAATCCAAAACACATATCCATGGTTGGTCTAACAAACCCCAAGCAACACAAGCCTAAACAATAGCCCAACCCGAAACAACATCGTAAGGCCCAATTACCCTAATTAGGCGGAAATCCATTATGGACCTATCCCGAGAAGGCCCAATATCGAAAAAGGCTTCAAATACTAAATGTTTAACCCTAGTCAACTCCTGTTCCAAGGTCCAAAGCCCAAAAGTCAACAATCCACGAAAACCCAACCTGGTCGAGTACGCCCCGCGTAGTCAACTGGTACGCCCATCGTACACCCCTTGGGGACAGTACACACAACGTAGCAGATGGGTACGCCTAGCATACTCCTCTTGGGGCCACTACGCGCAAAATACTCCTCAGAATCCCAACCATCTCCAAAAAGCACTTAATCACTTAAGTCATTGCTCCAAACTCTCAGATATGATTCCCATAGATGACTTAATACGTAAAGTTTGGAACTCAACAGAGATTAGAGGATGATCTTAACACATGCATGAACTCAAAAACTCCACAAAGCTTGCACCTTAATGAATGAAGACCCTTAAAATGTCCAGATCTACTAGATTGAGCTTCTACAATAACCCTAAGTCACTATGACCAAGAAAAAGGGACTAAAATTGCCATAAACCAACCCAAAGGTAGATCTATACAATGAATAGCCAAGATAGAGACTTTATACCTCTAAAGTCTCGACTTGGAGATGCTAACACCGGATCTCTATGCTCTTCTCCAAAGGTTAAGTCTCCCACCTACTTGTTCTCTTGCACAAACCACTAAGAATCTTCTTTCAAGCTCCAAGCTTCACCCAAGGCACTCTAGGGTTTCATGAAAGTCAAAAGAGGTGGTGTCCAACTTAAAATGACCAAAGGGGTGGTATAATATTGTTTATATAAGTTAGGAACCTCGAATTAGGGTTTTACTCTGAAGGGAGTACTCCCCACGTACCCCTTAGTATGCCCGACATACTCTCAAACCACCCGCGACCATGCAACCTTCTACGCCTTGCGTTCTCAATGAGTACGCTCCGCGTACTGATGGAACCCCTAAACCCTAAACTTAACTTGGCTATAACTTCTTTGTCCTAAGTCTGTTTCCAACAAACTTTATATCCACAGAAAGGTGACGAGAAGCCCTATGTTTCTAACAACTCACCCTTGCCTAAAAACTTCCCGAACGAGAACTCAAAATCCATAAAAGATCGAGATATCAAATTACGATTATACCCTTGTCCTTCGAAGACACAATCAAACACTTGGATCACTTATACCATGACATCCACATCCGAAATGGGCCAAATCCTTCCTTTTTCCAAGGCCTTAAGCCTCATTAACAACTGATGATTTGGCAAGCAACGAAGCAAATCCAAAACCGAGTGTTACATGCTATAATCATTAGTAAAAGTCACATAGAATCTATTTGCCTCCCTTGTGGTGCATCTAGAGGGACCACACACATCTGTCTGTATGAGATCCAACAATCCTTCGCCTCTTTCACAAAAGCCAGTGAAATGTGATTTTGTCATCTTTACCAGTAAAAAGGACTCGCATGTATCATCCGACCTTAAGTCAAATAATTCCAACACTCGATATTTTTGGAGTTGGGCTATACGTTTCTTGTTAACATGTCCAAGACGAAAATTCCCCAAGCATGCTTTGTCTATACCATTAGACTAATCAATTTGAAAAACACCATGACCTAGATTGTCTACAATCATCATAGTTTCATACACACCATCACAAGGTAAAGCTTCAAAATAAAAAACACCATTTTTATAAAAAGAAATAGATCCATTCATATCATTAAAAGAATTTATAAAACCTTGTTTAAATAAAGCATGAAAAAAAATGAAATGACATTTCGTGTCATCTTTGACGAGTAGCAACAATTTATTAAATCCAAGCCTAACCCACTACTAAGCACTAAGCTATAAACTCCAATTTTGATAACAAGTGAAGATCGCCTAGTACCCATGATAAAGTTCATCCTTCCATGCTCCACATCCTCACTTCTTCTTAGCCCCTGCAAATCAGAATAAATTTAAAAACCACATCTTGTATCAAGGACACACGAATAAGAATATGATGAGTTATTAGACAAGATAGTGTAAATAATTGTCGAGGTTGGCTTCACCTTTCCATCCTTCATATATTGCAAGTACTTCGGGCAACTTCGTTTCCAATGCCCTTTGGCATGGTAGTAGAAGCAAGTGGCCTCTTTGGGATCGGTGGTAGGGGAGGTTCACAACTGGCCTTTCCTTTGGGTCCGTTTCTTGACAACCCAGCTTGGGACTTTCCCTTCTAATTCTGCTTTGGAGGACCTTTGCTCTTTTTACCCTTTCCTTGCCCAATGGCCAAGACTGGAGCATCAGTAAGAGTAGAGGCAATAGTTTTTCCTTTCATTCCTACTTCATCCGTTCATAGGAGGTTTCGGAGTTGAGCCAATGTAGTCTCTTGGTTGTTCAAATTATAAGTTAGGATAAACTGATCATAAAAACTAGGCAATGAGTACAAGACTATATCAATAGGCAATGTCTACAAGACTATATCGACAAGCGATACACATATCGCAACATCCTCTACACATGGCTACTAATAGACTCCCCATCTTTCATCTTGCTAGTGATGAGGGACTTTACTACATCATAATTTTCTTGACAAGCTCATTGATGACACTTTTCCATCAAGTCCTTGTTTATCTTGTACGGTCAATAATCCTTATAGCACCATTGTAAATCAGGAGTCATAGTCACCACTATGATGCAACCAACTTTTGTTGTATTATTGTAGTGCTTCTTCTACTCGGCTAGTTCTTAAGGGGTAGCTTTTGTTTCATCGATTCCAAGGAGTTAGTTTTCTAGGACGTACTCCTTGTCTTAAAAGCGAAGAGCCATATTTATGTTGTGCATCCAATCATTGTAATTGGTGGCATCCAATTTCACCCTTGAGCAAATGTTAAGCAACAAAAAGTTATTGTTGTGGTTGTTGGAGGAGGAGAAAGAATAAGCATCGATTGGAGTAGACATCTAAAAAAGAAGGATAGTTTTAGTTAGATAAGAATAATCCTCAATATAACACCCAACATGAAATATAAAGGTTAGGATCCAACTAGATAATTCACAACATAGAAAAGGGATGTCGTAATCTAACTGTAATTATATAAAGGTAGGTAAATGACGATTTACCAATTAAAAGGTTCTGGTCACTGTGCTTGGTTGATCTCCACAAGAATGGTAAACTTAGCATTAGCAAAGACACCGACTGATTCTCTGCTCACGATCTCAAAAGGTACAACCCTTCCAAAGATCAAACTATTTTTGGTCCCATCTGTAGATTACCCATGCACATCTTGGATTCCATTGGACTCACTATCGTAGAGGTAGTTGACCATATAATTGCTATGAATGATATTTCCCCATATCACTCTTCCTCTCCAAGGCCCAGACAGCTCACCGGAGTCCAGTATCCACAATAAAAACCTTCAAAAGCCAGTCAATCTACCACAACACCTGACTAGCCTCCAAAGTACAAAAGAGTTAAATCTCTTATTGTCTCAAGGAAAACACCCGTGAACATTGTTACAAAGGGAGTTGTTCCCTCAATGAAAAGAAAGGCGAAAACCGCAGAGCCTACTCCCACAGTCCCACCTTCTTCTCAAGCTCATAACATTCCTGTTAATGTCGTTGATGAACATCAAGAAGAGCATTCAGAATCTTAAGACATTTTTCAGAGAAAGAAACTAAAGATTATCCCAAGTCATGGCCAAATACGTACCAAGGCACATGCAGGAGTCTCTAAAAAGACTCCCACGACCTTTCGAGTCACCTTAGACTCACCTGCTAGAGCCCCAAGTCACCACTTAGATACAACAAGTTTATCTGTTTCACCTCAAGTTGGAGACAGACCCCAAACTGGATCCCAAGTGGACCTAGTTGTTACTTCTCGCCCTAAGGTCTCCAGGGCCTCATGATTGCACTTTTTTGAACCCGAGGAGTTGCACTCCATTTTTATTCGTGTCACACAAACACTCAATACACATGTTGCACAACAGGGCACTTCTTTCTCAGTCCTTGCCAGAACAGAGCAGAGGCCAAACTTGACTTTAGGTCAAGGAGACCAAGGAAGCTCTAGAAATTTTGTACCGCCTAGATTACAGTCAAGTGGTTTATGCATGGTGAGCATAGATGTGCATGGATCCATGAACTCAAGGGACATATGGGTGTGCCAAGGAATTGACGGATATGCTTCGGATGACTCTTGGAATCGACATCATCAACTACAGAGTATGGATTAAGAAAATTTGAAGCTTTTAAACAGACAGTTCAGGCAAGAAAGGCACACCAGGTTCAGCAGAAACAACAAAAAGAAGCATCTCTCCTTCTAGTAGCAAAGTATTGGGCCGCAATGATCAACAATGCCAAAACCGTTCATGATATGTTGGCGATTTAACAATGGACGTGTGGGATGTAGCTTTCAGTTCAACAATCTCAAAAGATGGAAAATGTTGTTTGTACCTCGAATCCTCCTCAACATGATAAAGCCCATGGTTCAAATGATGATGGCACCGCAATCACGATCAGTTTAGCTCCGATGTTCAGTCTTGATGCTAGCAACCTAGATGATGTTCAACAACCTCCTCTTTTTGATGATTTGATTATGGTGATTGACGGTGAAGAATCGTGTGAATCATAACATTCCACTTCGAAACCCAAAGCCAAAAGGAAAAACAAGATAGTCGTTTCAAGAAAATATTTCCTCTCACTTCAAGCTAAAGTTGATCAAATCCTGGCCATAGTTGCCCCTAGAGCACCATAGGATCCAAATGTTCCAACACCGCAGATGCTCATTGAACGTCTAGAAAAATTGGAAACAAGGGAAAAGATGACCGTAGACCGAATTCTTATGTGAATTGAAATGGTTATAAGGAGTTTTGACAATCAAAGGCCACAGATCATAAAGAATTCATCTCACGGGCTGAAAAACTCATCGTTGAGATCAAAGAATAAAGGACCGAGTTCAAAAAACCCATGGAAAGTCAAGCAAGTCATTTCAAGTAACTTATTGAAGAAACCCACACTGCATACGAATCAGGGCTTGAGGTTCTTCAAAACAACATCATTGGTTTGAGAAGATCACTCACTGCAAATCAGAGTGTTGATGAAATTATCCATCTTACAAAGGAGATTTATCAACTTCTGTTCAACCCCAAGATCCCCAATAACCAGCAAGTCAACGATGAGAAGAAAAATCAGTTCAATGAAACATTTCAAAGGATAGATAGTTTGAAGCAATGGTTTAAGGAGCAGCTAGAGCCTGCTTCCTTACAAGGGGGAAGTGATCCAATTCAAGATCAAGAAAACCGAGAACCAGAAACTTTCAATTCTCCATCTGTTCATCAAAATCATCCTCGAGACGAACCCCTACCACGAGCTCCACCAAGTACCAACTCCTCGGTCATCACCAATGAAATCTCCTCAAAATTCACCACATCAATATCTACAAAATCAATCTCTAAACAATCTCCTCAACAATCAGCTTGACCGCAACAAGAAGTTATGTCTTCAGATCACTCTAATTACTCTCCGGCTACAACTCAACGAAAACGTGACTACAGAGCAACCAAGTTTATGGATGAGATTTTGAAAGAACAAGGGTTTGATACCATGTTTGACGAAACCTTAATTAATTCTTGGGTAAACCCAACCCGTAGACTTCTGGATGCTAATTATACTCCTCATCTTACTTATGTTGAACCACCATCAGATGGCTATTGGGACATCACCATTTCTCCAAACTGAAAGTACATCCCTGTTTTCCAGTCTCTTGATCTCAATCTCCCTGATGAAAGAAGACTCTTAATTGAGTTTGAATGCTTAAACCTCTTCCATGCCAAGCATGGATCAAAATTCGAGAATATATGGTCCAACGATAGATTTGATGGGGTAAAGAACTAAAAATCAAGAAAATTCATAAAAAGTGAAGTTTTTTCAATATACCCTCATAAGAAGAAACAGTGAGTACATTAGAACCCAGGCTGACTTTGATAGTATGAACCCAAAGAAATATTTTTAATAGCTTGGGTATTTTAGCTTAAGGCTAAAAAATATCCTAAATAAAAATTGCCTTTGAAAGGGAGTGTGATTTCCTCAAGGATCTAGTTTGTGACTTTAGAAAAATTAACGCAGAAATTCATCCAGTCCTAGCCAACAACGAATACAATTCAAGCTGAAGACAAAGATACAAAATTCAAGTTCAATCAAGTCAATAGCCATAACGAATACAATTTGGCAAGTGAAGACCTGTGTGATATGATATTTTTTGTTCTCAGAAAAAGTGAAAACATAGAGCTTTGACCCCTACGAGAGGGTTGACTGCTTCGGAGAAAGCTGATTTGGTTGTGCCAGGTTCTTAAGGATACGTTGATTCTGGTTATTATCTATCTTATCTTGAGGACATGAAATTCTGAAATATTTTATTTTAGCTCGCAGGGTTAATTACGGTATAAAGTTTAAATCAAAGTTATGGCCGGCTTATTGGTTTACATCTTCGCGAGTGTTCCCGGTTTTGGGAGTCTGTCATACATGGAAGGTGTTGCGATGGTCGTCTAGGTAGTGATACCATTAGAGCTTCCATGGTGTAGAGTCTGATCATAACAAAATTTAAAAAAAAAAAAATAATGGTTTGTTTATTTTATACTTTGCTTTATTTTCTTTTCGTTTTCATTCTTGCATGCATATTTTTATCCCTCTTTTATTTATTGGTCATGATAATTACTTTTCCATTTAGGTTGTTAGTTTTGTTTAGGATATCCACACATCACCCTTTTATTCCTTGTTGTTTTTGATGCCTAATATTTCCTCACTCGATGCCTAACAAATGTGTCAAAGATTGTTGGGCTCAAAAAATTCAATTTGAAGTAAAACACCCTAAAATGCGATCATGGATCCTCCAAAATGTGATCCTATTTGTCCAGAAATAGGGGTGTACTTCATTTAAGTGGTCCAAGACGTGTTTTGACCAAAAATGAGATCAAATTTGTCAAAAATGAGATCGCAGAACGTACCAGATTCTTGTTGAGCCTATAAATAGAGCCACATAACCCTTCATTCAACCCAAATTGCGATTCCAAACGACAAAGAGGCGATTTTCTGAAGATTCCAATTGCCAAACGAAGATATGATGATCAAGATTCAATCTGTAACATTAGTTTAGTAAGATTAGACATTTAGAACTCAATTTATCTTCTATAATTCATTTTTAGCAATGTCAGGCAAAAAACCCTAGAATTTAGTTTCACAAAGGACTAGAATTTTCGTGCAAGTAGTCATTAGGCACGATGTTTAGTTGTGTTAACTGTTTAGTTTGATCAGTTTTATGCTTAATTAAATGTTTGATTAGGATTCAATTCGTATTGGTCACTTTAACTATTATTTAGTCATTCTAGTTATCTAATTGTATAGATCCATAATTGTCTTTATTAATCAATAAAAGTAACAAATATTAGATTGGTTACGTGCTAGGATTAACTCTAATATAAACTAATCAGAAAATTTTTTATGCTTCCGAGCTTGTGAGAAGTATTGGACTTTACTAAGAACTTTACATTGTGTCTATTGCTACTTTTCTTAATTAATCAAGAGCTTCTTTAATTAATTCAGTAAAAAATAAGGTTTAATTCAAAGAGCTTATTTCACTTACACATTTTAGTAAAAGAAAATTTTTAGAGCTTAATAATGATTTTCAGTACCAGTTTAAATAGTACACAACTCAAACAATCGAGTTGAAAGTTATTTGGATGATTAGGAGAGTCACCGTGAAACTTAATATGCTTTTACATTCTGAATTTTACTCAAGTATTTTAATTGTGTTTTCTTTTATAAATTTATGTTTAAAATAGCTAGTGCGTGCCTTACACAAAAAGGGAATATACATTAGGGCGTGTCACTATGGATTCAACCCTGCTTTCCTATACTAACCCCTAGTGGATTTGAGTAGTTTATTCATATTATTTACTTCTTTAGGCGTTGCGACACACTCTTAACAGTATTATTCATAACACTCTTGTTCTTTCACTACACATCTCTACATACTTTGGTTATATATATATATATATATATATATATATATATATATATATATATATATATATATATATATATATACATGTTGAGGTACATGGTCTTAAGTGTATAATCATAATTATATAATCTTACATAGGCTTATACTACATATAATCATCTTCTTTCTTTGTCTTTGTCATGCTCTAATACATGTCCGTCACATATAAATATACATTTATATAAAAACATATATAATAACATATATAAACAGACACACACACACACACACATAGAGAGAGAGAATTATAACTCACCTTATTACTTAGTCAGGACTAACTACCCTTCTTGCCTCCTCTCTTCAATTGATGCATCTTAGCTTATCCTCTTACTCAAGGCTTATTCATGCAACCTTTCAATTTCCTTAAAACTTGTCTTAGCCTATTAAGAGCTTATCTACTTCCAAATGTCAAAATGATCACTTAATTGATCATAATTCTAACATTTCATTCTGTACTTCTAAATACAACCCAGTCAATGAATTAAACATCCCATAATACTTAATTCATCATAATCTAACACCTAATGCATCGATCAACATTTTCATTAGTTTAGGGTTTCAAACCCTAACTTCACACATATAGAGCTCACCATTGAAATCACACATAAAGCTTGTTCAAAGCTTGTAAACCCTACCAATGGCATCAATTAACAAGCTTCTTAAGGTAATAATTCGTATCTAACTCAATTCCATAACTCACCATTAAAGCCCTAAGAGCTTAAAGATGAAATAGATGATTACTCCACAAGATTTTGATGTATAATCCAAGCCATTAGCACCCCTAACCACCACTTGTCCTTCCTTGATCCTTCAAACCTTCAAAGCTCATCTTTTGAACTTACTCATCTAACATCTTCTAAGTGACTTTAACTCTTTTTATCCATTTTCATGAAGTCACAACTTCATAATCTCATCTTCTTCTTATAATTGACCATTTTTGCCCTTTTAGTCAATGTTTGACAAAAGGTCAACTTTCTCTAAATTTCCGGTTCATACAGTACCAAATGGAGATTAAAGACCAGATCTATAACACGAAACACTCATGGGACCTTTAGGAACAATAAAGTTGCAACCTTTATTTTAGAGTTTACCCAAACTCTATCCATAATCCATGAAAATGACAAAATCAAGCTTAAATCTCAAAATCTAAAGAGTAGCAAGAATAAAGTTGAGTCGTGAAGACTTAAAATGCAGACGAAATGACTAGAAGGTGGACTCTTGAGCTGATAATGAACACCATCACCATTTCTAACACGATGAGCTCTCTTTGGCAAGCAAAAACATCAAAAACTCCTCAAACATGGAAAAAATGGGTTAGGGTTTCATCTAAGGAGATGGAGACTGAGGAAATGGAAGAAACCTTAAGTCTTGCATACTTTAAATACGGGAGAAACTTAAAAAAATATAGGCTTGGGCTGCAACCGAAACTGCATCATGCTTCCTAGATCACCACGCCGTAGACGGGCTGGCCCAGCAAGGCCAAAAACCTAATTATGCCCAAACTGACTTCCAACCCAAGATTTGATCTTTTAGTCTGATAAACCTTATTCCTTTAAGGTCCAAATTCCAAATCCAGAACCTCGAGACTTCTCTTGGTCCAACAAAGTTTGTTATTCTGAAATAAGATACATCCCGAAGTTGGGTGTTACATTCCTTGTTACTAATAAAAAAACAAAGATAACAAATCCGCATAAGTCAATTTTGAGTTTGAACCGAGATGTAGGATGGCCATTTATTGAAACTAATGCTATAGAGAATTAAGGTAGACTCTAATCGATGACCTCCACTTCGTCCCAAAACCCAAGTTTGAAAGAGTGTTAAGGATTCCCTTGTACCAACCTATAACGAATAACTTCATT
The DNA here is from genome assembly GCF_052625555.1 of Lactuca saligna. NCBI lineage: Eukaryota > Viridiplantae > Streptophyta > Magnoliopsida > Asterales > Asteraceae > Lactuca > Lactuca saligna. The sequence goes on along the minus strand of NC_136425.1, from coordinate 23,857,599 downwards.
AATCACTAAAGGAATGTTAAGGATTCTCCATGATATATTATCCCTATCTAGTCTTCACACTTGGATCGCCACATATATTTCTATGTAGGAGCGTCCCGTTGATTTTGAGAGTCATGTGCAAAAAAAGGACCCCTAAATATAACGTTTTTATTAATATATAAGCGAAATTCATTAATATTACGATAAATTGATAAATGTTATAAAACAATCAAAGCAAAAGAACGATAATACGATATATAATCATACATAGTAAAATGAATTGTGAGGTTCTTCTAGCATTTTTTGAAACAGAGTTGCTCACCTTCATAATCAATACTCTCTAATATATTGTTCTTAGTAGTTATCATTGTAATTGTTTTGATTCTAGGTGGAAACTTGAGGGGTTTTTTTGGATAAACCTATCTAGAACTCCACTTTGAGACTCTTAAATCTTCATTATATATATATATATATATATATATATATATATATATATATATATATATATATATATATATATATATATATATATATATATATATATATATAAACACACGTGTTTTTCACTACCCGATAGATTCTTAAAAGTCATAATTTCTAAAAATTATATATGATATGACATCAACAACAATGTCAAAGTTATAAATGTTGTTATCATCAACTAAGGCTGTGTTTGGTGCGCCACAGTTAGTTGATAAGCTAGCTTATTTTTCGAGATCTTTTTTTTTTTTTTTTTTTTAATTTTGTCGTATTTGGTAAGCCAAAAAGTAACTTATAAGCTAGCTTTTTGAAAAACTACTTAAACTAGCTTTTTAGGAGATTAAAAAAAATTCAAATACACTAGTTAATTAATTATAGAAACATACTCTTACATGTCCTTTTATGTAATTTTATATATTTTAGTTAGTTTTCAGCTAGTTTATCAAACATCGTTTTTTATTAGCTAGCTTTTCAGTTATGAGCTAACTTTTTATTTAACAGATAGCTTTTCAGCTAACAATTACATTTTCAGCTAGTACCACAAACATAGCCTAAGTAAATACCATAAAATATAAACATAATTATAGAAACCAAGGGAACTAGCAATTAAGAAAATTAATAAATTCATTCAAAATAAAATCATTGCTCGATTGCGTGGTTCAAAAATCCAGTCATATAATCCTGAACTTTTTTCTATTTTTTTTCCTTGCATCTAGCTAGTAATTTTTATTTAAAGTTTATGCTGTTAAAAAATCAAATCATTCTAAATATAAATTAAATTTTGTAATGGACTAATGTAAAGTAATAAGTTTAGTCATTTTAGATAATGTGTGTTAATATGTTATGTTCATTAAGTAGCGACAACAATATGGATATAAAAATGAGCGGTCGTAAGATTCAGAAATTACAAATAATTGAATACTTATTTAATTTCATTTGACAATCAAATCAAGAGCGGAAGTGCAATAATAAATGAGAGACGGAGTCCATAGCAATTTGAAAACCAATAAACAAGAAATGTCATTTAAGCTTTGCAGTTGATGCAAATTTGGAATTTTGAAAATGGAATGTGAGCTCTTGCTTGCCACAAATCTACATTAGCACATCATTAGTCCAAATACAATTTTTAATTGTAAGCCCAAGATTTAAAATGTGAGCTATTGCCATTTTTAATTTTAACATGAGCTTTTGGAATTGGAACAAAACAATGACTTTTGCCTTTGGATTGCCGAATTGTATGTTATCGGACAATGAACTGAATCATATGTAAAATTTCTTCCACCTTCCACACCCTCAAAGACATCCCTGTTTCTATGTTGAATTGCTTATGTTTTACGATTAAAAAAAAAAAAACACACACACACACACAACTAGGTCACTTTGTATTGTGTACAATATATACATTAATTTTGGGTTTGGTATAGATCTACGATCATCAACATTAATGATTGTATCATGTACAGCAAATGTGCGAACAAAACCGTCTTAACTCTTAAAGGATGTGTGTTTATGGTGTATAACTGTAAATGTATATAGGTGCTGATTTAGATATTTTTATTGGACAATCTCTTTACACTAAAATCATAAGAAAACAAATAATTTTTTTTGAAGCTAAGTAGGAAGAGGAACATGGGCTACGGGATAAGGCTAAGGCCGTGGGCGGTGGTGGTCCAGTAATGTGTTCGTCGGACCATAAATCATCTTGAAGTTTTTTTTGGAAAGCAACACCAAAAACTTAAATGTGTCTAATGACTTGTATCAAAAATTCTAATAACTACAATGGGCTACTCTCTAATGAGAGTCTCTTTAATTATATTTTCGACTTACAATTATTTATTTAATTGCTTTTGTTTGTTATTTAATATTTATATGAAAGTAAAATACAAAAAAAAAAAGAATAATAATAAATAAATAAATAAAAACATCAGAAAAAGAAACTTTTAAAATTATTTTTAAAGTAAATTACTGAAATTGTCTCTGTGGTCTGATTTTGTTGCATTTTTCGTTCATTACATACATAAAATTAGGGGTCAAACATGCATTTTTTACTAAACCATAGGGACGAAAAACACAAAAAAATCAAACTATAGGGACGAAAAACACAATAAAATCAAACCACGGGAACGATCCGAGTGCAAAAAAAAAGTGAGAGACCAAACGTACAATTTTGACCAAACTATAGAAACGATTTTAATAATTTACTCTAATTTTTATATACAACTATTTTTATATTGAAAAGGACATGTCCCAAGAATGGGTCCACCTGTGTATCTATAATATGAGTAATATGTGTAATTGTGTATATACGTCATAAGTTTGTATGTGATCTGTGAATGTACGATATATATATATATATATATATATATATATATATATATATATATATATATATATATATATATATATATATATATATATATATATATATATATATATATATATATATATATATCTTCTCTACTAATAAAACAGTACTGAAAACGCCACTTAGCAGTCCCTTAGCCTCTCCACCTTACGTTTTCCCGCTCATATATTATAAGTGAAGTTCCCACTTTGCCCTTCTGTTCGAAAACATTTTCTACATCAGCAAACATGAATTATGAATAAGTAAATATGTAAATCAGGAAATTTAAAATTGATTTCTGTCGAATATGCAATATCCATCCCAAAAAATCAGCTAATCAATTTAAATTCCATTATCAGCTAATCAATTTAAATTCCATATAGTGTCAATCCCTAAAAATCAGGCAATCAGTTTACGCATAGATGATATATTTCAATACAACTTGAGAAGTCAATACGATTCCTGTTAACGTGATTTATTCAATACGATTTCAGAGATCACATATTTATCGTTAGGTTACATTTCAGAGGTGACATATTCATCATCAGGTCAGCAAAACTACACTGTTCTTTACCTTTTTTGTTTCATCAGTTTTATATTTTGTTTTTTTCCCTGTTATGTATAAGAGAAAAGTTTTTGATACATATGTTTACAAGTAAAAAAAACATTGATTCTTTAGTGTAAAAGATAAAAATCGCATAATCATGTTCACAAGTACAAAAAACATTGATTCTTTAGTGTAAAAAAAGGGAAACACGTGTTATATTTTATAAAAAAAATGATCTTAATGTTATGTTAACATCATGTGAAAAGTAGATGTCAGTAGTTTTCTATTCAAGTTTTAAAATCATCAGTTTTCTCACAAATACTTTAATAATAATCAAAATCAGTTTTCTCACAAATACTTTAAGAATACAGACAGGTAGGTAATTAGAACAAATATATGTTTTCTTTATACATTATTAGTAAAATGGCAATTTACTTTCTTTTTGGCGAATTTTTTTATAATCTAAACAATAAATTTTAGAGTTCAAATAATTGTTTCCCCTTACTTACCCTAATTAACTTAAACACATGATAAGAATGGATTTTTGTATCCATCAAAATCAAATAAATGGCAACGTACTACCTTTTTGGTTGATGTATGTATTTTTACTGTTTCCACTTAATTGTTGTTTCTTTTTGACTGTTTGGTTTTTTAATATAACTTTTTTTTATTTTCATTGCATATTATAAGTGTCAATTAAATAGCAATGTACTTTCTTCTTGGCTGTTTGATTGTTTTTTCCCTGTTATGTATAAGAGAAAAGTTTTTGACACATATGTTAACAAGTAAAAAAAACATTAATTAGAACAAATATATGTTTTATTTTTGGGATATCAGTTAAATAGCAATGTGCTTTCTTTTTGGCTGTTTGATTTTTTTTATTTTTTTTAATTTTTTATTGGTTGATGATTATAAATTTCAAATTCAATGTAAACAATAAATTTAAAACGTCCATAGTATATGTTTTCTTTTTATATGCTAGAAATGCCTAAAATGTCCCTCCCACTCAGTTAAATGGCAATGTACTTTCTTTTTGGCTATTTGAATTTTTTTTAATCTAAACAATAAATTTTAAAGTTCAATTAACTGTTTCCCCTTACTTACCCCTAATTAAGTTAAACACATGATAACAATGGATTTTAACTTGGCATCAGTTTGGATTTTTTTCAAAAGGTGTTTACAATTGTGTTGGCCTAAAACTTGGCATTATATATTTTACATACAAATTTTCTAATGATATTTATTTACATTTTAGCTTGGCAACAATTTGGAATTGTATCCAATGGAGTTGAAAGTTGTGTTGGACAGAAAGTTGGCAATTAAGATTGATATCACACGTTACAATGTCGATAATAAAAGTAATCTTTATGGGATATCAAGATTAACCGAGAATGCAGACATAATTGATGAATTGGAAAAAAATAATCTTACTCCACAGGTTTTTTTCAACAATTATATTTTGTTTTTTAACACATTGACCCAACAATATCTGACTCAATATCATTTGTTTTCATCTTGTGATGCAGCCTGCTAATTCTGATTCATTCTTGATTGGTTATTCAGATGTTGGTTCTCATGACACCAAAGTTCTCAAGGTTTTAGTTTTTAAAATATATTTCTCAAATATTTTGTTTTAATTTATAACAACTAACTAAATATTTTTTTAGGATTCTTTTTCACAGACCGGTGAAAATTTAACTCCATGTGCTAGGGACAAGTCAACTGCAACAAGTCCTATAAAATTCATTTCTACACCAATTGAGTTGAAAAGAAACCTTGCTACATGCATAGATATTGATGAAATGGAGAATTTGTCTACTTCTAAAAATCCTAGACTGTCACCACCAGATGAACAACCAACTCCTCTTTTGGTACCCAAGAAAGAAAAGTAAATGCATTTTACTTCGACAAACAATCTTACTTCGTGTTTAATTTTGATTTCGCATCATAAACTCCTAAGCCGTTTACGTTTTTATCTTTCTTGGTTTTGAATGTTTTTTTTTGGATTTCATGGTTGTCATTTTTGTTTCTTGAAAGTACATTCGGACCATTGGGTTTTTTTGTAGTCCTATAATTTGGTTTGCCATGTTATTTTGTTTTTCCTACAACTTATTTTAAACTACATTGCTTTATTCCCACAAAATCTTGAATAATTACATTCATATGTGTAATTATGTAGTTACTTATATGTTTCATTTTACATATCAATTTATTTGACATACCACTTTATTTTACCTAAATGTACTTCTGTATTTACACTATCTCTGTAATTAACTAACTTATTTACCCCTAATCAACTTAAACACATAATAACACGTGAACTGCATTTGACTCCAATATTGAACAAATCACATTTCACAGTCCTTCTTGACTTCGCATTTTTCTTCACGAATCGTCCCTCAATCAATAACCCAATTAACCCAATTGCTAATCGAAAATCAAAACTTATCTGTTTTCATATGCAAACCCAACTGATTGGCTTTTCAAAATCAAATTCGCAACTCCAAATCGTTCGATTATTCGCCCCAATTCCAAAATCAAATAACAGATCCTTCGTATGATTCATTTAATAACCAAGGCTTCTTTTACTTCAAAATGACCATATTGCCCCTAACTTGATAAGTATTTCATATATCGCAATTAACAATTAAGACAAATCAATCAATCAATCAATTTGTATAAGAAAAATGCGAAATTCTTAGCTTTCTTCCCTGATTCGCATTCTACTGTAAAATTCACATTCTTCATTCACCCTCTTTCTTCGCATGTTCCAGTCATTTTTTTTTTAGTTCATTCGCATTTGAGTTGTTTGTCTCACCAAATACGAAATGAATATTAACCATAATCACCTTCGTATCTTTAACCCTAATCCATACAACCTCATATGCGAAACCCAATTTTGATTTGTATTACCAAATGCGAACATTTTTGCTTTTACACGTGAACTGCATTTGACTCCAATATTGAACAAATCACATTTCACAGTCCTTCTTGACTTCGCATTTTTCTTCACGAATCGTCCCTCAATCAATAACCCAATTAACCCAATTGCTAATCGAAAATCAAAACTTATCTGTTTTCATATGCGAACCCAACTGATTGGCTTTTCAAAATCAAATTCGCAACTCCAAATCGTTCGATTATTCGCCCCAATTCCAAAATCAAATAACAGATCCTTCGTATGATTCATTTAATAACCAAGGCTTCTTTTACTTCAAAATGACCATATTGCCCCTAACTTGATAAGTATTTCATATATCGCAATTAACAATTAAGACAAATCAATCAATCAATCAATTTGTATAAGAAAAATGCGAAATTCTTAGCTTTCTTCCCTGATTCGCATTCTACTGTAAAATTCACATTCTTCATTCACCCTCTTTCTTCGCATGTTCCAGTCATTTTTTTTTTAGTTCATTCGCATTTGAGTTGTTTGTCTCACCAAATACGAAATGAATATTAACCATAATCACCTTCGTATCTTTAACCCCAATCCATACAACCTCATATGCGAAACCCAATTTTGATTTGTATTACCAAATGCGAACATTTTTGCTTTTACACGTGAACTGCATTTGACTCCAATATTGAACAAATCACATTTCACAGTCCTTCTTGACTTCGCATTTTTCTTCACGAATCGTCCCTCAATCAATAACCCAATTAACCTAATTGCTAATCGAAAATCAAAACTTATCTGTTTTCATATGCGAACCCAACTGATTGGCTTTTCAAAATCAAATTCGCAACTCCAAATCATTCGATTATTCGCCCCAATTCCAAAATCAAATAACAGATCCTTCGTATGATTCATTTAATAACCAAGGCTTCTTTTACTTCAAAATGACCATATTGCCCCTAACTTGATAAGTATTTCATATATCGCAATTAACAATTAAGACAAATCAATCAATCAATCAATTTGTATAAGAAAAATGCGAAATTCTTAGCTTTCTTCCCTGATTCGCATTCTACTGTAAAATTCACATTCTTCATTCACCTTCTTTCTTCGCATGTTCCAGTCATTTTTTTTTTAGTTCATTCGCATTTGAGTTGTTTGTCTCACCAAATACGAAATGAATATTAACCATAATCACCTTCGTATCTTTAACCCCAATCCATACAACCTCATATGCGAAACCCATTTTTGATTTGTATTACCAAATGCGAACATTTTTGCTTTTACACGTGAACTGCATTTGACTCCAATATTGAACAAATCACATTTCACAGTCCTTCTTGACTTCGCATTTTTCTTCACGAATCGTCCCTCAATCAATAAACCAACCAATTAACCCAATTGCTAATCCAAAATCAAAACTTATCTGTTTTATATGCGAACCCAACTGATTGGCTTTTCAAAATCAAATTCGCAACTCCAAATCATTCGATTATTCGCCCCAATTCCAAAATCAAATAACAGATCCTTCGTATGATTCATTTAATAACCAAGGCTTCTTTTACTTCAAAATGACCATATTGCCCCTAACTTGATAAGTATTTCATATATCGCAATTAACAATTAAGACAAATCAATCAATCAATCAATTTGTATAAGAAAAATGCGAAATTCTTAGCTTTCTTCCCCAATTCGCATTCTACTGTAAAATTCACATTCTTCATTCACCCTCTTTCTTCGCATGTTCCAGTCATTTTTTTTTAGTTCATTCGCATTTGAGTTGTTTGTCTCACCAAATACGAAATGAATATTAACCATAATCACCTTCGTATCTTTAACCCCAATCCATACAACCTCATATGCGAAACCCAATTTTGATTTGTATTACCAAATGCGAACATTTTTGCTTTTACACGTGAACTGCATTTGACTCCAATATTGAACAAATCACATTTCACAGTCCTTCTTGACTTCGCATTTTTCTTCACGAATCGTCCCTCAATCAATAACCCAATTAACCTAATTGCTAATCGAAAATCAAAACTTATCTGTTTTCATATGCGAACCCAACTGATTGGCTTTTCAAAATCAAATTCGCAACTCCAAATCATTCGATTATTCGCCCCAATTCCAAAATCAAATAACAGATCCTTCGTATGATTCATTTAATAACCAAGGCTTCTTTTACTTCAAAATGACCATATTGCCCCTAACTTGATAAGTATTTCATATATCGCAATTAACAATTAAGACAAATCAATCAATCAATCAATTTGTATAAGAAAAATGCGAAATTCTTAGCTTTCTTCCCCAATTCGCATTCTACTGTAAAATTCACATTCTTCATTCACCCTCTTTCTTCGCATGTTCCAGTCATTTTTTTTTAGTTCATTCGCATTTGAGTTGTTTGTCTCACAAAATACGAAATGAATATTAACCATAATCACCTTCGCATCTTTAACCCCAATCCATACAACCTCATATGCGAAACCCAATTGTAGTCTCATAAATAAAACTTCCAATGTCGTTTATAAGAAAGTTTTTGGGAATTTATAAACAATGCTTTTCTACCATCTTTTATTTACTTTTCTACCATCTTTTATTTACTTTTCTTGTATCGTACTTCATCTATCATATTAATTAATTAATTTTTACAACTTTATTGTATTTGACTTATTCATATTAATGCTAATATCACTATTCATTTTTTCTAAACTTTCATATCTTTTTTGTTACAAATTAAAAACTATAATTATATTTCAATTTATCACCCGTGGATTTCCACGGGTTTAAACCTAGTATATATATATATATATATATATATATATATATATATATATATATATATATATATATATATATATATATATATATATATATATATATATATATATATATATATATACACACGTGTATCATAGACATATGCATGTCGTTGTTTTATGCATTCTAACAATGTATAGTTATATGGGTCATAACACAACAAAATAGCCACTTAAATATTGTAAAACAAATGATTTCAAATTAAATAGTCAAAATCATGTCTAAACATCACTTAAAACATATTTGTCACCAAAATAATCAAAACTAACACGTTACGTGTGGTCTTGGACATTTTAATGCAATATTTTGGACGTAACAAGTTACAGTCCATTTTTGTGTAGATATAATTTCTTTATTTTACCGTTTTCTCGTTTTGCACTTTCTCTTTTCTTTTCATATTTATGTCCAAAAATATATTTGGAAATAAAAGTTTCTATATTTGTCTTGAAAACAATTCACATGTTTTTTTTATGTACTATAAGTGAAATAAATCGTTACGCAAACAACTTTATTATATTAGCAAGAAGTATTTTATATTGGCCAAAAATTTATTATTAGATAATATTTTTTGAGACATATGTAGTGATTCAGATTTCCAAGTCTTTTTGCACTACAATATCATAATAATTTTTAATAAAAAAATACTTTAGAGCATAAAATGTTTTAAAGACAATATTTCCAAGATACATGTGTATTATGTACATACCATATATCCAAAACATTGAATAGACCCTTTTCCTGATTATGAATATTTTTTCACATTTACAATGTATAAATGGTAGAAGAATATTAAGTAAATCGTGAAAATGAAACTTTCTATTTGTGGTATCATTTCTTAAATAGGAAATAAGTCATAAGAAATGTGAGTGAATATTAAGCGTATAATTTCTACATTAAATGCGAATGAACACAAAATATTTCTTCCTTGAGAATTCATATATTCCCATATATAACTAATAAGTTTCAAAATGGGCAAATACCCCACAACCAACGTTGTAAATTTGTAATGGCATCATACTAAAATGGTATATGATATTATTTAATTTTAATTAATTTACATTTCGAGAATGGCATTTTCCGTTTTTGGTAACCCTATCACATCCTTTTCATTTTCTATTTCCAAACATAGCAACTCTTACCCTTTAAAAGAGATCACTTCAAAGTAGTAGAACTCATAGAGAACTTCTTAAAGTTATATGCCCACTAAAGTTTCCATCATGTGTAGTTCTTCATCATCTTCGTCAAGCGGTGGTGGTGGAGGTTGTGGAGGAGAAGAGAGAAGGAGAAAGACGATGGGTCGGGGGCGGATTGAGATAAAGAAGATTGAAAATGTCAGTAGTCGACAGGTGACATTTTCAAAACGTCGTGCTGGACTTATGAAGAAAGCTAAAGAGTTGGCTATTCTGTGTGATGCTGAGGTGGGGGTTATTATATTTTCTAGTACTGGAAAACTCTATGAATTTGCTAGTTCTCGGTACGTACAAATTATATTTCCTCAATGTTCTTTTTGCTTCTAGCATAATATTTTAAGCTTTTTTCAAAAATACAATTTTCTTTTTTCATAAAATGATTGTCAAAAAATTTATGCATCAACTAGTTGTGGCCTTGTGGGTACATGTTTAAATGCATTGTACATATATAGAATAGTTGTTAGAAAAAGAGTCGTAGAGTACTAAGTTGTAACCTATTTAGAAAATGCCAAAAAGAGGTTAACAAAATTTTAATAAGTCCTCAAGATTAAAATAGAATTGATCTGTTTGTATTTATGTTGAGTGATAATAACCGATTGAATTGAATACGTTAACTCCTTTTTTAAGAAGTAATATCGTAAGCCAACTTTTTCATAAGTTTGTTGCCAATCACATCAAAAGTCTTCACGTTCGATTTGACTTATGATGTTGATTTCCGTTTTACTATGTTAGATTCAAACATAAAGCCTATTGTATACTTAATAATGTCACAAAAAAGAAATTATTGATCAATACTATAATGGGATCACTTATTAAACTAGTGGTAGACTGGTAGTATATCATGAGGAGAAGCCCACAGAATACATTTGGGCCCAAATGGTCCATACACTTTTCTTTTATGTATGTGTCATTGTGTGTTTATAATTATGTAGTGAGTTTGCATTTGGCGATTATTTATATACATACATATTATGGCAAAATCTCACATATATGAAATGTTAGTGTGGCCTTACATGCATTTATGATTTTATTTATGAAGGTTGCAAAACATCATCTCAAGATATGAAAAAAAATCAGATTGTTTGGATAAACCAATCCCCGAGACACAGGTATACATTTAAATTTTAATTAAAAAAAAAAAAAAGTAAAACTTACTCCCATTGCGTTTATGATGGGAGATCAACGGTTGGGATTGTTAGTCACGGGCGGACCAATATTATTTGTGTCTGCATTACGAATGAAATAAATATATCTTCAATCATTTCTATCAATTTTCTCAAATAAATACTTAAAAAAGGAAAAGTTTGTCAAATACTTGTAGTATAACTTTCAATAATCTCACATTTTGATAAAGCTTTGTGAAGTAATTTGACTACAATTAACAAGAATAATGTAAATCGATCGAATTGTTATGTTAAAATATGAAATTCCTTCTTTCATTTAAAATTAGTTTTTGATTATTTTTTTTAATATAATCAAGAGCTTATCTAGATTTACCATTGTGAATATTATTAAGCAAGAAGTGGATCCCGAGGTAGAAGCTTTGAAGGCTGAAATTTTGAAGCTAAAGAAGGGGCAGAGGTAAGTGTTTTTATTTTCAAATTAACATAGGCTGAAAACTTGCAAAAACCATTCGATAATTTTTATTATATGATATTACAATTTACAAGAAGTTGGTTGATATGTTCTTATTGAGTCACACACAAATAATATTTAAGATGTAAATAATTGGTTTGACTTGATTACGCTTATACCATATTTTTTTGCATCTGATTTAGTCATATGCCAGCTCAATAAGAAATTTACTTAATCAACTTTTACTCGATCATAGACTATCAAACAACCATTTACATCTTAAATATTATTTGTGTGTGTATGGTTATATAAATTCTAAGTAAAATATAATAACGCATAATAAATTTTCTTATATAGAACCTAGCAAATACAAGTTTGTCTATTTGTGTATTAGTTATCATTGCAAGACATTAATACGATTTATTTAATCATAAATTTTCTCAGTTATATTTAATTATGTGGTGTGATATTTTAGGTATTAGTTTTATGTTTAGAATAAACAACCCTTTCTTGGTCAAATAATTTGATAAAATGTTTGACTACTAACAATATATTACTCTGAAATATTTTTTCACAAGAATAGTATTAAAAATATTATGCAATGATCACTAATTAAGGACAATGATATAAACTTATTATAACTATAATTCTGAATAAAATTACTTATTTGCAATATTTGAAGGTTGATGATGGGAAAGGAGCTCGAAGGATTAACCTATAAAGAGCTTGAACACTTAGAGCATCAACTTCATGATGGCATGTTAGCCGTCAAGAATCGGAAGGTGTTATCTTTTACATCATTTTTATTATGAAGTCAAATAAGTGTTTCTTTCTATTTTCAAACTTATTAATAATAATAATATGTGTTTGCAAATGATCTTTTATAAACACAAGTAACATAAAATTAACATGAATCTACTTAATTACACCTATGTTATTATATAATTCTTTTTAGTTATGCCTCAGGATATGGCATTGATGGAAGAGATCGAACAAACTAAATTACGGGTAATGAGTTTGTTAATGCATAAAAATTTCGTGCATATCATTATTTAATGATCATGTTTCTCTATTGGAAAACACATGACAATATTACCTTTTTACTTTGTTTAGTATAGTATGCATCGTGTCGTTCATGTTAATGGGATGCGATTTCATAATCATCATTCCCATCATGGAAAAAAAATCTAAAAAGTTTTTCAAATCTTTTTGATATCAGTCTTACACTCCAACAAACCAAATGCCACCTTAGGATTGTTTTTTTGTTTTTGCATTTTTTTTCCCTTCTCTTTAGGGCATAATCTTAAAGGAGTAACTATATTGATACAGGAACAAAGAACTATGCAAGAAAATGAGGCTTTGAAGAAACAAGTAAAGTTTCTTAAACACTACTAGCTTCCCAATAAAGTCAAATTATTTACATGATAAAAGTTAAAACAAATTCCATTATTTCCATCAAGAAGAATGTTCAAGTTCATGAAGTTATGTTCATGTCTTGCTTCCTCCTTTTTGTATTGATTTCAAGAAATATTTGTTCTTACAGATTGTAGATCATCTAACTAAATCAACAACAAACTCTGAAATCCAATTATTAGGACGAAATAGTCATTTCAACACACCAAGCTCACTTGGGTATCTTAAGCGAGATAACGGAGACATTGGTATTTCTTTGCATTTAGGGTATGTAACCTTGGTTATAGTTATTTTTATTTTAATAAAATTCATTAATTGGAGCTTGTATTAATTGACTAATTTTTATTGTAATTTGTAGGTTATCACCACACAATGATCAACATCACAAAAGAAAAGTTCCAAAAATTGAGCTTGATCCATAAGTTTTGAAGAATATGAGGTTATAATTCTTCAGATTTAATGTTAAACATCGAGTTTTACTTTTATTTTATTGTATGAAGTGATAATTGATATTTTATATCCGGGATTTAAGATCATCTCCTTTTTGTTGTTGCGCTATCTTTTGATGTCAATATCGTAACTTGTTAAGAAGACGACATGTGTAGAGTTTGTTAATTGAAATGTGTTTAACAGTATCATTTAATTAAACTCCATAAACATACTTAACCAAATTGTGTTTAAAGGTATCATTTTATTAAACTCCATAACCAACCTAACCAAATTATGCTTGTTAAAAATTTACTTTTTTGTTCAATTACCATCAAACCATATATATATTGAACGCTAATATGAGATTCCATAATGATAGAGGTTAAGTTATTGAATAAAAATTTATAGAAATATGTGTTTAGAACATGATTCACGGGTCCGAATATGAACAGTTGGTCCAAATAGAAAGAAATGGTTTGTGGATTCTTCATTTTTAAATTATAACAATATATAGAGAAATCTTTAAAAATTTCTCCAGAGCCCGTCAATAGATCTAGTCATATTGTTTCATATGACAACCTTGCTAGTACGAAATATGAACATTGGTTCAGAGTTCGTTGAATCTGCTATTTTCACAACATATTTTCCGTACTATCAACCAATATATCGTTTAAGTCTGAGACTTGATACATTTATGTGATCTTATCTTTTATAGCTCTTATCTGTCATTTACAATTATTAGCAAAACAAAACAAACCGCTTCATAATTTTCAGGGAATTGCCATCAAATTCAATGTCGTCATTATACGATAAACACTTAATCTTTTTCAACGGTTTTCCATTTTAAAGTGTGTTTAAATCATCAACCAACATTATCCATTTTACCTCATCGTTTGCTAATTCATCAACATCATATGTAGAACCATCACGAGAGAATCTCTTACTTTTTATATTTAACATCAATCTCATTATAGGTCCACAGTAAGCAACTTGTTTAGCATACACCAGGTCAGTATGGGTCAATGTCATGTGTAATAAATTACACAATCTCATTATAGGTCCACCGTAAGCAACTTGTTTAGCATACACCAGGTCAGTATGGGTCAATGTCATGTGTAATAAATTACAAATTTAGTTACTTCCAGAACCCGAAAATCCATTGTCATCAAAGCAGTTTTTCTGAATGAATCGATTAACACCACTATCCACAACATTATTAATACCATACTGGTAATAGTATTAACAATATGTTTGACATCATTATCGTGAATAATATTAATAATTATGTGTAACGATCCATTTTTCAAACCAAAAAATTTAATTTTTAATTAAGATAAAATATCATTTTCATAAAACCCAAGTCAATAAAAATCATATGTTTCAAAAGACAATCATCCAAAAACCAAAGTATCATAACAAACGCAAAATTACAAAATACTGAAGCTGTTGATGAATGTGTATAATCAAAACTTTGTCTATCCACGGTCATCTGAAGTACATTTACAACTATAAATCAATACTTAGTAAGTTCTCCAAAATACCATATACAACAATAAACCTACAATCATGCAAACAAGGCTCTCAGTGCTAGAACCGATCCACCCAACAACATCGAATGTCTAAGCTCACAACACTCTAGTTGTTCTTTCCATCAACTCGTCCCTTGTAAGTGCTTAGACTCACATCACTAAACGTTGATCTTGTCATCAACTCACCCTTGGCCTTCGGCATAAGCTGGTCCTCTCGCATCTTGGCCTTCCACATAGAGCTGGAACACCTCAGCCCATCACAAAATATGTTAACATATACATAAATCAAATAAACAGACAGCTCAACACCACAAGTAACAGACTAACAAGTCTACCAGCCTAACAACACACCATAATCTAACCATATCCTAACATACAGGGATACATACTAAAGTATATAGTATAGTGAGAAAACTCATATTGAAGATATAATAGATAACTACCATTGCTCACTGGAAATGTAAATCCTAGTAACACAAACCACTAAACATTTAATAAGAGGTCAAACCCCAACTTTGACCCTAAACCCTAAAGTTTGACCAAAAAATCAACCGCTAAAAATTCAATGGTTGACCCACCATGTCGTGGCTAACCCCATGAAAATGTCATGACAGCAAGGCAAAAAAAAGACACAAAAAACCCCGTCATCATGCAGCGACCCACCACTCACATCGTTGTGGTAAGCGTCCAAAACAACTTAATGGGTTAAGCTCTTAACACTTAACCTCTAGAGCTCAAAAGCTCATATATGATTCTTCTAAGGATCTTAATGATAAAGTATCTAACTTTATCCATTAGGTAATCACAATAAGCTAGATGCATGGAATCAAGGCTAGTCTACGCAAGCATCATTTTATCAACAACAAAGGTCCAGAAGCCATAAAAACACACCTAGAGGTTCTAGAGTTCACTCACACTCTAATAAAATAAAGGTTTTGGGACTAAAATGACCATAACAACAATATAAATTAGATATATGGAGAATAAACACAAAGGTTGAGACTTTATACCTTCTAAGTGTCTAGAAGGTGAATTTTTTTGGACAAGCTAAGCCATAATTCCTCTTCTTTTTTCACTAAAGCTCAACACCTTCTTTAAGATTACACCAAAACACCAATAATAAGATCTCAAAGCGCCAAAGGAGATTAAGGTTAAGGTAAGGGCAATTTTAGGGAATGGATGCTGTCAAATGAGGCAACCATAGAAGTTAGTGTCCTTAAATAGGGCTCAATACTCGAGGCCTCTAGGGTTTTGGCCCAATAAGCTAGTCGTGATGTGGTCTCTAAAACCAAACGCGTCACGATCCACAACCGTAACTCCTAAAACTTAATTTAATGGATAATCAAAATGTACCTGAACCACAGGTGTTACACTATGCTTGATCCATGGCATTGAAATGACAAACGAATTTGATTAGTATGTATCCTAGACATCGAAGCCACTAAGTTAATCAAACCAACAAAGTTGATGTCATTTGTTAAATCGGAACCATACTTGAAGCCATATACTATATAAATCCGTTTGTTCACTTTTATTTTCCTCTATTATAAAAAGGAACTCTAAAAACTAATTTCATGGACTTGTTTTCTATAATAAAAATATAGCTTGGGATGCATCAACCTTGAAACAAATGTGAGATCGTAACAAGCTATTGCTTTTATTATTGAAAAAACAAACAAATTTGATTAGTATATATCTTAGACTTCGAAGCCACCAAGTTAATCAACCTAGTAAAGTTGATGTCATTTATTAGATCCACAATATAACGGTGTAAGTTGGAGCCATATACTTTACAAATACATTTATTCACTCTCATTGTTGTCCACTACAAAAAAGAACTCTAAAAAACTTATTTCCTAAACTCGTTTTCAACAATAGAAATTTGGATCGGGATACATCAACCTTGAAACAAATATAAGATCATAATAACAAAACTGATAAGAGTTTGATCATTTTTATTAACAAACTCATTCATCATGGTTCGTTTTATAAATATTTCTATTTTCTATATAAAATATATAGATATTTCTCTATATTTGTTATAAATTAGAAACTATTAGTTTTCATACGTTTGATTATGTTTTCAAGTAATACAAAATGTTAAATATTAGAGTAAATTACACGAATGGTCCCTATGGTTTAGGGTAATTTGCGCATTTGGTCCCTAATTTATATTTTTAACTCGGAAGGTCCCTATTGTTTGTTTTTGTTACGCGCTTGGTTCCTATCATACATAAAAAGACTATTTTACCCTTGATTTTTTAATCTATTTAAATAAAACACCCCCAACCCCACCCTCTCATCTTACCTTACCTGCCCCATCATTTTTTTCTATTTAAATAATAGTCGTTTTGGGTAAGATAGGGACCAAGCGTGTAACAAAAACAAACATTAAGGACCAAGTGCGTAACAAAAACAAACAGTAGGGACCTTTCGAGTTAAAAAAATAAGTTAGGGATCAAACGCACAAATTACCCCAAACCATAGGGACCATTCGTGTAATTTACTCTAAATATTAAAAAAAAAAGTGAAATTATTGAACTTTAGTTTATTGGTCTCTTAGGACTCCTACATTTTGTAGTTTTTATTTGAAATTTTTGTTATTAATGTATCTATGTGTTAGTTTAATAACTTTTGAGAACAACACGAGACATATTTGGTAACCTTTGAATAATTTAGCACCCAATTATTCAAAGTTCTGAATTAGATGCTCATCCTCAGTTGTTTATGAATGAAAACATGTTCTTTGGTAAACTGATGAATAGATATGTTGAATGATAAAACATATCATTTTACATTTTTGTTTAGAAGTTATAATAAGTACCAACAAAATATCAAAATTAAAAAAATATACATATTAGATGAGATACTAATTTAAAATTAAACAAGTCAAACAAATTTTACCATATTATCGATTGTGTTAATACCCCTGCTTTAAACGGTAACCAAATGATGTCATTATAAATTTTAATAACATGAACTCTATTTGTTTTCCTATAAAAATCTCTAACATAAACCTTTCGTTAAAATGAGATTATTTTTATTCATTTTTTTAAACTAGGAAAAACTATTCTTCTTTTTCTCTCTTTCCGGACAAAGATAGTGGTTGATTGTTGGTTATATAAGTCTTTCTGCTTAAGGTTGGGGATTCAGACTCATTTTGGATATAGATGATATTAAGATGTAGATTAAAAGTATACTAAATAGTTGTTCTAAATTATATATATATATATAATTTAGAACAACTATTTAGTATACTTTTAATCTCTCATCTTAATATCATCTATATCCAAAATGAGTATATATATATATATATATATATATATATATATATATATATATATATATATATATATATATATATATATGATGACTCCGGATAAAGTGAGATATTTAACAAAAATGAATGGTACAAGAGCACAATGGATGTTTAATCGGTCAGATGCTAATGTGGTGTTTGTTTTTTGTCCACAAATCTTCGTGATCTCTTCTGTTTGCGCGACGCACACCATGCGCAAACTGTTTGATTTTTTAAGACTGCAGATCTAAAAATGTCTGTGCGTCCCCTTCTTGGTGCAGATGTGGACCAAAGTCTTCTAACATTTTCAAACATCTTATTGCCTAAAAAAACGCATATATATTTATTTTATTTTTTACTTTTTTTAAATTTGTATTTATTCCAACTTTATTAGCGATAAACAATTTGAAAAAAAAGTTATAAATACTTAAAAAAAATGTTTTGCGATATAAATATGATATTTTTGATAAATTTATAAATACAAATTTATTACAATACTGGTTGTTGAAGTTGTTTATATAAATATGAAAAAAAAAATAATACATTCTTATATTTTTTGTATGAAATTTTATAAAACATTATTTAATACATGTTTTTAATTGATTTAATTGAAAAAATCGAAGTTTATTTTTATCTATTTATGTATCAAAATTTTTGATTCCTAATTACAATATATAGATATAACTTTGAGACTAAAATTGTTGGTTTTTATCAAATATATACGTTAATTTGTACCATTTTTATTTTCACTTTTTATATAATAATACTAAAAGTTTATATAGATTTGTTAATTATTTATAACAAAGTTATAAAAATAAAAAAAATCACTTTGTAACTTAAAAAATTAGTTTATTTTAATAGCATGTGGATGCTAAAAAAAAAACAATTTTTTTTTTTCTTCAGACTGCAGAAGTTTGATCCATCTCTTCTGTTGTAGACATATACAGATATGATTCGCAGACTATATGCATTTTGTCTAAATGTATAAAAAAAAGATGATTAAAACGTTGCTTAATAGTTCAATTAAAAGGTTTACCAAAAACCATCATAAAAACACACATTCCAATGATTAAGGAGAGAAACACAACCCAACACAAGCCGTTCGTAATGTTTATGAATTTCCCAATACATTCATGCACTAAAACCAAAACTGAGTTTTCAATTATATTTCGTATCTTCCACATGCTTTTTATTATTTTCGAAAAAATATTGATGGTCATACTAATACTATCAATATTTTTACTTTGTGGTCAGGGATACCTACAACGTCAATTTCCAGGGTCCTTAACAGATTAATATTTCAATTTAACTCCTACCTTTTTTGTTTTTATTGATTTTAATATTTTCAAGCAAATCTTAACATTAATAGATAATATAATATCTCTCTCTCTCTCTCTCTCTCTCTCTCTATATATATATATATATATATATATATATATATATATATATATATATATATATATATTTGGAAAAGTGAATATACCAATAAGAATATATAAGTTTAGGTACCCAAAATCACCATAATATACCATTTTGTATCATGTATATACATTGTAATTGTCCAATGTTCTTATAATTAAACTTCTGACTTGATTTACTTCCAAAAATTTTATAATTTCACATTTATGTTCTTCTCATATAATTTTTATTTTAAACTATAATATATTTAACCTAATAGGTGTCCGACAAAAAAAAATATGATGTAAGAGGAAGATAATAGTGAAATTTTGAAAATCTTGAAAGTAAATCAAGTTAGGATTGATGTTTAAGAACATTATAATGAATATAAATAAAAAAAATGACGTTTTATGATGGGTTTGTGTACCTAAGCTTATATACCCTTAAAGGTATATTCACTTTTCCTATATATATATATATATATATATATATATATATATATATATATATATATATATATATATATATATATATATATATATATATATATATATATATATATATATATATAGGGAGTGGTTCAAATAAGAACCATAAAAGATTAAGAACCCTAAGAACCTCAATTAATTAGTAAATATGTACATGATACTCTTATTAAACATGTTAATATTCTAATTTTTTGTGTTGTTGATATGAAAAGTGCAAAATTATAATTTTTACAGTCTAATATTTTATTCATATATGTTCTCATATTTTAACACAAAACTTATATAAAATACAGATTTACACAGTCATTTTACAGTTTAATGCAAAAAAATACAACTTAATACAAATTGTTTTACAATAATTCACTAATTCAAAGAAGTCAAAAACTCAAACTCTATCACCACATGCTGCCGCCAACCATCTGTATCAACATAGTAGCCGCTGTTTCTTCCAAATCAGATCTGTAAATAAAGTCATGCATTAACAACTTAAATATTACATTCACGGTCTGGTAAACCTATTAATTAACTCATTTTGAATTTAATGCAAAACAATTATAAAAACTAGTGAGTTCTTATAAATTTATACAACAAAAAAATAAATATATTCATAAGAAAATTTAGAAAAAAATGATACATAAATCATTCATATTTTAACACATATAACAAAAGATTCACAACAAAATGCAATCAATTCATAGTTTAAATAGAAATTCATAGTTTAATGCAGTCAATTCACATTTTTAAACACATGAATCACAGTTTAATATAAAAAAGTCACAGTTTAATATAGTCAAATTCACAATTTAAATAAATATGCATAGCTCAATGCAATTCATTCAAAATTTAAAGTACAAAAATCATAGCTTAATACGTAAAATTCACAGTTTATTATAATAACTTTACAGTTTAATACAAAAAATATAAATTCACTACAATAATATGAATTAAAATTCTTAATATAGACACTTCACAGTTTAATATATAAAATTCACAGTTAAATATAATAAATTCATAATTTAAGACAAAAAAATATATATTTATAGTCATATTTTCAAATTAAAACTTATATTTAGGGGTTAATATATGAAGACATTTATATATACTAAATGGTGAATGTAATATATTAAGTTGTGAATAAATTTACAACGTAATAGACAATTCACAGTTTAGTAGATCTGGGTTAGTCAATTTAGAGATAATAGGTGTCGAAAACGACTTTTCGAAAAAAGAATATTTATTCCGTACATATAAAGAACGCCGAAATCCGAGTTATAATGAAGAAGTTATGGCCCGTCGAAGTTTTACGACAAAACCGGCACGTCACCGGGAGACGTAAATAATGAATTTTTGATAAAGGACTTCTTAGCCTTATCGATCCAAATAAAAGTTGTAGTATATGTTAAACCGAGAACATACAAAAAAAAAAGAACGCCCAAATCTGACTCCGTATGAGGAAGTTATGAATTTTTTAGGATTTGGCATAGCAGTGCACGACCTGAAACTCGAATTTTAGTTCGAGCGGTTTTTGGCCTACACGACCTAAATGAGAATTGAAGATCTCATTAATAGGAACTCAACGGTAAAAAGACAGACGAAAACAGAGTCCGTATGTAGAAGTTATGAATTTTACGCGGATATTTAACAATATAATCTCCTCGTACTGTTAAATTTAAGATCGGTCAAGAATTAGCTGATAGAGTCAAAATGAAAGCTGTAGATCTTATATTTACCTATGCGTGGATATAAAGAACGTCCAAAACAGAGGTCGTATGTGAAAGTTACGGAATTTAGAAGTCGTAAGTGTGTTGTGCAAAAATAGGTGATGTGGCACAATCTTAGTCATTGCTTTCTCCCCAAGTCTTGCCACTAGATGGTGACATGTGACACCAAGATCAACCAATTTTCACCCTATAAGTAGAACCTTTCCCACCCCCATTTTCTTCACACCTTTCCCATTCTTTCTTCTTTTTACTCTCCCTCTCTCTCTCTATAACATCTCTCTAGCCCCGAAACCCCCCAAAAAGCCTAGGGAACCTCCCTAGCACGAAGCAGAAGCCCCGGAGTCCTTGACGGCTCCGAGAAGAAGAGCTTTTTGGCTCGGGAACGCTGCTCCAAGAAAAACCCGATTTTCTATAAAACTCACTGTAAGTGAGCTACGCCTACGCTATTTTTAATATATCGTTTATTTAATTATAGTAACGTTATTAGGAACTTATAATAAGTACTTGGGTTATTATTATGGGTTATATAAGTATTGTTTGACGCTTATATAATAGTAATAATAACTAGACTATTAATTAGTCTCGGGGAATAATAGACTAATTTCTAGTGGTAATAATACTAGGTTTCGTCAAAGGAAATTATTTTTAAGAAGCGAAGCGCTGTCTGAGTTCGGATTCACCACCTTTTTCAGGTGAGTGCATAGTCCCTTTCATGAACATGATTTTAATACATGTATTAATTAAAGTATTAAATATATGTTAAAGATTTAAATATTTGTTGAAGAGTTTATGTGTGAGTGCATAGTCCCTTTCATGAACATGATTTTAATACAAGTATCGATTGAAGTATTAAATATATGTTTATGTGCGAATTATTTGATATGCCTGGGATACTTGTTAAAGAACATACCTGATTATATATGTTGATTTAGGATAAAGAGTAAACCTAAATTAATTATGAGGAATATTGGGTAGTGTTTTCTTACAAGTACGAGTGAATTATACTCAGAGAATAAAACCTTAGTATATGTCATTGATCCGGGAGCATGGATTAGACGTAGTCATTATCCCTAGTCCGAGAGTATGGATTAGGCATAATCATTCATCATTAATCCGAGAGTATGGATTAGTCATTCGTTCCTAGTCCGAGAGTATGGATTAGGTAAAGTCGTTCATTTCTGATCCAGGAGTATGGATTAGGCTAAACAACTAATATTAGGTCCGAGAGTATGGATAGTCTCGTTGTGAGGATCGACGGGGTCGAATAAGAGTTGTTTATATATATATATATATATATATATATATATATATATATATATATATATATATATATATATATATGGTGAAATTCTATATTTTGTGAGTTTTAAACTATATATATGGTATAACATTGTGGGGTTGAAATCCCTATGTACTCACCAGGTTTTCCAACCTGACCCACTCAATTTATTTATATCACAGATGTTGATACGAAGTCACATTACACTGAGAGATTAAGGAGATATAAATCACTAGTGATAATGAATGTAAGTTCTGTTTATGCTTATGTTTCTATAGTGACGATCACATCCCAAATGTTTTGAAATGAATAAAAGTACTTTTCTTCGGAAGTGCTTTGATAACGTATTTATCATGTTTTACTGGAAACAAATTCTGCAATATTTTTATTAAAAGAGGTACTCTAATTTTTATAAAGCATAAACAAAATCGGTATTTTATGGCCGTGAAAATGGGGATGTCACAGTAAACAACAAATGAGAGATTAGAACATTAAATGCACAACTTAACAGAAAGAAAAAAAAAACTATGTTTAACATACCTGATGCAAATATGGTGTTGTTTTACTAAAGATCAGAGAGAAAAAGATGGAATTGAGTTGGCGGTGTTACACCAGACTGGCAAGGCAGTAGTTGTGGTAACCATTGATATCGATCTCAAATATAGTCCGTCAATCTCGTCAGAAGTCGTAGATCTGAAGGCATAAATCATAGATCCATAAGCGAAAATCATAGATCTGTTGTCGGAAATCATAGATCTAACGTCAGAGATCATAGATCTGGACCGAACCGCTCCAGATCTGATGAAAACAAAAGATTTTGGAGGTTGAAGACATACATCTATGGTTGGTAGACGTCATGGTGGACCAGATTTGATGGTCTTTCATGGAGATCGAGAGAAAAAAAGATGGAGGACACAAGATCTGATGTAGATCTGGTGGTGTTTCACCAAAAAAATGAGGAGAAAAAGATGATGCTGGAATATGATGGGGACGATGGCTGGAACCGACGTTGGTAGGTGGTGGCAACGGTAGGTGGCGGTGCCAGTAGGTGGCGGCAATGGTAGTAGTTGATGATGATAGATGGAGGGTTTGTGTTTGAGTTGAGTGAAAGTGTTTGGATGCAAGAAAAACAACCAAGATCTTAATTTGTAGTTTAAGTTTAGACGTTCTTAGAGTTCTTAACCTTTATGATTCTCATTTGAACTTATATATATATATATATATATATATATATATATATATATATATATATATATATATATATATGTGGAAAAGTGAATATACCCTTAAGGGTATATAAGCGTAGGTACCCAAACTCACTATAAATAGTTGTTTTGTTTGATATATTCATTATAATGTTATTAAACTTCAACCTTAACTTGATTTACTTTGAAGATTTTCGAAATTTCACTATTGTTTTCCTCTTATATCACTTCTTTTTGCCGAACACCTATTAGGCTATGTATATTAGAGTTTAAAATGAAAATTATGTAAGAGGAAGATAAATGTGAAATTTATAAAAATCTTAGAAGTAAATCAAGTTAGAAGTTGAATTATAAGAACATTGGACAATTACAATGTACACATATGATACAAAACAACATAGTATTGTGAGTTTGAGTACCTAAGCTTATATGCCCTTAAGGGTATATTCACTTTTCTCATATATATATATATATATATATATATATATATATATATATATATATATATATATATATATATATATATATATATATACTAGGTTATAACCCGTGGAATCCACGGTTGACAAAGTAAAATAACATATAACATATAAAGAATAAAAATAATAATCATTAATCATAGATTTACATGTATTTATTTTTATGCAATGTAAAATAACAGATAGAGTAACATAACAACCACAGTTAAACATGGTAATACAATGGTAATTATGGAAGACTTTCAAAAGTACAATGCCAAAATTGAAAAAGAAATAGAAATGCTAATCATTTATATATGAAGTATGTTGTTATTGTCAACCAGTAACAAAAGAAAAAGAAGAAGATATTAAAATGCATTACTCATTAAAGCATTGCAGTATTTTATAGACAATGCTTATTTTCTAAGATGTATTATTTTGACTTTTTTGAGTATTATCCTTTTCTTTCATATAAAAATGTTATATGATTTCCAAATAAAGAAATCTTAATTCATTGTAATCCAAATAAATTGTCACGATAAACAAATGGTTTAAATTGTTGAATTAGCATTATAATACTCTAATTATTTAGGTAGGTATTTTAAAATTAACTTAATATAACATATTTATATAATTCTAAATCGTTCATTAAACTAATAATGGTTAAATTTATTTAAGTAAAGTTAGATTCAAATTATGTATTAAAGTAACTTTAAGTTTAACCAAATTCAAGTAATTGGTTACACTACCACAAACATTTTCATCAAATAACAACTATATACGTACCATCCCTCACCGCTAAGCATCTTGAATCTGTTTTGTTCGTACATTAACTTTAGGTGGTGTTTTCTTAACCCTGATCTAAATACTTATTGTAATAACTTAAGTGATACATAAACGAAAAACTAAATGATTATTAATACACATTAATAGACCACAAGCTCTTATATAAAAACTTACCGTGATAACTTAAACGTTTTAGAAACATAAGTAATAACAGAAAAAGCATGTAGCGTATGAAGGAAACACTATTTAATTCTTTTTTCAAATTAATGACAGCCACTAAAAAATATGCAGTATGCTTTAAAAACCATAAAATAAACAGATGGTTATTTTATGAACATGAACAAAGAATGTTGTATTCTAGGAAGAAAAGGATAGATCTACATCTACCTACAGAGGAGGCCCTATAATTCTTTGCATGAATTTTTTGAATTGCTCCTTCCTGCATGCTACTTCCAAAAAAATGAGCAAAATAGTTAGCCATGCTTCATAAAAATATAAAATTTAGAAATAAATGGCTATAGAAACTACACATATATCATATAAACAATAACTTTTACCCGAAATTAAGCTTCGGTCTTGAGCCATCAATTAATAACACCTCTTGAAAACCTCCCTCAAGAACATCAACTCATTACACCAATTCTCACAAAACTCATTTTGCAAAATACGAAACTGTGGAATTCTCAGTTTGTATAAGATTGATAGAAGAAAACGTGGCTGGTAAACCATGGTTGATGTCGTAACAAATGATTTACAAAATCATGTGTGCAATAACCTAAGATCTAGCTGCAGAAAAGTCATGGTAATGAAAGATGTCATTTTCCAGAAAAAAAAATTTATACCTACAATTTAAAGATAGTAGTATGTACTTAATAAAATAAAATAAAAACTCTTCAAACTATCCTTCGAGAAAGGAGAATGTGAAGACCTAGGAGAAGAAATAAAAATTAGGTTTCCTTGGGCCGACATTGTTAATGTTGTTCTCACTCATATTACCCTATGAGCTCCTTATTCGCCAATGCCAAAAATGAAAACAGAGGAAGATCGTGGCAGAGGTTGTGCGGCATTAATGGGGCTGGTGGTAATTTAGGGTTTGTCTAGTGAAATGAGGAGAGTGTAGAAGATAAACAAAATCTGAAGAAAAAAAATATAACGGTGACACAATATACGAAGAAAATGAAGGTAACTGTGTTCCTGATTTTAAGGGATTTGGTGTAATCAATAAAATCAATAACAAAAAAAACCTAATGAAATCGAAAAACATTGAGCGGGAAACACAATAGTAAATTGTTTGATAGAGTGCCATGTGGCAAAACCTTGGTCTAAAAGGGGACATGTGACATCCAAAAGAGTCTTTTATTAAGAATATATATATATATATATATATATATATATATATATATATATATATATATATATATATATATATATATATATATATATATATATATATATATATATATATAGGGAAATGATCAAATGAGAACAATTAAAAGGTTGAGAACGCGAGAACAAGTATATTCATTTGTGATTCCATCTATCCATTTGTGGAAAAATGATAAGTTTTTACCCACAATCAACATGAATATGTTTTTTCACTTCAATTGAAATTAAAGATGTAAAAATTTATCATTTCTCCACAAATGAATACACGGAATCGTCAATGAATATACTGTGTTCTCGCGTTCTCAACCTTTTTGGTGTTCTAATTTGATCCTACTCCTATATATATATATATATATATATATATATATATAT